>NC_079151.1:52707303-53030874 GCF_947563725.1 Argiope bruennichi | reverse complement strand
TTCGAATATAAGTTAATACAATAATTTCAAAACAAAGAGAGCTAGATAGATAAAAATCTGTACAAATATTAAATCTCTATAGTCTAGTAACCTGTCAAGGTTCAACCAAATCCAACAGGGGATTCAGTGTACAGATTTAACATCTATATTGCAGAATCCTGTCAAATTTTGAGCCAAATACAACAACGGGTCATTGTCTGTCAGTCTTTATTTTCAAGCACATGTAAATGGGATAGTTCAAAAATGCAATGACTTAAACATATCAATTTTGGTATGGGATTTTGCGACTCCAAGTGCAGTTTTGTGTCAGTATTTTGTTTCAAGCGGTTGAGATAAACGTGTCTAAAATATATTCGATTTTCGAATACTATTAATTCATGCCAGTGATTAATCACCAAATAACTCGACAAGGTTGACATGACAAATTCAGTAAAAAGGCTAAATTCTCACCAAAAGTTGATATTTCGGAACTATTGTGCCACGCAAGGCTTCGTCTGGCATGACATGTTTATTAGGGAGTATACGATCAAGTTTGGAGGAGACAACACTGGCTAATTGAATTCTGCAATATACGAAGTATACTAAAGAAAAGTATCGTAATCGTAAAATACTACTACTAATAATAATCTTTATTTCGAGATTTTGATGAATTTCTGTGCTTTAGAGCTTTCTGAAACAAAAAAAAAAAAAAAAAAAAAACAAACAAAAAAAAAAAAAAAAAAAGGAATTATATTCGTCTAATTTAAGGTAGAATTTATTTGTCAAGATTAACAACAGAATTGTAGATTTTTATCAAATTTTAGACGAACTCCATCTTAAAAATGATGCCAGTCCATTGCCATATTAAATCTCCTAGGGCTCTGTAGGCAATGTCAGATTCGAGACAACGTTTTTCCTCCCTAATTATCAAAACGAAATGTTTTTTTTTGGATTTGTAATTTAATTTTTATTAGAAATTTTAAGTTGTAAATTCTGAGACCGAAATAGCAAAGTATTAATTTGCTGATTACTTTTAAAAAGTTGATTTCAGTATAATGAACATAAAAGAAAATATACATTTAAAATTTAAAAGGAATTTTATTTAAATTGTATAAAATGACAGAAATCTTTTTTATCTTAATTTAAATAATATTTAATTGTAGGAATGAATATTTTTTAAATTTTAAAACACTATATAATTTTAAAATTATGAAATAACATCATATGAAACTCGTAAATTGTAATTAATAGGGAGTGTTATTAGAATAATAGTCTAAAATTTAAATAATTTTCAGTATGAAGAAGTTCGACTGTGCGCTCTTTATAATTACACGAATGCACAAAATTAAATAATAATGAAAGTACCATTAAATATCGCAAGAGTTCGGGGCACTAAAGTTGTGAGTTCCTTCGAAATTGTTACCTTTACCTATTTAATAATCCACTCTTGTATCTGTCTATTCTTTTGGGCCATGCCGAGAGAGTAGTGAAATTAGCTCTTGCCAAGGATGCAGGCTGAGAGATCACATAAAAATAGAAGTAAAATGTTTAATGAATTAGTATGATTTACTATAAAAAAATCAAGAATAATCTTTCTGTGGCCGATTAAACATTACTGGTAAATCAAAATTTTTTAAGAATATATTGTTACAAACTTGTAATTTGCTTCCCATCACGGCTAGTATCACCGTAAGAAAGACCCTTTGTAAGATCTGTCCTGTGCGTCAATGACCTGTGAGCTTGGCGACCATTTGGCGACTTGGCGACGAATTTGGCGAGTTTGGCGACTAAATGGATACTACTGGAAAGTTCGAGAACTTTCACGATCCATCCACTAAGACCCGAGATACAGCCAGGTACGCCCTGATTGGTCTGAAGATTCCAGCCCCGCCTCCCGGAACTATAAAAGACGAGCAATCTGACGCTGCGAAGAAGTCGTGTGTATCAAAAGAAGTGTGTGTATCGGCGGAAGTTGTGCGTGTGTGAGAGTGGTCGGAGTCGCCGACAGGTAAAGAAACTGGAGGATTAGACAGCAAGCAAGCTGCTGAACTATTAGAGATTAAATGCGCTGCGTCATTACGATTAATTTGCGATATTTGTTGTAGAAGAAAAAATTTTGTAACAATATACATAACTTATAATTTGTTTATTACAGTGTTGCATTTCATTTATCGTATATAGTATTTTTCATCAATATTGTTCAAGCATTATTTATACAGAATGCGTCATTTTTATTGATGACGACGTCGTGTCCGCATTACAACGGAAAGAGAATGCAGTAGCTTCCGAGGGTGAAGACTCCTGAGCATCCGAGGACAAAAGATTGAGTTCTAGCTTATATGAAGATGACACTCACACACTCGCTTGCAGTACCCATTTTTGAAGAGGGGCACTTTCACGCACCACACAGATAGAACACAGGGTGAAGAACAGCCATGCCAGAACCAGGACTCGAAACCGGAAGGCCCAGATCACGGGGAAGACGCTCTACCGCAGCATCGTTTTTATTCAATCTACTTGAAAAGAAAATTTTCGCAGCCTGTGTAGAAAAAAAAAAAAAATGCTGAAAAGTGGTTATTCCAGGAAGATCAAAAAGGGGATAAGAAATTAATAAAAATATAGTATATAGAGTGTGGGGTAGGGAAGCCGTAGCAACTTTGCCAGAAGGGCAGATCGCTTCGATATGACTTTGTCATAATTTAAAACAAATTCGATTTTAATTTTGATTTTAAATTAAAAAAGCATTCAATAATTTGCATCATATTTTCACAGTCAATTCGTAATCAGTTTAATTAATTTTGAGGATGTAAATGCTACACAAAAAGTTATCTGATTTTTAAGATAATTGACTTTTCAGATAGCTTTTGATTTTTCATCTGAAATACGAGTATAATCTTAAAGAAAATAAATAAAACCACTAATCAATTGGTTATTAGTGGTATTATATTAGTATTATTTAATAAGTACGCGCTTATCAATGATAAAATTAATTTAGGCATTTGATTTTTTAAAAAAGATCGATTTCCACCCGCTCATTTTCCTCTTTTCTGGTAACATATCTAAGCATTTTTTACGTACCTGTTTTGGATAGTGTCAATTAAACAACTTTAACCAATAAAATCGAAACTTTACTAAACAATTTTGATTGTTACAGCTTAAGTATTATTAATGTAGATTCGTTTAAGAGCAATAAAAAGTTTCAAAGACCATGCTGATATATTACAGCAAAATATTAAAAAATAATTAAATTTAAAATTAAAAAATAATAATAAAAACGAGAAAAATTATACCTTTATTTTATATTAAGTACAAATTATAAATTTCTTACATTTTGCGAATTTAAGAATGCGTAAAATTAATATATATATATATAGTCATCATTTGAAGTGTTAATTATTTGTAATATTAAACATAGCATTTTAAATCGTATTAAATTAATTGAAAATTTTTTCATGAATGTTTTGACAAGCGAAATAAGTTCGAAGTTTTTCAATAAAGCCCATTGCGTCTTTAAAGAAAGAGGGTATCTGCATCTTCTTCATCTTTGCTTAAATTAGTATGAGATGATGCATTTTCTATTAATTCTTTCTATTAATAGCCCCATAGTCATGATAATAGTGTTACAGTTCATATTCTTTTTAAAAGTAGACCTCTGCTCACAAATGACTCTAAACCTTCTTCGATACCGAAAACCACATATAATTAAAATTTTGCATTTTATATCGAAGTACTTTACAGTTACAATAATTGCGAATGAATCGAGATAGTGATGGAATGATTTATAAATTAGATAAACGATGCTTTATTGAATGCAGGAATATTTTGCAGTAGAATTCCACGTTCATGAATTTATTTGTTTAAAAGGGATAAAAGGGCAGGAAAAAAAGAAGAAGAAAAGGATTGGAGAAAAATCAAATCAAGTATTTCAAGAAAATAACTGCTTTTAGAATTAATTCATTTTATTCTTTACATTATGATCGAAGTTATTTTGACATTTTTCAGATATATATTAACGTTTTGTAACTTCTTACCATTTTTAAATTATGTAGTTTAAACAAAAATATTGATATACAGAATCAGAATAATAAGCTTCATCATAATTTAAAAAAAATAAATTTGGCCAGTGAATCTCATCTTACAGTTTGTATTATGGCCATGTAGTTAATAGCACAATATAAATCTTCAGACTTCTTTATCAACCGAAAAGAATTAAAGAATAAGAAAATAAATCAGAAGATTTTGAAAGTTTACATTTTTTTATAATAGAATTATTTGCAAGAAGTCCTCGAACAAATTTATCTTTTTCTAATTAGCAGTCCCTATTAGCACTAAATACGATATCTCCATAACTGAAATGCCAATCAACATTGTTACAATATCTTAAAGATATTTTATGGCATTAATAATAATGCACAACGTTTCAGAATATTATATAAAATCTTTAGGTAATTGCATATATTTGCTCTTAAGGATGTATCAAGTCATTTATTCTCACTATAATTTTCTTAATATATTAAAAATATTTTTTTTTTTTCGGAGGAAAGTTGGCTGAGGCAATATAAGAGGTCTACTGAGGATAGATGTTGTACTTTTGAAGTTTATTTTGGGAGCGAAAATACACCTGTAGCAGGTTCTCAGCCTAAAGAATGCATCAACATGACATTATTCGATCCAATTGCACTGAATCGATGCAGTCTATCCTCAGTGGTTTTCTTATGAACCATCGCTTTTTGATCTTCTATGTAGGATTGTGTCACTAGGGCAACACAAGTGTTTTTTTTTTTCTTTTCTTTTTTCTTAATATCGAATTTTAAATGTAACTTCTGAGAATCACTTATGCATATTTTTTTCTAATTATTTAAAAATTATCTTATAAAATAAAATTTATGATATTTATACTCTACTTGAAGTTTGGAAGGTGAAGGATCAAATTGATCCCACCTACAAATTATAAAACTTAGTACGCTTTTGCTATTGGAATCATTTGCTTACTGTTTATAGATTATAATGTTTATTTGAGTAAATGCCGTCAAATCACCTTTATCTAACAAGATTTTGCATCTAAATTCTAAAATAGTTTTGCCTCCATTGGGATATAAACCAACTGTAACAAATAAAGTTTCTACATATGTTTAACTGTTTACTTCTATAAATTTTTAATCTTAACCGTGTTCTGTTTTCAAATTTGTTTGTAAACATTTCTATTTTGAATCAGATGGATAAGCATGATTTTTTCCCATTTTTAGCAAAGCTGAGAAATTATCAACCAAACTATTCATTATTTGATTTTTTTGAAAATTGTGACGGGAATGCCTATCGAAATCGTTACATTGACTTCTAATGCATGGCGAAAACGGAAATCTTGATTGAAGATCCGAGCCTTGATTATGAGTTAGATGAAGAAGGTGAGTTTGCTAACGTTTTGTAAGAAAAGACTTATAAAAGGCGAGATTATAAATATAACTTTCCTTATTTAATAAGATGAGAATTTGTCAACTTTTTTGGAAAACAGAATTAACTTCGACCACAATAAAATCGTAAAATTTTAAATGTCTTGTATGCAATCCTTGTGAATAACACCAAACATTTTAAAAAAAGAAACGAACGGCGTACTATAATAGTTTAATGCAATTAACCGAACCAATTTGTAATTAAATAATTTAGTAATATAGGTAAACTAACTGACTAAAAAGTGAAATTAGAGTTGCACCAGACAATATGTTTAGTACTGGACTGGTTAAATAAAAAAATTCGATTTATACTGAATATGAATTTTTTTTTAATGTTACTTGTTATTTTGTTTGTACTGAGAACAAAGGACTGGTACTGTTTTTTTAAACATTGCTGTGGATCATGGCATAAATATATTCTACTATTTGAGAGAAGTAACTAAAATATCAACTTCTCACTTAAAAGATTTTTATTTGGTCCAGTTGTATAACCCTAAAATTATTTGCAGACATCTATTTTTATTTGGGAAGTTTCATATTATCATTTATTCACATTATTTTTGTTAATGTCTTTTTTTTTCTATGTTGCTTTTAATTAAAAAAAATATTTTATTAATATGCTTATTTTTTTCAAGACATTTTCACAATATTGAAGTTGAAATATTGCACTACTTCAAATATTTCAACTTTTTTTAAATATTGTGTTTGTGATTTCATCCATCCCGTGTCTATTTGCAGTCTATTATAGTATGAGATGTGAAGTTCATTTGCATGACAAAAAATGAAAGTGTTTTTTAAAATGCATGAAAAACATTTATACCTATTAAATATTGTTAATCTATACTCATTTAATAATAGTAAACCTTTTATTAAAAATTTATTTAAACAATATAAATTTAATATTGTTTTTTAATCCTGATTAAATATTTTTAAATTTACAATTTAGTACACTTTCATTTAACTGATTTTATCTTATCTGATTTATAAATAAAAACTTATATAGAAAATTAGAATTTACAAAAATTTATTTCAGATATACCTATATATGCGAAACAAATTGGAATAGATATTGAGAATGAAAAGCATTTGATGTGGATTGCTGAGGAAGGTTTAGCTGCTAATGTTCCTGAACCCTGGTTAATTTTGTGAGTCTTTTCGTATTAACTCTGTTCATTTGAGAATATTTAATTACAATTATCTTTTTTTTCTGATTAATATAAAAAAAAATTGCATTACGTTCATTTTATTTCTGGAATATTGTTTTCTGAGTCTGTCTGTGTAAATAAAAGTTTAATTATGTAATGTTGTTTATTTCTTCATTGTTGATACAATTGCCTAAGCATTATCTATTCTTCATTATTGTCTTGATTTATTACCAAAATTTGTATTATGTGTCGCATATTTTATCTTTTAGTTATATAACACTTCATTTAAAATATTTTTTTTTTTAGTTTCATTCTGGCTGATGTACTTATTTTTGTTTTGTACTATTAAAATGAAATGATATTGAATTGTAGCTATTTCCTCAATGCAGCCTACATAAAGAAATCTCAAATGCATTTGATAAAATAATGCATTGAAGATAGTGTCTTCATTACTAGCTTTTGTTTGTTGAAATACTATTATTACATTAACATTTAGTACTTTATGAGATGATTTTAGAAATAATGCCTGAATAATCATATAAAGCAGGATAAATCTGAAATGTGTGAAATATAGTGGTAGTTATAATATATACTACTTCTTATTTTTTTTTTTTTTTACTAAATCTTGCTGAATTTTAGATTTTATTGAATAAGAATGCTTGTAATTGGTATAAATTTAATCTGTCCGACAATTATTCTTACTTTGACAGCTTTTAAATGTGGGGGGGGGGAATCTTCTCTATATGATGTTATAATAGAAAATTTATATGAATTTCTTAACTTCCAGTACTTTACTTTGATGAAAAGATAATGATGTCTCAATTTGTCCTGCCTAAATTTATGAAATATGACAAATAATATAAAAATTTTCATTTGCTGTTCATATTTTTTCACTTATTTAAATATGAGTTATAGCTTTTTATTTTAGAATTAAACGCATGAACAATAAATTAATTTTGTAATTCGTAAAATAAATGTATTCTTTTACTGAATTCAAAGCATTTTATCTTTAAATAAGAAATTTACTTTAATTTTGGCAATACCAGTGCCATTTTAATCTTTTAAAACTAATTTGTGCTAATAATACCAATTTTATTTTATTCAATTACGTTATAGAAAATCATGTTTATTAATGACTTTCTTTTTTCTTTTCAGATCTGATGAAAAGGGCAGAATTTTTTACAGCAACTTTGAAACTGGAGAAAAATCTTGGGTGCATCCTCTTGACAAAGAGTATGCAGCATTAGTTATACAAGAAAGAAGAAAATTCTTAAGATCTCCTCTCAGTGATTGTGGTTTTGAATCTAAGGTAATAAATCAATGAATAATAATATAATGTAATAGGTCACTTAAATATATTCTAAGCACATTTATTGTTCTATCTTCTTTAATCTCAACATAATGTATTGTGATGTTAAAATGCATTTGGATACAAAAGAATATTAATTTTCATTTAAAGGTACTTATAACAGTACTAATTCGATGTAATTATTTTAATAACACATTATATTAAATTTCATTTTCTTGGTAATAAAATGGACAAAATGAAGTTAGAAAATATTTGCATTAAAAAGGATAAAATCAACCTTTGGAAGACACAAATTTAATTTATTGATGGAAGTTTTTAAAAAGATGCTTAGTCAACTTTTTACATTAAATTGTTGTAAGTGTGAATATTCAGAAGTTTATTAAATGCTTTTCACATTCCCAGAAATGTAAATAAATTTCTTAATATTCTTAATTATAGGTTAACTATTAGAATGAAAAATGGAACCATATTAAACAGTATCTTGATGATCTTCGATTGTTTTCTGTTATTTATCAATATTACATTAATATGCCAATAGGTGTTCAGATTACCATTTCATCTGATGACAGACAGTTAAATATTTTTGGAAAAAAATTCTAAAATTGAAGTTTTAATTACCACTGAATTGCCAAGTTGCCTTTTCATTTGTAATTTATTGTTCTTCAATTTTAAAGCATATAATTCATATTTATATATTGATAATTTCATAAGGTTGTCATGTTTAAAAATTCTTCAATTTCAAAAATTTAAATATTTGTTACAGAGCCAAAACTTAATAAATCAAAATAAGTATCCACTAGGAAAATTAAATAACTAATATATCTACTTCAAAAATAATTATATCATAACTGTGATAGAAATATAAAAGACTATCACTTGAGGTTATATTATTAAGATACTCGTTATTTGCTCTTACAAAATTTAACATTAAAAAATTTATTGTAAATTGCTTTATTTTTGAATCAACTTACTTTAGATGTAGATGTAGATGTGTTAAACATACACTAGATAAACTTTCTGAAGTAAGAAAAACTCATAATGAATGTTTAATGACTTACTATTTGACTTAGGCATATTTAATAGAATGCTGGATGCAATCATAATTTTTTAAATTTGGGAAATACTAAATTATTTAATTTTTATAGATTTGATAAAAGATAGTTTTGTTTTTAAGTGATGTTATTAACATTTTACCAAAATTATGCATTTTTATAGTAAAACAAGGATGTATGCTCGCTACAAAAAAAATCTGGGAGGAATGTCTGATTTTAAGGTCTGTTAATTTTTATAAGCACAGCCACACATACACATTTTTGCACTTGCCTCAAAGTTTCATTTTGCACAAAGGAAATATCAATAATTTAAACACTTCTTTACAAGTATTATGCATGTTTATTTTAAGTTTTGGTGAAAATGTTTTTAATATTATTACAATTTATAAATTTATGGAAAATATTGTTTTTTGCTATGATGTATCTTATTATAATTTAAACTGTTATGTGCAATTAATACTTTGTTTTGGTATAAATTTTGCACTGGGGGATTAATTGGCATAGCTTCTGCTATATAAATACATTTTTCCTTTTTTGACCTTGTTTGTATGATATTTGAGTTTTTGTTCTAACAAAGAATAGTTATATTCTTTGTTAATTATATATTAAACTATATTATTATAACTATATTAAACTATATTATCTATATTAAACTTAATAGTTGATTAGACCTTTTATATAACAAATATTTATTAAAATATTTTTGAATGTAAGTGTTTGATTTTTTGATATTTATAGAATAAAGAATAAGTAAATGCATTTTAATTTTTCCGACTATATTTAGACCAAAATAAGTGAACAGTAAACACACTTACAAAGAAACAAAAAACACTTTCAATAATAAAAGAAAAGAAAAGGTGCTTGTTTATTTTTATGGTCCCTGGGTTTTATTATCATGCAATCGAGATATATCATCAAGACAAAGGTTGCATTATGCATAAGAAGACTTGGCTATATGGTCTTAATCTTAAGGTCATCAAGTAAAAGTGGAGGCTGTAAAAATAAACAAAAATCAAAATAAGTATATGCAAACATTTAGTTAAAGTGAAAAAAAAAAATATTGCATACTCAACCATCTATGCGGGGTAATGATGATACGTATGAGCAAACTTAGATTCTGTACAATTGTTGAAAAAAGAAACTTTTCAGTGTAGAAGAAATTAAGAGAAAATAATTTGTATTGAAATATCTTTGTATCCTGAACTATGTTATAATGCAAAATAAGAAGTTGTCTTGGGCTACAGTACTTCGTTACTCCATGAGAAGAACCATTACAAAGAATTTGATAGTTAAGGTATAGTGAATATACTAAGATAACAATTAAGTAACCTTAACAATTAATTAACCTGTAACTTGAATCAACAATTAACATGTCTTCTTTTAACAGCTTACAATTTTGCATGTTAAAGCATTTTCAAGCCATTTTCTTTAATCTTTGGTCACTTATATAATCAATTTAAACAGTTGCATTATAAAAAAGTATTTTGTGCACTTAAATTGTTTATATAAGCCAGAAGTTTTTAAAATTGTTGCACGCATCACAAGTAAAAGCATGGTATTTAAAGAATACCATTTGCACTTTTATTCACTTCCTTCTTTCCAATATTCATTTACTGGAGTTAGTATTCTTGTATTGATGTATATAAAACAAATTTATAAATTAATTTAACTTATCCAACTATTTAAAGAGTCCTTTAAATCCGATCCATGATGGATCACAGTCTCCAGGACGCTTCCCAAAAGCCCCATTGCCACAGGTATGTTTAATCCTTGACGAATAATGCTGTTATTTTAAGATTTTATTTGATATACATGTGCATTATTTTTATCTCAAACAAACAAATAGATACACAAGCAAAAATAGTGTCTACAAACACTAATTAATTGTTTATGTAAACAATGAAAACTAAAATATTTCACTTTGGATTTTTCTTTACATAAGAAGTGGAATTATGTATATTATAAATTATAGAATTGGCGCATCCATAATATGCTGCTTTCAGAAATGTATTAGTTTTAAGAATTTTTTTTTGTTGTTGTTAGAGTATTAAAACGGGATGTTGTTAGAGTATTAAAACGGGATGTTGTTAGAGTATTAAAACGGGATGTTAATATAACTAAACTAAACTTGTTGTTTGAGTACTTAATATTATTAATACTATTATAGAATTACAATTTAATAAAATCCAAATTGATTTGTTTATTCTCATATTTTGTTTATATAGCTTTCCTCTTTATCTGATGCTCCTCCTTTGTCTTCAAGTGACAAAACTACTGTAAGAAAAACTTTCTCTTCTCTGTCAGTTTAGAAATTTTTTTTTGTTTTAATTATAGTAGTGTAATTTAACATTAACTTCTAAGACTTTCTTATTTAAATTTTAATGTATTTTATTTGAACCTATATAAAAAATATGTAAAATTTCTTTTGTATTATCTTAATTAGAAATTGGTAAAAATTATATACAGATGGCTTGTATGTGTTAATTTCATATGTAGTTTTCGTTTAGGAAGCTTGTATTTTTAGAGAGTAGATCAATTTAATTTTTTGAAAGATTATTTTTAATGCAGGAAGGAAAATCACATATTAAAATTCTTAACAATTGTTTTCTAAGAATAATTGATGAAGTTAATGCATTTTTTGAACTAATGCTAGTTTGTTTTAAATACTACAATAATAATCTGTTTTTAATGAATATTACATCTATAGTTGTTTTCAAAAGTGAACAAGTTTAGAATAAAAACTTTATTTACTACATAATATTCGTTTATTCTTTTATATAGTTTGGTTATGTATACTTTTATCAGTTATAATATGCATAAGGTTTTATCTTTGTAATATACTTTACGATATTTAATCAAGTATTTGAAAAATGATTGTCTTTGTTAATAATAAAGGAGTGTTATACATTCTACATAATATGCTGTTTGACCTGGAGCCACCAAACGTAACACATACATACTTGGAGAGTTAGAATGTGTGTCTTATAGTGATTTTAATTAATAATTAAATATGATTTAAATAGTTTTTCATAATAATTTCTAAAACTATGATTACTTTACAGTAATTTTAACATTAATTTAAAATTCAAAAAATTATCTTTTCAATGATATCAATTTATTTGCTGTAAGTATTTTTTCTAGATTTTTAATTAACTTTAAGGATGTTTTTAAGAATATTCAATGAATTTTCAATGATAATGAAATAACAAGATATTTCATTCTCATTGTAAAATTCAAATTGTTCTTTTTGTTGCTATTAAAATTTCATTCTGTTTTTTTTTTTTTTTTTTTTTTTTTGAAAATTATGTTTTGGCTTTAAAAGATCCTTTCACATTATTATCTTTTATCCTGTCATAATTAGTTGAAATTGGTAGAAACATTCTTGATTGTTTTTGTCATGAATTGCAAAGAATTTTACTTTAATTCTAGTATTTTATAGATTATAACATGATTTTTTACATATTGACTAGTTATCTTCATTACCAATAGCTTCTCTGGAATTAATGATTAGTAAAAATTTTAATTAAATATTTTATGTAACTTTTCCCTTATGGCTTCTTTGCAAAATATTTTAAAGTTCAAATTTTGACAGATAAATACCTCATGCTATTTTAGAAGTCTTTCAATATTCTGTTCACTATGCAGTGCAGTTATTTAAAATTCTATCTATATTTTTATACATCCAGTTATATCACAGGAATGAGCATTAGTATTTCAAAATAGATGCACTTTAAAAATTCTACACCATTGCTTAGTTCTGAAGTTATAATTGCAACAAATTTTTAAACATTTTATTAAAAGCATGCCTAATTAATTCTAAAACCTACTTAACATGGAATATTAAACAAAAACTTCAGATTTTAATCATCAAGAATGAAAAAAAAAAAAAAAAGGATAAATAGCCAATTTGTTGCCTTCACATTTTGAGGCTTCAACAATTTGTTGCTTTCACATTTTGGGGCTCCAAAAACCATAAGCGAAATTAATATCATGTTCTTACATGATAAAAAAAAAGTCAGAATGAAATATTTGTAGCAACAAAGTGAAAGATTTGAGTTTCATTTCAAGAATGAAATATATTTTTGTAAATTATGCTTAAAGTATTTTTTAAAAATTAATTAAAAATAGAAAACGATTAATTTGTTGAGTTTTAAGATGATGTAAATATAATTTGGATTATACTGTATTTTTAGAGGTTATTGTAGAAAAATGAAAAAATTACACTTAATTTTTAATTAATGAAAATCTAATTAAAATTTTTTTTGAAAAATTGCTCAAAGATGCACATTTTTACCCTTCTAAGTATATATGTACCAAATTTCATAGTGCTAAGCTTAGAGTGGGGCTAAAGAGTGCCAACATAAATACTGATACATACATCTTTATTATTAGTCAGAATTATGTAGTTTGAATTGCTATTTATTGGTGGATATTGTTCTTGAAAAAGCTTTTACTAAGATATTAGTAAAAGCTTTATAATATCTTAGTAAGTGGATGATTATTTTGTAATATCAGAATTGAAGTTACAAGTTTTTAGACATTGATGATTATTTTGTAATATCAGAATTGAAGTTACAAGTTTTTAGACATTGATGAGTATTTATAAATCAGAATGGAAGTTATTTGATGGTGGATTGTAATATGATTATAATAAATATGATGTGAATTTTAATTTTTTTTTCTAAAGGCTTGTGGGACACACAATTATTCACTTAAAAAATAAAACCTTTAAATATAAATATTGAATTAGTGTTATTATTTTTTTTTATTTTGTGTTGCAGCCATCTTCTCTTAAACCAACAAATAATACTAATACTCTTTCTGGAGGAAAACTTGAATTGGGGCATTTTGAAAATCGTAGAGGGACTAAACTTGCACCTGTTAGGCTGAATACTTTGAAAATGCCAGTTCCATCTGCATCTCCCAAATCTTCTACTGGCATGTCATTTATGCCCAAAGGATCGTCTTTATCAAGGAATATCAGGCGAGCCAATGAAGAAGCACCCCAACAAAATGAAAGTCCACTTGGAGCTATAAGAACTCGGATTGTAAGTTTCAGATTAAGCATTTTATTGGAATTTTATTATGGATAAAACTGAGGTTAAAATATATTTTTGTATATTATAAAACAGAAATAGTATCATGAAAAAAGCTTCTGGAGGAAATATCATAGCAACCAATGAAATAATTTATTCTAACCACAAGAATTATAAAAATAGTCTAGATCTCATTTCTAGAAATGTTCACTTGTATTTGTATGTAAATATAAATTTAATATTTATTCTGATTGAAAATATTGTTAACTTAAAGTTAGTTTTAAAATCTTAAAAGAGCTCATTTTGTACCAAACTTATCTTTGATTCTTTTAAAATTTAGAGGCTAAATTATTTGTTATGTTACTATAATACTTCTTGATTTATATTTTTCTCTTTACTGTTATATAGATTATCAGAAACAAAATTCTAAAAAGATCACTTTATATTTTTTATTCCTTTTAAATTTTCTGATTTAATATGCTGAATGATGTTATAGGGTGTCATATTTTTATAGCTTTGATACCTCAAAAACAGAAATTATATATATTTGATACTATTAAATTAAAAAGCTATATGTACTATTATATTTAACAATTAAAAAAAAGAAAGAAAGAAAGATAGAGAAAAATAAAAAATCCCAATATTTGAAAGAGATTGCCAATTTATATTTAATATCTTTTTTCTTTATATAATATTCAATTTATACTTGTTAAATTATTATTATCTGAAATTTTTAGCAAATATGCAAAATAAGTTCTTAGTTCTTAGCTTGGTATCTGTTATGATTTATTGATTATACTTTGCTGCCTGCGTGTTTTTCATTAAAAATATATGTATATGTTTGTATTAACAGATTCAGTGTTGATTTCATAGGTTTATATTGATAATAATCTATTTATGTATATCCTTCTGAAAAAACAAGTTAGCAAAATATGGTCTTTGGCAATAATTAGTTATTTGGCTAATCATTTTTCACCAAACAAATCTAAATTTTTTATTTTGGCATTGGAATATTATTGCTTTTTAAGGTATGTATTTTTTTAATTGCTTGAATTTAAAGATTTATTGTTCTGTTTATTGTTAGAAGTAAATTCATTTCCAGTTCATCTTTTGACCTTGTCAATCTACAAAGAAATGAATTCCAAAGTAATGTTATATATTTATAATAATTACAAAAAGTTGATTTTATAGATAATATTCAAATACAGATTTAGAATTTAAAATAAATCTGAAGTGTGTATGGTCTATTGGTGATTAATCCTCCTTCTGAGTGATTAAAAAAAATATACCAACCATTCAAAATTAAAATTTTCTAACTAAATAAAGTACCACAAATCATTATGAGCCTGGCAGTTTAAAACATTTTGCACCAAGTTTCCTTAATCAAAGTATGTTAAATTTTTTTCTTTGCATTGTATGCGAATTAACTTATTGAAAACAAAAAACACTATTACTGACTGCTAAAAGTAAATAAATAAAAATTGTTCACTGTGCATTTCATCACAAAAAAGGACTATGCCTTTTTGATAAGTTGGGTATGGTATATATCTTTAATAAATTTAATGAAAAAGTCTTTGTAAAGGTAGAAGCTTTGGTTAGTTATATATCTCCCAAAATAATGTTTTATTGTTTCAGGATGTGCTCATTCCTAGTTAAAATGGTAAGTCAACTTGTCTATTTCAATAAAATAGGCAAGTTGGGAAATTCTAATTTGTAACCAACTGTGCAAATAAAGAGTAGACAGAATCAGTTCTTTCCAAACCATACAAGTTACAGCTGTTACTATAGTCTGTGTATTTTCTGTAGGCAGTATAAGTTCACATTTTCTACTGCGTTACTGGTATTACACAACCAATAATGAGGTAGAAAATGTGACCTTAAACCGCCTACAGAAAATACACAGATTATAGTGCCATATCAAAGCATTAGCATACTAGAAAAACTATGGAAATGAATTTGCTTGCAAAGTATATTTAATTTGGGTTTCCTTAAATAAAATAAAATTAATAAAATTAAGCTTTCACAGTTTTTGATATACTTTTTATGGTTTTGTCTTTGAAATTACTAATCATTCAAAATGGTAAGTGTTTTCATTCTGTAATTGCAGGCTTTGGAAATTAGGATATTATTTTGTAATATTTCTGCATATAACACTGCATTATTTTAGTGATAAACAGATTATATATATATTTAGAATTTATAAATAAGACTTTTTAATTGTATTGAATGCTTTAAAAATGTATTTAATCAATTTTATTATGAAATCTTTGTTGAATATTCTTTTAAATTTGTACTGTTTTGTTACTTTTTCATTGTAACTTTAATTGAATGACATACTAAATAAATTTCTTTCTTCTGAATTAGACTCCTCCTCAAGAGGATTTTAATGAGGATTTAAATTCTGAAGATGAATCCAAATATTCATATGAGGTATTTATACATTATATTTACTTTCTTTGATAATATTTAATTTGCTATAATTGGTTTTTTCCCCCTGAATGTTTATTTAAAATAAATATTTGTAAATGAAAATTGTCATTGATTTTTTTAATGAATGGTAAATATTTTAAATTAAAATATATTTGAAATAAATTAAAAACAAAAATTATATTTTTGAAGTTTCATTTTAATTATTCAGAATATTTCAATTTATAGATTATTTTCACAATCAATATTTTTGGAGGAGAAAACATTATAAACTTTCTCTGTAAGGCTTTCATTAAAAAAGTGAAAATTGTGTATTTCCTTTCAAAAATATCTCTTTTGAATTATTTATTTCAATATTTATGTAACAGAGAATTTTGGATTATTATTATTAATGTTTTGTTATGTACATGAATTGTAATAATGTTTATTTTAGGAAACAGATGAGGACATGGAAAAAAGTTATGATCAATCTGATGGAGGTTCTTATTTTTCTCCTCCGCATTCTACAATAGAATCCCCAGAAGTAACTAAAAAATGTTTTTAGATTTTGATTTTTAAAATTTTTAGATTATATTATGTGTTTTAGTTAATTTTATGTTATATTTTAATACTGCTCATAATAAAACTGCTAATTTTATTTTTTTTCAAAAAAACTTTACAATATATTATTTAACATGAATTTTTTTACTAACATTTAAATGATGGAAGGGTAGAAATTAGAATCTGTAACCTAAATATTTTGAAATGTAGTACATGAAAGGCACAAAATTTTAGAATAAGCTAAATCTTAACTGAATTGATGTAAAGCATAGTAATAAAATATTTTGATCTAAATTAAAGGATGAGATTTTTTTAGAAGTTGTTTTATAAAAATTTATTTAAAATATTTTATAGTATAGCTTATTATATATATATATAGATTTGTATACTAGTTAATTTGTGCTTAATAAATTTTTTTTATTTAGTAAAAAGTAGTTTATAAGTGAAAAATATAATTTAAAGACTGATATTTTCGAGAAATTTCTTTTATAAAAATATTTTCATTGCATTTATAAAAATATATTCTTTATCTTAAAATTTTCATCTAATATCATATAATTAATATTTAATGAATTTATCATCATTTCTAAAAGAGCACATTTGTAAAAATTATAATTATTTAAAAACTATACATTACAAATATTAAAATCTAAACATTACTTTTAGATTTTAAAATCTCAAACTTCTCTGATGCTTTTATTGAAAACTGATTTCAATGCTATTACTTTTGAATTTTGTTTATTTTATTGGGATGTCCGAGTTAAAAAAAATTATTATTATTATCTTTACATTAGTTAATGTTTATTCAGGTTATATGCTTATTGATTTTAAAAACTGGTGCTTATGTAATGGTGCTTATTAACAAAAGTAGGTATTACTTTCATAAGAAATTAGTGGGATTTTTTGACAACTTATCCATTTTTTTTTTTTAATATAGGCTTTGGATATCAATTCTCTTGTGCAGCTTGGTACTAAACCAGCTCCTAGATTTAATGCTGTAAAAAGAGGCCCAAAATTACAATCTGTAAATGAAGATCCTTCACCAACACTAGGTTTAAGGAAAACTGGCCAGTCATCTCTTCTGTAAAGATTACACTTCCTATATTTCTTTCAAAATGTTTTTAAAATTGATATTCTTTATTTATGTTTTACATTTTATATTTTTGATCTCTTTTCTAGAAAGCCCTTGCAACATAAAAAGAAAGCTACTCCTAAAAAGTTCAAAAAAGCTAAAAAGATTGATGATCTTAGTGATTTTAATGATACCGAAGATGATTTTGATTCTAGAATTGCTGCTTTGAATGAAGAGCAAAGGTTGAGATTTGAAAGCATCCAGAAGGAATGGGCTGCTATGCTAGAAGAGTTAGAAAAACAAGAAAAAGCCAAATATGACAAAATGGTTGATGAAAGCAACAAAAGATTTGAACATGAAAAAGCTATAATCAGGTAATAAATTTTTTCCCATTGAATCAGAAAATCAATAACCTCTAATCTGAAATGATAAGGGCGTAATAATGTTTTAAGCTTGATATGTCTGCTGTCATTTTACTTTTATAATTTACTCCCATTTATATAGTAGTTATAATATGTATGCAATAAATATATTTAATATTTCACAATTCACATGAATATAAATCTAAAACAGTAATAAAAATGCTTTTAAAAAAATTTATTAAAATTAAAATAAAAAGCAGTGCAGGAATAAAATTGATATTTCTAAAACTATTCTTTTAGAATTTTAAATAGGTGCAAAAATGGATTTTGTGTAATAGTATTCTCTGAAATTATTGAGGAGAAACATGAAAATTTTATATCTTTTAAATCAAAATTTAATTAAATTTATGAAAAAAGTGAGTACCTAAAAGTGAGTTCTGAGTACCTATCATCTGAGTAATAAACGTAAGTCAGATTTTATATCTCTAAATCCACTGTGCTTGTAGAACCTTTTGAATGATTTTTTCGTCATATATATCAAGGATGGATATAGCATGCCAGCCCATAAACATTATCACGTTAAAATTATTAATGATATGATTTACATGTTTTAAATTATGTATAGGTATTCAATTATTTTTGTTATATTTCATTAGAAGTTTCTTGAAATTCTTTATTTCTTAAAATATACAAGGTTTGTACTTTAAAAATGTACCAAAACAATTTAATTTAATAATTATAAAAGTTAATGCTGTTATCTATTTTATCTTATTTTAATGTTGTAGTTGATATGTTTTTTTATTCTGAATTTTATAGATATGATTGTTAATATTTACATTTGCTTTTGTATACATATTCTTTAAAATTTCATTATTTTAATATGCTAAAAATTTTTCTTTAGCAAGGAAACTAATGAAAAATTATCAGAATTAAAAATGGAACTTAAGAAAAAAGTTGAAGAAGAAGAAAATTCAGGTCAAGTAAATCTTGCTGAAATGAAAAAAGCCAATGAACAAAAATTTATTGAAGAGGAACAAAAATTTAAAGAAAAGTTTAATTCTTTAACAGATAATTTAAAATCTGAAGTTGAAAAGATGGAACAAAAGGTAAAGTGTAACTTTGTCATATTCTTTAAAAAGTTTTCTTAGATTTTTTTAGCTTAATATTGTGATTAATGTTTTTTATTTGTTGTATTGATATTGACATTCTTATAAGAATCATTTTCACATTTAAGTTTCACTATTAAACAAAACTATTTAAAAATAACTAGAACTAAAATGTATTAAAATAAACTTGTTTGCTGAATTTAATGATTTTATTAAAATGTATGATATGCTTGGTTTTAAGTTAACTTGAAACAGAATTTTTTCTAGAAAGGTTATCTTATAATTTTGTAAGCTATAATAATTTTATCCTCTTTCTTGTTGATTGAAGAAACTTTTAAGTTGGTATTTATTTAACTATTTTAACCTTAGTTTTGACTACTTTTATCAAAAGTTCTGTGCCTAATCTTTGATCTATGTTTCTTTTTTTTTTTCTGAATATATTTATATTAAGCACCTATTAGATACTTTATACTTTAAGTACTTTAATGCTTTAAGAATATTTTAATACTTTAAGAAATAAATACTTTAAGAATATTTTAAAAAGAAATATTGTATTGCTTCCTTTTATTAAAAAAAAAACTTTATTTTTTTAGAATACACTAGAAATAAGTGAGAAAAAGAAGCATCTTGATGAAGAGAATGAAAAAGAAATTGAGGAGATGAAATCTTTGCAGCAGGAACATATTAAAAAACTTGAAGAAAGTTATGCAAATGAAATTGCCATGCTTGAAGAAACTCATAAAAACAAAATTGCACAATTACAAGATTCATTTTCAAAGGAGCAGGATGCTGTAAAATCTTCGGTATATTTTGCATTATTCTTTACTGCACAGATATTTATTATTTAAAAAAAAATGAAATATTCTTGCAAAATTTTATTATATTCCTCTTTTAAAATAGTTATAGAAAAACTATTTTCATAATTTTGAATATATAGATTTATTATTGTAACTGTTTAATGTAAATTATTCTTATTTCAGTTATATTAGTTTAACAAGAGTTGTTCATTTTATGACAAAAAACAAACAAACCAATGGTCATTTCATGAGATATTAAGGAGTATATTTGATATCTTTAAATTTTTTAGCCATTTAAAAAAAAGGGCTTGGTGGTAAGTTTAGCAGAGTTAGAATTAACTGCATTTCTCTTATAAATATTTTGAAATGGTCAGAATTCTGTTGAGTCTTTTCATTTCTGCAATTTTCTGAAACTCTAAATTGTATAAAATATGTGTAGTTTTTTAAATTTGAATTCTTTTGTGATATAAGACTTTTTAATATGCTATACAATATTTGTGATATTTATTTTAAGATGCAATAAATTTAAAAGCATTTAAAGAAAAGAAAGTCATTTTCTTTTCATCTTCCACCCCTATAGTTTCAATGTTGACATGGAATTTTTTAGCAGTTTCTACAGTGGTAAATTTAACTAGTTAGGTTAATTATGCTGCCAGGACTGCTAAGCTGAGAGGGGGGGGGGCACAAGTGGGTGATTGAAAAAATTAATTTTCTCATCAAATAAATAAATTTATAAAAATTGCAAATTTGATGAATTTTAAATTAATTGGACACCATTAAATACTTTATCAAGTATAATTAATCAAGTTCTTATATGTTTCAAAAGGTTCTTTTAATTATTAAAATGTTTTTGTGCACAAAATATTATTTTTAATAATATTGTGTACAAATATGGATGCTGGGCTTGAGTTATAAAAGCCAAATACACATAAATGTATTTTCACAAAGTATATCAAATAAAAAAGATTAATCTAAATTAAATCATTAAAATGTCAGAAATGCTTTGAAATGTGAAACTAAATTGTCAGTTTGTAGTGATGACTAATGATACAATGGGATTTTTTCGCTCCATTATTATTATTGTGTTGTCGCTGTCACACTTGGAGCATCTGTATCTCCCTTATCTCCTAATTGCTATTCCTCTGCCAATTTATTAAAAGAGCAGCCTAACAATGTGCACTGCTTAAGTCTGCAATGTAACTTAAATCTAGTTATGAGTTTGTATGAAATTCTGTTGCAGTGCACAAAAGTTTATTTGAAAATGTCAAAATATGCATATATAAATAAAATATTCTCTATAATTATTTTTTTACTTATGCTTTTTAATGGAAAATAATTTCAATTATAATTTAAACTTGCAAAACTGTTTTTTTTTCTTTCAGATTAAAGATGATAATTCATCATCTGTTGATGAAATAAAATCTGAATTGCAGAAAGTACAGGAGTTGTTTAAAGATGAAAATGAAAAATATCAACAATTATCTCTTGAACTGAAAAAATTAAAAGAAGAAATCGCTGCAGAAAGAGAAGTCATGAAAAAGCTTGAAGAAAAAACTGCTTCAGCTCAAACTTATTATGAAGAAATTCAAGATGATGTAGACAAAACAGAAAATGAGTTGGATCTTCTGAGAAATGAAAAGTCTGCATTAATTTCAGAGTTAAACGTTTTGAAAGATAATATAAAAGAGGAAAAACTGAATTTATTGAAAGAAAAAGATTCAGTAACTTCTCCCAACAAAAAGCCAAATTGTTTACAAAAAGCTGTTAATACTGATGTGTCTTCTGTTTTTACGCAAGCAACTCAGACTAATGTGGAGACAAGAAATATTTCTTGCCAAATTAAAGAATCAGTTTCAAAACTGGATAAAGATTGTCAGGTTTATTTTGAAAGAAAATTAGAAACTTCTAATTCATCATGTCAAGTTGAACTTTTGCAAACTGGTGAACATAGAAATGAAACAAAAGTTAATGAAGTAAAATCAGATTTTATTAGTGCCAAACTTGATGAAGGTTTTTCTAAAGTGGATGCAAATACTATGCCAAAAAATGCATCATTTGATAACATGAATTTGGAAGTTTTAGTCAATAAAGTGATGGAAAATGCCTTAATGGGTATTAGCAGTAAAATTGAAGGAAGATTGAAATTAATTGAAGAACAATTAAGGTAAATTATTAGAATTTTTTTTCCTTAGTGAAGAATTTAATATATATATTATACAGGTTTAAGAAATAATTCTTTGCTAAATTTTTGAATGAAACTGCTTTTAAAAACAATAATACTTTTACCAATTTGAATAAAATAAAAGATTAAATCATGTGGCAGCTAAAACAATAAATTATGTCATATTTTTTTGAGAATATTGTGTGATGTCCTGATCAATTTTTATCTAATTAGTTAATTTTTAATTTCTCAGAGATCAACAAATAGTTTCAGCTGGAAAAATGCTTTAAATAATGTAAAGCATTTTATTTTATATTATTTCAATCAATTAACATAATATTGAAAATTATTAAATCTAAATTTTATTTAATATTTTTTAAAGAATTTGATAAGTTTATTCATTGAAATTAATAGCTTCTATTCATTGAATAATTAAATTAAAAGCTACTTAGCTTCATAAATAATTAAATTGAAAGCTTCTCAAGTTGTTTAGTTTTGATTGTAGTAGAGGAGTTACTTAACTATAAATAACTTACTTTATTTAATAATTTATTTAAATAGCATATTAAGTATATTTTACTAATTCTGATTAAAATAGTTGGGAATTGTATAAAAATTTAGATTTTGTAATTTTTTCCATGTATTTATTGACTGAAACAATATGAAAAGCAGTTCTTTGTCATTTAAAACATTTTGCAGGAAATCTATGCCTACTTCTAGGTTAGTTAATGGACCATGATTAAGAATAAAAATTGGATATATATTTGTGTATGTGTTTTGAAAGCAGGGAATTATTTCAAGTATCTTTGATATTAAAAAAAAGGTTTTAATAAAAATATGTCACTATTTTTAAACTTTTTATTGCTAAATTCTTTTTCCAATTAATTTATCACCAAAAATATTATATGATAGATTTTTTATATTTTAATATTTTCAGCTCTGTTAAGAAAGAATCAAATCCTACTGATCAACAGACATCCAGTCTGAATATATTGGATAAGAATATCACTACAGAAATGAAATCAATTTCTCATACTGTACCTCAAAATGTGTGCAACAGTAATATTAATTCAGCACAAGGTAATACATCTCTATTAAGAACTGCTTTACCTTGTTCAAGCAGTTGCAGTTGTGGAATGGGAGATGCTGGCTCCTGCCAAATTATGCAAGATGTTAAGAATTCTATTTATCGTTTAAATGACATTTTGAGTTCAAGTTATGAACCTTCTTTAGGTAGTACTGTGATATCTGATTTTAATTTCCCCATTAATAATCATTCTAACTCATTACAAAGCTTTTACACTCAGTTTCGTCAGTTGCAAGAGAAGCAACGTATTACAGAGCTTAAACATAAACTACAAAATGGGAATGCTGGTCAACATTCAAGATCTTTAAATGCATTAGGTAAGTAGTTTTGTAATAATTATCATATCTTTTATGCTTCGAGATATCTTGTTATTTAATAAAATATATCTTTATTTATGAAATTTTTATTTATAAATTTTAAGATAAGAACATTTATTAGTTCTGAATTTTAATCTATAAACTTTGTAATAAAAGTATATTCTGTGAAAATTTGGAAGTCTTTGATTTTCTCTCTCTTTTGGAAAGTTCCAATTTGTAATAAGATATTTTAAAATTATTCTCTCTTCCCAAAAAAATCTGTAATAGCAAACATAATGTTTAAATTCATTTTACTTGAGACAATTTTAATTTATATTCAAATAATATGATGATTAAGGGGGAATGAGGAGAATTTTAAGTTAGTAAAGCAGATTTACTATTGAATTATAGCACTTATAAATGCTGAATATGCATGTATGAAATTATTATATTTCTTATTTTTAAAAACAAATTGCCTATAAATTACATTCTCAGGTTTTAATGGAATATACTTTTTAAGGGTTGAAAAGATTAATAAGCTATATCTTAAAATTTGAATAAAGAGTAACATTTCAGCATTTTCTTTTAAATGCAAACTTTCTAGATTTATATATACACATATAATTTATGTATGATATCTCTTTTTCTTGGAAATAATTTGAAAACTTAAAACAAATAATTCAGTTAAAACTGACACTGTGAGGAATCAAAACTTTATGATCAGTTACCTAAAATCTTGTTCATCCACTTGTAATTTACACAATAGCTTGGGTATATGATTTATGATTTTATGAACTTCTGGTTGGAAGGAAGGAAGTTGTGTCAAATGTTCAATCACAGACTTGCCAATTTGCATAAATTATGTGGTAGTGGATTGTGAGTTTGGAAGATTGTTTCATGACATTTCATAAATATCTATTTGGATTAAGATTCTAAGATTTTGGTGACCAGGATATTAGATGAAGCTCTGAGTGTTAGTGCTAAAAATATATGTGCTCAATCATGGCCTGTAATTTTATATATAGGGATAACCATTGCTCTTTAGGACACCATGAACAGCTATAATTGATCTAAAATAGCATTCAGTTAGTCTACACTTTTTATGATATTTTGATGAGGATGTCCCCTACACAATAATTGATGCTGCATCAACTTGAATTGGTCCAGTGGATGTTTTCCCTATTCTATTCTGAGTTAATTACTTCTATGATTGATGTAAGAGAATTGAATTTTTCTGAATGGGCAATGTTTTTCTGCTGTTTTATGATCCAATAACATTGCCCATATGCCTGCTACAACTGTAAACAATGGTGGAAATTCAACTTTGGTAATTGGTGGCAATGGAGTTCTATATCTAAGCAATGTCTGTTGCAGAATTATCAAAAACATTTCTTTTTTTTTCTTATGTAAAAAAACTGCTGCTAATCGTGTAATGAAATGGCAATGTTTGTACTATTTTATGTGATGATTAGTAACATTTGCAATGAGTAATGATAAATAGTGACGTTAATAGCAAATGTTACTTACTGTGTTTAATAAGTTATGGAAGATCAGTGTTGTGATGTTCTTGACTAGTTTTGTAGTTTTTAAAATGCTATTTCCAAGTCATTGGGACATGATTTCAAACTTGCTTAACTCTCGGGTTTTACTTTTATGCTAAAAATGATTCCAATTAATAGCTATGCATTTTTTTATATGTGTTGTTTACATTTTTATAATTGTGCACTTAACACACTTAACACATTGTTGACTGACAATTTGATCCTTCAGTTACTTGTTGTCATGCTGCCGCCAGGTTTTGAGGTTAGGACTAATGATAATATTTTGGCTCTTAATTGTAATTTAAATTATTTAGGATTATAAGTACATTTTTTAAAAAAATATTTTACAAAATTTTTTACAAGGTATCTCTCTATTTTGAATATCAATTTATGTCTGATTTAAGTATTGATTCAACTTAAATTGGTTTATACCCAAATATATTAAGAAATTATCTTATTTCCAGTTAGTTAGTGCAATATTCTGCACTTTTACTTTCCAAAATACTCCATTAGTTCAGTTTGCAGATCTTTTTGTAATTTCATTTTTATTTTGCATAATAAACTCCCTCAATAGTTTGTACAAATTCTTTTTACTTTTTATCAGTTGATTTTTCATCAGTTCTGTCTTTTTGTAATTTTCCATTAGGTAATTTTGTATAACTTAACATTGTGGACTTTACTTTATGTAACTGTTCAGAGATTCCTTTTATTTAGTTAAGTGACATCATTTTCCATTTATTTATTACTTAGATTTGCATATTTTTTCATGTGATATTATTTATTGATTTATTCTTTATTAGATTTATTCTTTTTGCATAATTTTCAGGCAATCTCTTTGTGTAATTTTTCTTGTTTTCACTTTTACTCTATTTTTGTTCATTTGGGTAACATTCCATAATTTATTTTTGCATTTTGTCATTTAATTCATCATATAATTATCAATTTTTGTCATATATTTTTCCTTTTTTTCACTCTGTAAATTTCCCTATGCAGACTTTACAAAGCTTCCCACAATTTTATTTTGCATATTAAGTTCACTTTTTTGTAACTTTCAATAAGCACATTTTCTTTTTTTCTAAGTTCTTTGTTAAAAATTCTTTTTATGTAACTATTTATCATTTAATGTTGCATATATTTCTGAAAATTTATTAAAATAACTTTCGGTAAGTTAGCATTGTTGAACTTCCTGTCGGTTAGGTTTGTGTAAAAGGCCTTTATATCCCCCCCCCGTCAGTATATCTCCATTCTTTAAGCTCACATTGCACAATTTTTCATAAATTGACTGCACAATGTTTTCCCAAATCTTACCTTATTGATCTTTTTTTAAATTCGTATTGCTTAATTTTCTGTAGGTTTACTTTGCATTTTTTCCCCATAATATCCCTTTGTATAACTTTGCATTTGTTATTTAACTTTTCCATAAGTTACATACTTTGTATAATTTCCTTTTTCTTCTCTTAATGTAACTTTCTTTAAGTTCACTTTTTTTTTGTAAGTTTCCTGATGTAATTGATGCCTACAAATTGTCTTATGCTTCTGCCCATTTCAGTAGTTTATATTATCAGGTTCAATCACCTATTCAGCCTCAGCACCTGTTGCAAAGAATATTTGGTATTTGAATCCTTTTTTCAGATTTTTTAAAAACTGTATTTGTCTAGTTGGCTGCACGTACATATACATCTTATGTTTTTAGATTGATTAATAAGTTCAGGTTTGCTTGTTATGGGCAATATGATAGGTAGGCATATCGCTGTGTTAAACATTTTATTCAGTCTGGATGATATGCATTTTGAATATATTCTGTAATGGCTGTAGTCTCATTTTTAGACTTCGTAATTGGTATATTTGGATTGTAAAAATTATAGTGGCATATTTGGATTGTAATTCATAATTAACTTAACAGTGCCTTTTGAATATCTTTCCGTTATTTAATTTGTGCAGTTTCCCTAAATTGAATTTGCTCATTTGTTTTCTTAAATTAATTTTGCATGTTCTTCTGTAAGTTCTCTGTGCATCGTTTTCAAAAAAGGGCTCTGCATATTTTTTTCCTACAAATTGCTATTGTATAACTTCCCCAAAAATGATTTCACTTAATTTTCTTCAAAACAAGCAGCTTTCTTTGTCTTATTAATTTTTTGTCATGTGCTTATTATTCAATATTAAAATTTTGTTTTCATTATTGATTATTCTTTTAGACCAAAGTTATTCTGCGAATTTCACAAGAAAAGAAACTCCACAGTTCAACAATTTACTTAATGCTAATTCATTGTCATTGTAAGTATATAATAGTTATTTCTCATATACATGTTTTCTTAAAATATTAAATAATGTAAATTTGCATTATATAATAAAATTATTTTAGGAATATTGATATTATTTTACCAATTTTTACTTGAATAAAAATTTCAAGTAAACATATTAGGAAAGCATAGTTAGTTATTTTGGATACAATACAGTTTTTTTTCTTGAAGTTATTAAATTTTTAATAATCTTTTATATTATGTTTTTTACAATGAAAGAAAGAGGAGATGAATATAAACTTAATTAATTTTTGAGTAAGGTTTTTTTTTGTTTTACACTTTTATGATGACTTTTGTTTGCAAAAATAAATTGTATTTATATGAAAAAACTTGTTAGGCATTTGGTTTGTGTTGCTATTAAATTTTCAAAACTTAGTGCTTTATATACTCATAAAAATTCATGTTTGTAAAAAGGAACAAAGACTATGCATTCAAAATTTATTTAAAATGAGTGAACTAACTCTCATTTTTCGTTAGAAATTCAGGTGATGATCCCATTACAAGAGCTAGAAATTTAGTATTAAGGGAACAAGCTCGTTCGTGGAAGCAGCAGCAACAATATTTAAATTCGTCAGATATAAATGGTTTCCCACCATTGGTATGTTTAATCATATGAAATTTCTATTATTTTATTAATTTTCTTTGAAAATTTAATGTGACAAACTTTTGTTATATGTTTCCAAATATATGTTGAAACTTAATATTTTTATTCAAAACACACACATTCACATATATTTTCAGATTCTGTTCCATTTAAGATAATTTATAATTAACTGTTACTATATTAAGAAGAATATGTTCTTATTTGTATACATACTTGAAATTCTTTTTTATTGTTTAATAATCAGTTTAATATAAACTATTTACTTGAAATGATATTTTAGCATCATAATTGTTTTATAAAATTCAGTGCAGCATTTATTATATAATTTAAATTTTTAATTAATATGTTTGGTTAAGTGGTTAAAATATATAAGAAACGCATGACTTAAAGATAATAATGACAAGATATCTGATTTTCTGGACAGTATGAAAGATATATAAAAAGCCATTGCCATGAATAGAATTAAAAAAATAATAATAAACCTTTTTGGTGAACTAAAAAATTGAAGATTTTCCTGGAAAAAATCAGG
This sequence comes from Argiope bruennichi, assembly GCF_947563725.1. NCBI lineage: Eukaryota > Metazoa > Arthropoda > Arachnida > Araneae > Araneidae > Argiope > Argiope bruennichi. The sequence continues at coordinate 53,002,081 of NC_079151.1, read as the reverse complement.
CCTTATCGGTTTTATGGTAAAGGTTTTTATCATCCAAATACATTATCTATTTTCACTAAAAATGTAGAAAAATATTGCTTTTAGCATACAAAAGATGGAATAGTAGTCAAGTGTAGTGAATATTAGGTTTCATAAAATGAAGTCGAAATGTTTACTAAACATCTTTTTTATTTCCAATTTTACCAAAATGAATAACTGTGTGCCATTAATTTGATTTCATTATAAAAGAACATTATGTTGAAGAAAAGCAAACTTCTCATAAATCCCAGGAAAGACAAACACAAAAATATGATTGTACTTGACTTCATAAATTATCAAAAGCTTATAGCATAAATCATGGCATTGTACAAAATATCTCTTAATTTTTAGCAAAAACAAACAATCAAACAAAAAAAACTGTTGGTAGATGCAGGGAATTATAGATTGATAGAATTGTTACAATTGATAAAAGCTTTTCATAAAACAGAATGAAACAAAATCATTTTCTTTTTCGTTACTTTCTACTTGGTTTCGTGAATGCCTTCAACTAAATCTTTATCTTAAGATATGAAGTCCAATGACTTTCCACATCTGAATATGAACTATTATATCCATATTACTTCCAAATGTTTCATGTTTTAAAAATGTTTCTTAATTTTTGGACATGATTATATGCATTATCATCAAAAAGATTTAACTATATTAATTTTGCATTAAAAATTTATATATTCTTTATTTAAATTTTTTTTTCCTCATTTAAATATATTGATAAAATACATTTTCCTTTTGACAAATTTATATTGTTAAGTGAACATGCGACTGTGATCAATTATTTAGATGGAGCTCTTGAAAATAAGTTTTTTTTATGAGTTCTATTAGTATGATTTTTAATCAAAGAAAATAATATATTTTTAAAAATGCTGATAAAGAATACTTTTAATCTATTTAGAAAATGTTTAGGATGTAATTTGCATTGCTATTTTCTACATTATTCCTTTAATCTTTATTAAAGGATTCTGAATTAAAAACATTATTTTTAAACAAACTTTTATAGGAAAGAAATTACACACCATCCATATCAGACAATATTTCACCATCAGTATCATCCAGAATCTCTCCAGGCTTAAGTGAAAACTCTTCAACAGCTCATTTTCCTTTCCTAAAATTTGGTAAGAATTTATACAATATGTAATTTCTTAATTTTACATTCTTATTTTAAAATTATAATCAGTCTGGAAATTAAAAAGATAAACTTATAACAAGTTCCTATTTCTTCCTTTCAGAACCTGATCCTGAGACAGAATATAATGAATGGATGTCAAGACTCAAAACACTTCAGGATAAAATCAGAAGCCATAGAATTATATAATGGCATTTTCATAAATGTGTTTTACAAGCATAATTTTTGTTATAAATTATTTGGAATGATTTTAGTCAAAAAATGTTTTTTATGTAACCTTACAATTTTATCTAATGAGCTTTTATTGTCATTATTGTTTATAAAAATGATATACTTTTTAAAATTATATTTGAATAATTATTCAATGTTTTGTTATGAATTTATTTTTTAAATTCAAATATATTAAATATGGAGAAATTTTTAGATTAGTGTATAATTATGCAATTCTATTTTCACTTTGCACATATATTAATGGTGATCATTTTACATAATCATTTGTTGAACATGTATTCATATATGTTGATATTGTTTTTAAAAACTACACTCTAGTCATTTTTTTGTGATAACTTTGTTAAAAAGCTGTCTGAATGACAGTTCACAAAGTGTAATGCTTATTGTGCAGTGAACTACAATATCTTTGCAATGCTATTGCATAGTATTAATTGTAATATCTTTTTATAATACTTATTAATCATTTTATAGCTATAGTTTTTAAAATTAAACTGTGATTTTTTTTTTGTTTTTGATAATAGAATAATTCAAGAGTGCAAATATAATTGTATTCAGTTGATGGCAAAAATTAGTGATTCAGTTTTATTAATCAATTAAGATCTAATTGTTTATTTATTTACAATTTTTATTATTAATGAAATCAGTAACAAATCAACTTTCATTTGTTTAAATTTTTGATAAGTTGCAAAAATCATGGATTAATTACTATTGCTTGTGCAGTTCCTTTACCAGATGAAGTACATATTTTTTAAATATACTTTGTCTAGTACAACATAAATGTTAAATAAAATTTTTATCATTTACCTGAAAATTAGTGAGCAGTTATTACTATCTTTTTTTTATGTAAGAGATTATATTCAATAAGAATATTTTATAGATGAGCAGTGCAATATATAGTTGTTAATTTTATTTACATGGACATTTAATGATATATTTTAATACATTTATTATCTTCTATTTTGAATGCATTCATTATATATATATATATATATATATATATTGTGATAATTTTTTTAAAGCTAAAGGTATTAATTAGTAGAATCCATATTTTTGATTCACTTATACTTATTGTTTTTAATTTTTCTATAAGAGGATAAATTAATCTGGTATTTTTATTTATATTACAAAAAGAAATTTATTCCCACTTTAGATATTCATAAATCTTTTACTACTAGAAAATGTGCCAGTCTAGATGGGCTTTTATTTTGTTAACAATATTTTGGATATGATTGTCACAGATTAACTAATAAAAGTCTTAATAGAAAAATGCATGCACATCTGAAGACTGTTTAAAAAATTACTTGTAGGACAATTTAGATGTGAATGTACAAGGTATCCTTTCTTATTGTGGCCTGATAAATAATTTTTAAGTCGCTAGTGATAGGCATAACTGTAGTTGGGAAAATACTTTAAATGATAAGAATTATATTTTATGTTGTTTGAGCTAATAAATATATCTTTAAAAAAGTTATGAATTCTAAATTTTTTTATAGTTTCTATCAGTTATATTTAATGAAAAATTATTTGCACTTTAAAACATACAGTTAAAAAATCTCATTGTTTCATGTTTAAAATTAACTGAGCTAGTTATTTAACCTAAATAGAGGGCATAAACACATTTATCTTAAGGAGCAATTTAAAAAAGTAACATAATTTTACAAATTTCAATTTGCAAATAATCCTTAATATCTCTTTTGATGCTCCAATTTATCTGTAAAATTAATCTAAAATACTAATTTGTAATGTTTCTTAAATCAAAAAGTTTTAATTTTAAAGTTAAGGATTTTTTTATTATTTTTTTTTAATGTTGCAGTGTCAAAAATATTTTTTTTTTAAATATGATTGTTAGGACCAGAGGACTGTATGAAAGGTTTGAGTTCATAACTTTTTGAGAAATATATTTATTAATTCAAACATTTCACCAACTGAAACTATATGCATATTTGTTATGATTCATATGTAATTAGTTATTGGGCACGATAAGAGTGAATACCCTGTATAGTAACATAAAAAGTTTTATTCCTTACTCTATATATAATGTTCACATACACTCAAACTAAAACGAATTACTAAAATCTATTTTAAAAAATAGTGACCCATTAACAGACGAAAAAAAAAAAAAAATGCAAAAAATACAAAATAAAAAATGATGCTGAAATAAAATATTGATAATAACCTCCAACTAAAGTGTAAATTTTATGAATCAGCAGACTTTAGTTATTAACTTTTGCTAAAGTAAAGTTTCAAAAAATGTAAATATAATTTATTTTTTTGGCTTTATCCCACTCTCCATTAAGCAAATCTCTCTCTTGTTAAATTCTTTTTTTTTTTTTTTTTTGCCATGGGATTTTTTTTTATTTGATGTTTTAAAAATGCTCAAATTAAAACTAATAATTAAAATAGGATTGAAAGAAATGGTAAATCTACAAGCAGGAAAAGAAATACATTGCCATATATGAAATTAAAAAAAAAATTACTGAATAGAAGAAAGGAAGAAAAAATCTTCTGAGTTTTAGGAAGTGAGAATATAATGAAAATTGCAGATCTCAGCTTATTAATCTTTATTACAGTTCCCAGCATTAAAAAAAATGTAAATGAATCTTGAAGTTTACAATCCCGTAATTAATTATTGTTCATGTTAAACTTTATTCACACATACACATAAAAAAAAAATCAAAATTTTGGTGAAATTCATACAATTCTCATAGTTTATGAAATAGAATTGCTGAGAGCTAAAGAAGGAAGAATATCTAAATTTTGCTATCTGTACAGTTTACATTAGGAATAAAAAAAAGTGAAGTTATAGTACTTCAAAAGACAATGTGCAATTAAAAGATATATCACCCAAACATATAGGTTTTTAATGACCTATAATATCATGGGACTAAGCTGCATCAAGGAGGTTCATGTGCACAATAAACAGAATAAACATAAAGTTATTAATGTAACGTGTTTTTTTGTCTATGACAATTCAATATTTAAAAATACTTTGATGAGGAACTTTGAATATTAAGTTCCAAATAAAAGACTTTATTGAAATTAAACACAATCAATATTCCTGGCCAGTTAGATAGTTACTTAATGCATTTAGTATATTTATATTTCATATGTTTCAAGTTTTTTTTTTTAATAAATGTGCCATTCATTTGATAAGATGTAGTGATATTTTATATACATATTTTTTAAATTTGCAAGTAATATTTTTTGTTTAAGCATTATTTTTTGTTGATTTTAAATACAACATTATTATTATTTTGGAAATAAAGGGCTAATTTTAATTTAAAATATTTATAGTCATTGATTAAACAAAAGTGCTGATATTAAAAAGAATCAACATTTAAAAGTTCTAAGTGCATATTAAAAATCACTACTAATTTTTTACATTGTAAATCAAATTTTAAAAATGAACATCAAGCTGTTCATGAGTAACTTTATTCATTGATATTATTTTCATCAAACAAGGTACATACTTTAAGAATTTGATGAGTTGTGATTACATAAACCAATTCAAGAATCTAATGTAAATATAGTATTTTATTCAATTGCTGTTTCAAAGTTATGGATATTGTGATAATAATAATAAAATGATATAGAAATCATGAAACGTATTTGAACAAATAAATGATTTAATAATTGAATTGTTTTTAGAGAGATTTCTATGACCAACTGAATTTTATTATAATATAAATCCAATTATAAAATGAATTTTTTTCAATTTTATTAATAATTCCCAAATATATTATGTCATTATTAAGTAAAAATATCGTTAGTTTTTGATTTTTACATTATCAATAAAATTAAAACTGTTAGTTCACAGACAGAAAACCATGACAGAAAAAATTGCTTATCTTACTTTATCTCAAAACTGAGATTCATATTACAATCTTGATCAACGTTTTACATAAAGTTTTCCCAATCAAACTTGATTTTATTTTAAAACTCTTTGCATGATACTTATGTTCTTGTTAATAAAATAATAAAACTTTCTTTTAAATGACAATTTTTACTTAAACTTCTCTTTAAAAAGGCTAAATTCACAAAAATTGTTACTTAAAATAATATTTCTGGAAAGAGTTGTTGGCAAGATGGCAAAATAAATATTTTGAATGCACCAATGATAAAGACAGCATTAACATCCTCTGGAAAATTCAAGAAATCCGTGTCAAATATAGTATCCATCTACATATTTTTTGAAAATGTAAAAACGTATTTTAAAGAGAACTTCTGATATTGTGAATGGTTGCCAAATAGTAAACAAAGTGAACAATTTACCAATGTCGTACCTAATCCTTTCTTTACTGCAAGTATTATGATCTATTAGTGTTAAGTGGTTCTTAATTAGAAGTATACTGCACTTGATTAATTTTATTTTTTTATTATAACCAAGATAGCATTTTTGTATAACACAGCACTTCAGTGAATGAATCGCATAGTAAACTCTTTAACAAATACTTTGTTTATTTTTATTCAATTCTATACTGTATTTCTGTTCTGGAAATGACTGTGTGTGAAATTAGTATCCAGAACAGCACATCATTTGTAAGATTTTAACATTGCTAGTTTAAAAACTAATACTTATATATCAAAATACTGAAAGTTTATAATTATTTTATTTGAAATGAATAGCTTATAAATAACAATAATGTTTCACTGGTGCCTAATAAGTAAAATGCTATAAGATTTAAAAAAAAAAAAAAAAAAAAAAAGCCTGTCATTTTTTAAAATTATAATAATATTAACTACAAAATGCTTAAGAAATGTATTAGATTGTCCCTATGGGGTGATAAAATGGTAAAAAAAAAGAGTGTAAAATGTGTTTTCAATTAAAATGTAGAAGATCAAATGTCATCAAAATTAATTATATAATACTACCAAATTTCAGCACTTTCAGTGACAGTATATGAAGAAATGCCAGTTCTAACCCAGGGATTGCAATACCGGACCAAAATTTCAATACCGGTATTCGGTATTTTTTAAATCTTAATACCGGGATACCGGTATTAGAAATTTTAGAAAAAGAAAGAAAACACAGGTATTTCTTTGTTTTATTTGCCAGTTTTGTTTGAGAGTGTAAATATCACAAAAAATAGTTTGTAACCTATAAATTATAACAGTATATAATCACAAAAAAGTAAAGAAACATCTTATTTATTTAAATCAGAAAAAAGGGTAAATATCACTATTCAGTCTGTGGTACTATTACAAATTTTTGAAATGTGATCTTAAAAAACATATTGCATGAATTGTACTGTCATTAAGCCTGAAAAGTAATTTTCTGCAAAAATTACCAGCTGTCGAAAACGGTCTTTCCGCATCTACGCTAGTTGGTGGTGGTACTGTTAGCAAGGCGCGATATACTTTTTCCAAGTATTTACCTCTAAATCCCTCATCTTCAAATAAATCAATTTCCCGTCGGATGGTTTTGGATGTAGCTGATTTCTGTATTGTATTTTGGTTCGTTGAAATTTTATTTATCACTAATTCTAATTTTTATTCAAGAGACAATTCCTTTTCACTATCGACAGTAGTGACATCATAATTTTTGATAATTGAACCGAATTCTTCCGAATGTGGATAGATGTGTGGGTAAAAAATTTTTAGAAAATTTATTATAAACTTAATCAGATTTGAATTGGTTATTTTCTTTTCTTCATTTTCATTTTTTAAATCATTATAATTATATAAATACCATAAGACATTTTCTATTTCGGTATGTCTTTCTTCTGTGCGATTTTTCAATGTAATATATAATTCTTCAGATAGTGATGTGTGCTGTTCTTTCAGTGACTGCAACACGAAATTTATTGTTGCATTAGCTGTTAATAAATTATCATTTCTCCGACATAATACCTCAGTAGTCAGTTTTATTGGAAGTAGAGCTGATACAGTTCTGGATATTAAGTCGAATTCACTATCTGAAAAATTAATTTACAGGTTTAAGTCGATTATTGCTTTTTTGATTGGATTTCCCAGTTTCAAAAATCGTTCCATCATTAGGAGTAAACTGTTCCAACGTGTTTTAGAATCTAATATTAACATATATTCTGTTTTATTTTCAGTTAGTATATATTTTAGTAATATATCCTTTTTATATTGGAACGTTTAAATATCTTAACAATTTTTCGAATTTTATAAATTATAGGAAGCAATTCTTGATAGGTTAATATTTCATCCTCATTAGCAATATCTTCTTCGACAATTACATTGTGATTATCTTCATTGTCAATATCACTCTTACTCTTACTCTTTTCAAAGTTGGAATCCGAAATTTCTATATCCACAATATTTGGATTCTTCTGGTCTTTATTTTTTCGGTATAACACATCTATTACTCCTAATTGAATTCCATGTGCATAGCACAACTGCTGATTTGCACCAATCGACTTTCCAACTTTTTTCAAAACTGTTGCACCATCAGTTGTTATGGATACAATATTTTCTTCCAGGGATAATCCATGTTTCGCTAATTTAGATTTAAGCAATTAATTAATCCATTAATTAGCTAATTAATTTCCCCCGTTAGGGAGACATAAAAACAAAAACGAGACATAAAAACAAAAACAGATACTATTTTGCTATGTTCGCGTTACCTGAACATATAGTGGGGACAATTTTAAAAATTTCTAGTAAATACCGAAAAACCGGTATTTAAACTTTTGAATACCGGTATTACAAAATTGTACAAATGGCTCAAAATACCGGTATTCGGTATACCGGTATTGCAATCCCTACTTCTAACCTTTCTATTGCCAGTAATTCTTTAATATCACACAATTACCAGTTTGGCTAACAGACATATCAGTTTAGCTCTTTCTCATTAATGATTTAGAATTTATAAACTTTTTTTTTTTTTCATAAACTGTAAATACAAAAATCCAATAATTTTTGTTTATTATTTTTTAAATCCTATGTAGGAGCCATTTATAGGAATATTTTATATCATGGAATTGATTATTTCAGATATTAATCTTATCTGATTAATATCTGAAAAACTATTTCTTAAAATTATTATACCCCCCCCCTCCATAGATGTTAGTTTCTTGTAATTATATTAGATAAAAAAAAGTATAGGAAGGTAGCTTAAAAGTACATGAAAATAGGCAACCATATATAATTTTAAAAAGAATTAAATCTATCAACTATTATATGCATTACAACGTACTATGTGAAGAATTTATCAGCTTGGAACTCGAAAAATGTAGACATAATATGCAATAACATTTATATTGTCATGATACTACAGAGCTCATAGTTAACATTTATTTCTCTTAAGAATCTCATTGTCATTTGAATTTTGTCAGAATTAGAGATCAAAATGTTTTTATAAATTGCAATAAAGCAAGTTAACATTACATGATTTCTTAATCATAATTCACAGTACTAAAGGGCAGATTTTCATAATAGCATGACTAAAATGAAATAAGATTGATACATCTACAGAATGATAATAGACTCTTATGAAAAAGAGTATCTATAAAGAAAAAAAAGTATATTTTTTGGAACAGATTTAATTTCTTTTCATGGATTTCTTAACTTAATAACCTTAATATTTATCAAAGTTCAATCACAACCAATATAAAGTACCTATTAAAAAAATTATGCTATAATTTGAAGTATTTGCATATTATAGAGGGGCCTAGATTTTATAACCCTGATGGTTGCCTTATATACAATGATACTTGATGATCTCATCATAATGTGAAAATAGCCAAGTAAACCCAGGGACCGTTATAAGCAACAAGTATTCAATTTAATCAATTTCCTTCATTGATCCAACCAGAATTTGAAACACCAATATAAGCAAATATGTTACATTTTAGCTTTTTATATAATTTTTAACAGTACATATTAGTTTTATGAAATCAAGATTATGCAAATGATATTTACTGATCAACAATCTTTCAATGTAATTTATATAGCATTTGTCACCAATGATAAAATAAACTAGACAATTTAATTATCAAATGGCGATGAAGATGATGGAGAACTTTATTTATATAACTAAACACATTTCTATGACATTTTTAATGGAAAATTTTTAACACCAATGTTAAAAAAGAACAATATCTATCAAAACAGAATACAATTTCATAGAATATAATAATTATAGGTGTGATTATTTCATAATCCAATAAAACAATCCATATAATATGAATTATAGTTCTTTAGTACTGCTGATTCTAGTTATATATTTTTGCTTATTTTAAAGAAGCAAATGAAATAACGATAAGTATTGGATTTTTAAGAGGCACCACGAATAGGATACCACTCTTCAAAAATTTCTTTATATTTTCTCTTGTTTTCAACAAAATCTTCAGGATGAAGTTCAATGTAGTGCTTTATAACAGCATCACGCTGGGCATACCGGTTCTGAAGGTATCGGTCTATATAATAACCAACAGCATATCCAAGAGCTGCACCAATGAAGTGTCTTTGAATCCCAGAATAAAATGGTCTTCTAATAACATAATTACTTAAAGCAGGGGTACCACCTCCAAGGATGGCAAATGTAACAGGATAAAAATATTTAGAATAAAGACTATCTTTATGGAGAGGCATTGTCTTCCAAAGCAAAATAAATTTTTCAAAACAAACAGACGAACATACAAAATGCACAGATGACCAAATGCTCTGCTCAAGGTTACGGTTGGCAGCTATTCACTTTATGCACTATTTTTATAAATGTATAAAATATAATAATTAAATTTTTAGATTTTTGATTGATTTAAAATTTACACTGTTGATTAAATTTTCAATAGTAAATTATAATTTCAAATAATAATTAGACTGAACGATAACATGCAGAGTCTTTAAATCGAAATAACTTTTATTTTTTGTCTGTGGCATCTGTAAGAAAGAGCTGAGGAGGGAGAAAGTTTTGTGTTTATATTGTTTATGAAATTTTTAATGTGAAGAGCGTGCGAATAATCAGAGTAGAAGAGTTAAAGTTTAGAATTTTATTAGTTAAGAGAAAATGTTTGTTTCCCGCAGCATTCCAGCTGATCATAAAGATCTGATACATGATGTTGCTTACGATTTTTATGGAGAAAGACTAGCTACCTGTTCCAGTGATCAGACGGTTAAGGTACTTGTAATTTTCGGATTTAAATTAGTTTCATTTTACTGATATAATGAATGCTTTAAGAAGTTGAAAAATAATCTCTGTATTTAGAGTGTACAAATTTAGTGTTTAATTTATTATGTTTTTATTTGAAGATTTCTAATAATATTAGTATAATATTAAAAATTCTAATGAGTAAATTTTTTTCCTCTATAAAAAAAATCTGTTTTGTGTTTTTGAAATTACTGTTTTTTCAATTTACTGATTGGAAATTCTGGATCCATATTATCAGTTGGGGAAATTTTTTTATTGTATTATATTTTCAATATATTATCCACAAAAATTGGATTTATTTCTTTGTGAATATAGTTTAGGAGAATTTCTTCTTTATTATTAATAATGAATTACCAGTTATTGCAATATTATTATGCTTAATATCTATATTTATTTCATAGTACACATTTTTCTGGTCAGTGATTATTATGAATGTATTTTTTATAGTTTTGGATATATTATTTATATTTCCATTTTTACTTAGCATTAACCCTTTAACTGCTGATGAAATGTTGTGCAGTTTGCTCCTTAGTATCAGTACTTCTTAAACTATCTTTTTTTTAAAAAAAAATATTCTTTACTATACTATTTCTCATGTTCTAAGATTTGGGCATATGCAGTTAAATCTCTGCACCTTTTTTATTTCAAAGCAATAAACATCTTTGTACAAATTATATAATCATTTTTTATTAATTTGACAAGGGAGAATATTTTTTTTTTTGAATATTTAAAAGATTTTATATATTGTATAAAATGTGTAAATGAACTATATAATGGTATAAAATGTATATCTAATTCCAGAGATGGAATTAATTTATTAATGATATGACTTTACTTTTGGAAATAATACATGACTTTACTTTTGGAAATAATGAAATACTTAAAATATAAGTATTCCATTCTATTGATTAAAATATAAATAAATATGGAAGCTTTTATATTTAGCTAATATAAATTGAAATGGAAGCTTTTAGTAAATGTTACATTGGTTGAAAAACATAGTTTTATCTTTTCCTTTTGTCATATGATTATCTCATAAAAAGATAAAAATAATTAATTCCATTTTCTTTAGTATTCATTTTAAATTTCACTGCTTAATAAAATTATTTTTCTATAATTTTAATTTTAGATTTTTGACAAGGGAGAAGATAAACAATGGCACTGTACGGCCTCATGGAAAGTAAGCTAATTTATATTTTCAATAAAGAATTTAATTTTATTCTTTGCTGTTTTTGCTTAGTGAATTATTTACTCTTATATGTATAAAGCCATGTATAAATTATTAATTTTGTATATTTAATCCTTTATTATTTTAAGGGATATAAATATGATATATAATAATGATAAATATGATAATTACTATTATGTTTTTTTATACACTCATAAAGTGGTTTTTCATCTTTGTCAACTATTAATTCACCTAGTAATTGAAGTTGAATTTATAAATTCATCTCTTTGCATTTCAACAATTCTTAAATATGAAATTTGTTTCTAAGCATATATTATCATCAGCTGGTTTCTTTTCCTTCCTTCTATAACTTTGCTGATGAAGAGTCACATAAAAAAGTCATGTTTGCAGTTATTTCAAAAAAAAAAAAAAAAAAAAAAAAATTCTGGTATACAATTAGATGACATCTTGGTTGGATCCTATTATAGTGTGCTCCCAAGTTGCTCACCATTATGGTAATCCTAGCAAGCAATCTTCTAACAACCCTACTGTTTACTACTTTTTACACTTGTTGAATTGTAAATGAACTACAGCTGCTTTATGAGAAATGAGTATTCAATTAAAGAATTTAATATGGTTTTATAGAATGAGCATTCTTTTTTTTTTTTTTTAATTCTGCTTTTGTATTGTTTCTGTTATTCTCAGAATCCTTATGCTTGATATGCTAGCTCAGCTACTAGATTCTGGATCAAAGATATAGGGTGTTTTTTAAAGTTAAAAGATGTCTGATGCCTTCTTCAGTTGCTGAAGGCATTGCAGGCACTAATTTTACTGTATAAATTACAGACTAGTGCAACCTATTTGCAAAATTTTGTTATTTTAGAATTCAAAGGATTTTCTGCAATAGTGACCTATAAAAACTCAAAAGAAGTCTTTTTTTTTTTTTTTTTTTTTTTTTTTTTTATAAAACGGTAGTGATGCATACAGCTTGTAATTTTAATAAAAAATAATAGCTAATTGTAACTGTTTCTCAGGATTGTTTATCTGGTCTGCCATCTTGATTGCCGATTTATCACTGTCAACATCCTTGGCGAGGCAAGGGGAACATTAAACTAGGATTTTACTGACATCTTTTGTTTTGGTTATGCATTGTCAAATTGATTCAACTAAAAACCCATAAATACTTGAAATGCTTAAAAATTGTGTGTAATTTTTATTTAATTATGACATCTGCAAATTGCTTAAATTTTAGTTTAAGATTTTAAAGCAATGTACGTTGGCACCTTTTTTTTATGATGTAATTTCATGATAATTCATTATTGTAAATGTATTTGAACATTTTTTATAATATATACTAGGAAAACAGCAAGTTTGCTACTACACCTAGCAACTTTTATACTTTATCTTTATTTGTGTAGCAACAAATTATATTAGGTTGCAATTCTACCAACATATTTCATGCATTTGTGTTCTCAGTTTTGCTTACTGTCCCACTTGTATATAGACTGATTTGTTCATTATTCATTCATTTACTATATTTAATCTACATTTTCATTTTATTGTAATTGCTTTTACATTTCAATATATTCTTTATATTAGATTATATGAGTAAGGCCACTGCAGTTTTTAAAGAAAGCAGTTTCATGTGTATTATTTACTAAAAGGCATAGTGATTCTTTCATAAATTTTTCTTGAAATAAGCTGCTTTAAAGAAGTTTTTATTTACTAAACAGTGATAACCTCAACAATAAAAAAAAAAAAAAATGTCTGTTATTTCAGACCCATTGTGGTTCTGTGTGGAAAGTAACGTGGGCCCATCCAGAATTTGGACAAGTTATAGCTACCTGCTCCTTTGATAGAACTGTTGCTGTATGGGAAGAACTTGGTAAGTGATTGTGCTTTATTATAATTTTATATAACATATTAGTATGTTGCATTCTAAATCCATGGCACATTATCACTTATAATTCATCACATTAATTTTACACACAGGAAAATTAATTGAATTTAAAATGTTGTTCCTTTTAATATTTAGTTTCCACATATATATATATATATATTTCCCCCCTTTTATGACACCTTGGAATTGGTGCCTATAATGATGGTGACATTGCTTATGTGTGAGGAAGTTACATTAGATTAGTTTTAAATATATTGCTTGAGGGAGATCTTGTATATTAATTCATTAAAGGATTATTTATGCAATTCTTGGTTTAAAAAATATGAATATATTTCCAACAAAATAATATATTTATGATTTTCAATACATCAATTTTTGTAAAATTGGTCTTTTATTCATGTTTTTAATTGAAAATAAAATGTAGTTGCTACTTGGACTTAAGCTTCAAATTAATGGATATAAAAGTTGGTGTATCGAAATTAGTTTCATTGAAATAGGTTCATTAGTCACTCTGAGCAATAATACATCTTGATATATACAATTATATATTATTACTAATTGTTCGCTTCAATATGCAGTAATGGCCAAAATTGTGAAACCTTTTGGAAATAATGCATTTTTGAGATTTGATGCCTCATAAAATATTTTTATGAAGATAAATTCTATGAAGTTTTATTTGATCGATAGACTTGGGAAGTATTGTAAGATCCACCAAAATCCTCAGATTTAAGCCCTTGTGACTTTGACTTGTTTCCTAAGATGAAGGAACCACTTTGTGGTATTTGCTTCAGAACTGTTCCAGGGTTTTTCAGGTACTAGAATGCTCCATTTTAACCATTAACAGAACTGGCATTACTACAGGTATCATAAGACTTCCATGTCATTGGTAAGGGTTTGTACACAATTCTGGTCACAACCGAAGAACAGTAAAATTTAGCAATATGTATCTCTTTTGTATCATCTATACATAAAGAAGGACAGTAAAATTTAGTAACAAATATCTCTTTTGCATCACCTGTAAGTAAATAGTTGCCACTATTAAAATTCCAACCCTTGTAATTAAGAGGAAAATATTCTTAATGTTTTATGCCATTTTTACCTGACAGAGGAATTTGGTATTTCAAATCACACTGTTGTATTGTCCTCCTGTCCATTTAACGTAAGGTTTTGCTCAATTTAATTTTTGCAATCTTTGTTCTGGATTTAAAAATTGCTTTTTCCTTGAAATTCTTACATTTAGACCAGATTCCTACAATCTGAGTTTAATGGTCTTTGAAGTTAGATGGTCCAGATGATTTTCTTTTATCACATAGGCATGGTCTTTTAATTATTCTATCGTCATTGCATGTTGTGTATTTTTCTTGTTTTTATCAATTTGGTTTTCTAGTGATTGAGTTACTTAACTTTATCAAAAATTCAGAAATACAAACAAATTCCATCCATTTTCTTTCTTTATTAAAATAATACTTTATCAAAAATTTAGAAATACAAATAAATTCCCCCAATTTTCTTTTTAATTTCATTATAATAAAAAATTGTTCATCCCACAGTAAAACTTTCTAACATTTTTTGAAGCAATCAATCAACTCTGTGCTTTTTTTTAATGTTTAGTCTATTCAGAAAAGGAAAGATTATATATATAACAGTGACCAAGTTGTTAACAAAATTTATGAAAAAAGTGACCTTTTACCTACGTTGTTGTATACCTTGTTGAACTCTACTGATAACAAGTTGTCACCATATTGGCAGTCTGTTAGTCTAAACATTCATGCTCATTGATTACATTCAAATAAAAAAAAGCTATACCTTATTAACTAAAGCATGGTTTGTGTTTTTCCTTTGGTCATTTTAATATCACTTTCCTGGCTAAATTACCTTCAGAATGATATGTAGCGTATAGTATCATTGCAAATATTATTGCTATTATGAGTCCTTCAAATTTTCAAAGTGCACTTTTTTCAAAAAGGTTTCCACAATTTTAGTTTTTACTTTATAATATATTTTGTTATGACATGAAAGTTTCAGATATAAATACTATTGAATATATAAATAATATATTAATATAAATTTAATAATTAACACTCTATTTAGATGCATTGATTCTTAATTGCAAAATGCTTTTATGTGAGTACATATACTTTTGATTGTTATTTAAATGGTATAAAATTTTAAAAGTTTGAGAATCTCTATGTTAATTTATTAATTACCTACTAAACTAAATTTACTGTTTCATCCTGTAGTTAGTTATTTGATAAAATTAAACAACTGTTGAGGTTGTAATTGCACAATCCATTATTCTGGCATATTTAATTCTAATAATTTTTACTATTATTTTAGCTAACATATGTTCTTAATATTAAATAATGATTTCATCTTAATGCAAAGTTTTATATGTAAATTACAATGTATTGATTGTTGCTAAATTTGTTCTTTCTATATGTTTGTGATATTACAAAATTTTTGCTAATTTGTGTTGAAGTGAAGTGATAATATATAAAGCTTTTGTAATCTAAAAAGAATGGTTAACTAACACAAAAGAACATTTACATATTAAATATAAACACTTCATATTTATATCCACTGAATGAATATCTCAGTGAAACATTTCATAAAAACTTTGAAACTGCATTAAGACATGATATTGATAGGGCATAAAATGGATAAATGGATAAATTTATTAATATATTTCAATGATCTGAATATTTTTTTCTCTTTTTTTCTTTTTATCAGCAATTTAAGATTTTAAATAGGATATAGATTATACAAGGCAGAATTGGAGGGTGCTTTAACAGCATATAATATTTTTGTTAGATTCAATATTAATCAAGAAATATTGACTATGGGATGTATTGTTATTTAAAACATTTTATTAAATTTGGATCATATTGAAAAAGATATAAAATTTAGGTTGCAAAATAAAATGTGAATCACAGTCACCTGTTAAAAAAGATATATTTTTCATTCTTTGCAGTGATAAGTAGATAATTGCTTTTAAAATTTAATGTTAACAGATTGTTGAACTTTTATAAGTATCAAACAACATTATAAAATTCATTTACAATAGAAATCTATATTTTGTTTTCATTTATTTTACTTTTTTATATGTGTAGTGTGAGGGTGTGAAGGATATTTTTATTTAAGAAAAGTATTTCTAGACATCCTTAAATTTTTTTACACAATTATGGCATTGGTTGCAATTGATTAAAAAAAAGCAATTTAAAATCAAATTTGCAGATAAATACATGATTAAAAAATGTTTAATTTTTTAAATGTAATTTAAAAAAAAATTAGTATAAAAGCCTCTAGGTGTTTATCTTTGTATTAATTGTGAGACTTTATTTTAGGGCCTGAAGGATCTATTGGAGAAAAATCTCAATCTCAATGGGTCAAGAAAATTAGCTTGGTAGATAGCAGAACATTAGTTACAGATGTAAAATTTGCTCCGAAACATCTTGGTCTGCAATTGGCTACTTGTTCTGCTGATGGTGTAGTTCGTATTTATGAGGCTCCTGATGTAATGAATTTGAGCCAGTGGTCCTTACATCATGAAATTCCTTGCAAACATCCATGCAGCTGTATATCATGGAATCAAAGCAGGTCTTTTTTTTTTTTTCTTTCATTTTTGCTGTTTTAAATAAATATTAATTTTTTTTCAGAAATTATGGTAATGACATAAAATAAAGTAAATATTTTCAGCCTTAAAATATACTTGTTATTCTTTTTTTAACTACTTTTGCATTTTCATGAAGTTTATGAATATATTTTTTTTCAAATTATAAACAATTTTCTTGTACATTTTTAGTTTTTTTTAAGGTTCAAAAACATGAAAATGGTCTTAGATATTTTAAGTTTTTCATTGTGAAAAAGAATAATTTGAATTTTATAATTCAAATTAATCTAAATCCCCAATTCTAATTAAAAAAAATAGTATAGGTCATTTCATTTTTGTTTGAAAATAATATGTAACAAGTAGTTATTAAAATAATTTGTGAAATACACGGTGTTTAACACCATAAAAAGTGCTTAAATTTGCAGTCCATTTTTAAAATGCTTAATTTTGAAAAAAAAGTCCTTAAAAGCACTTAATTTTCTGAAGAGATGCAAAGAAAATATACTTTACTTCTGCAGTTGTTGGATACGATAAATCGAAAGCAGTCATAGATATTTGTTTACCATGTATATCAAAAAAGAAAATCACCAAAAGGGAAGAATTCGCCAAAGGGATCTAGAAGTTTTGAAATGGTTATTGCAGAAAAGCAAAATACAAAGTATGGGAAACTTGTTCCAACTCGAAAATGTTTGAATTTCTTTTACTTTTAGTATTCTAAATAGTGATAAACTTATTTTAGTTATGACTGGTAACTTTATGTTTGACACTTTATCAGTTTTTAAAGAGTGCACAGATTAGTTCCGATTGACGAAAAATAAGAATAAAGTATGTAGTACAAAAGGAATAGATGCACCACTATACTAATAAGATACCCTTGTAGATAATAAGATGGGAATTAAGAAGAAGGAACTATGACACAAAATAGACTCAATTAAGAGTGTGTCATGTGTTCATTGTTGCACCATCATGCAACTGACAGTATTACAGTCCCTATCTAATCCTACCTACCTACCTACCTACCTATTTATTCAGACAGTTTCTTATCTTTGTATTCAAGATAGCATCTTGATGGACAATTGATATAGATAAATTTATCAACTTGTGTCATTTTCTTTCTCCTGCAATAGAATTGATAATATTAATGCCAAATTAAATGATAATTATTTTATATAAGAAAGAACTTTGTTTATTTGTAAAATAGAAAATGACATGTTTTTAAGTAAGCATTTGCTGGAGAAAAAATTTTTAAAATGTATTTTGATAAACATACATTAAATCTCTCATTACTCTGAAGGAATTTTCTGTAGTCATGCTTATGTTTTTTAATTAAAATATTTGAAAGTTTTTCATGATGTATTAATGTTTTTAATAAAATTTTTGAAATTAAATTGTTCTAAATGTTTAATTTCAGAATCAAGTAATTGTGAATTATTATTGTGTCTATTTTTAAGTGCTACTTCTCTTTCTTATATATATATATATATATATATATATATATATATATATAATGGACAGAAAATTTGGAAAATGCATTATAGCACAATAAACAAAACTATGCCAATTTCCTAAAATAATTTGGTTTTTATATATAGAAAAAGGTTTTTATATATTATATATGTCATTATTATGTATATATTGCTGAGAAAGCCATGGAGGCATATTTATGCAAATTGTTTAGTTGAACTTTTTGGCAACTGTTAATCACTGGTGAATCAACTGTTTACTAAAGGTGGCAATTTATTTATATGACATGGTAGTTACTTCTGCATAAAATAATCTGTATCTCTCTCTTATTTGTTTTTGAAACTAATAATATTTGTAATTTTTGTTTTAAATGTTTTTTTTTGTAAATTCTTTTTTTCTATTTATTTTTTCTTCTAGAATGCATCCTCCTATGATTGCAGTTGGAAGTGATGAATCTTCTCAGCCATCTAGTGATAAAGTGATTCTTTGTGAATATAATGAAAATACTAGACGATGGCCTAAAATTGAAACTTTACCTGTCACAGATGCTGTTTATGATATAGCTTTTGCACCAAATTTAGGACGTTCTTATAATTTACTTGCTGTTGCTACAAAGAATCTACAAATATTTATTTTGAGACCTCTGCAGTAAGTGAGATCTACCTATTACTTAAAAAAAATATTCGTTGTGAGACATAAAATTCAGTTTCATTATGTACTTGATAAGTAATGTAATACATTTAAGAAATATATAAAACTACTTTTTCAAAAATTAAAAACTTTTGTATTGAAATGATCTATAATTTTAAAAGCATAACCAAAATATAAAGAATTTTCTTTTCATTTGCATTTTATGTTGATAAGCAAATATTAAGATCGAAATATAAACATGATTCATTAATTAACATTAGACTTAGTAAAAAAAAATCTTATTTCCTGTTGTACAGCTAAAATCTGCATATGAAATAGTGTAACTTACAAATCTTTGATTTCAATTTCAAGGTATATTTAAAATCTTGAATTTCATAAATGTATACAGAATTTCAAACATTAAAAAATTTTGAGCATTCAGCTGAAATGAAAAAGAATTATTTTTTAACTTAGTACTATATATATTTTATTATATAACATCTTTTAATATAAAACTATGCATTACTAAATTTTATGCAATATATATGGTTACAGTTTAATAAAGTTTTAGCTAATACCGACTGATAAGTAAAAATATTTTTTTAAAACTTATTTCATATAAAATTTTGTTTATTTTTTAAAAATTTTATTTATTTATTTTACTGCAAACTTTTAGAATCCTTTGAAATTTCATCTATTCAACAATTTGAATAGCTCTCTCAAATGTTCTGAGTATTTTGTTTGTGATGAGTAATCACACAACTTCTGTATTTAAAGAATATATATGTGTTGAAAACTGATATATTTTTTAAATTTAAATTAATCATTAAATTTATTGTAAACTTTTAGAATCCTTGAAAATTTTATTTAATGTTCATGAACTCTTAAATTCAACTATTTGAATAACTCTCAAATATTAAAAGCATTTTATTTGTGATGAAAAAATTTTGAAATATATGATGAACATCATAAGTTCATACCTTTGCTAAATACAACTCAATTTTGTATGCATTCTCCTTCATAGGAAATCAGTTTATTAAGAGGGAAAAATAGTTTACAGTTTTGCTTCAAGATGCAAGTGTTTTATGGAAAACTAACATAAAATAAGTAATAGGGAAAAATAAGCATAAGTTTTATATATAAAAAATTTATATGATGTATACAAATGTGATTATATATGCAAAATGTTATGTCTGGCCTTATATGACTCTTTATTTGTAATTGAGTTCTAAACACCTTTCTTGTAATTATGATCACATTGTATATTCTTTATAGATAGGTATTAGATAAAGTATTTTCCTTGCAGAAAAATGTTTTTGATTGGAGAAGGCTTTAATTCATTTGCTTTCAGTATAGTTAATACTTAAATGGTTCAGCTTTCAATACATTCATGCTTTAGTTTTGAATATGTTCTATATTTATGAAAAGAAAAATAAGCGAAATAATTATAAGAGCATTATCACTTTAACTGAATAATTTGCAAATTTTATTTTCTTATATGGATCATCAATGTTTTATTGTGCATATTTCTGGAAATCTTAACTTTGTTGATATGATTTAATTTATTTTGATATTTTTCCAGTGATCAGAACATTAATGGTGTGCAAGAAACTTTACCAAAATATGAAATTAGGCAGGCAGGTCAATTTGATAATCATAATTCTCAGGTAATTAGTCAAATTTTGGTTTAAACTGATTTAAAGATTTTGTTATTCTTAATTTTATGTATCAAGATTCTATTGAAAAACAAAGGTAATTTTTGATAATCTGTTTTTTTTATTTTAGGTTCTTTTTATATTGAATATTATTCTTTTATTTTTGTGTGACAGTTTTGAATATTGTCAACAATTCAACAGTTTTAGCAATATTTTGGAGTGTTCAAATATAGAATTTATATTTTCCAATATTTATGAGATCATTTATCTTGAAATGTCTGCTTGTTCTTCAATTTCAAAATTTGTTTTGCTTATTTTGTGCAAATCAGGTTTTTTCTTATACCTTTTCTGCCAATTGTTATTTGTCAGATTAATATAATAAAGCAATTAGAAGACAAGTGAAAATCCTTATCATCTTTCCTGCCAGATATAAAATTTGCATTGTTAATATTTTAGTTTTTTTTTTTTTTTGTTGTTTGTTTGTTTGTTTTATTCTTAGAGAATATAAGGCTATATATAATTTTGATAGGATAGAAGAATTTGATTTTTTCTTCTTCTATACATTTAAAAGTAAGTGAGACAAATGTTTGAAAAGGATATTTTCAAATTAAAGGCAAAAGATATATTGACAGTTTCTTTACAAGTATTATTAAACATCATGAACCAAGAAGTTTGTAATTTTTTTGTATTTAATATTAAACTGATACATAAATTTTGAAGTTTAATATGTAGTAAATCATTGTAAATACCAATTTTAATATTTTTTATTTTTTGAGTAAGATTCTTCATATAGCAATTGCTATTCACTTATCTGTAAAAGCAGTTAAAATAATGGAAATGCACATAAAATATCAAAATTGGTGATATTAGATTTTTAGT
Organism: Argiope bruennichi; assembly: GCF_947563725.1. Classification (NCBI taxonomy): domain Eukaryota; kingdom Metazoa; phylum Arthropoda; class Arachnida; order Araneae; family Araneidae; genus Argiope; species Argiope bruennichi. The sequence goes on along the minus strand of NC_079151.1, from coordinate 52,980,270 downwards.
AATTTACACCTGTGCATACAGTTGTCAAAAGCTGCAGATCATTTGTTTGAAACAATTCTTAAACTAATGGTTTTAGACTAATGACTGTGATATTACAAATCTGACTACCCTGTTGTTAAAGAATTCAATTTCAATAAATTTATGAAATAAAAAAAAATTGAAATCTTATAATTGAGGTTTTTATAAGCCTTCGTAATACATTATGCTCTTCACACTTGCATACATGAAATCATAATTTAGTTTTTCTTTTAAATTGTAGAATAAAAGAAATTTTTTACTATAATTTTGAGATTAGCAAATGTTTCATGGAATAATGAGAGAATTTTTATATTTCAGGTTTGGCGAGTTAGCTGGAATATAACTGGGACAATTTTGGCTTCATCAGGTGATGATGGTTGTGTTAGGCTGTGGAAGGGTAAGATATAATCTTTTAATAATTTTCTTGTAGAGAGTTTTGTAAGATTTTCCATTAAAGCTGTAAATATTTTATTGGAATTTAGCTTTTAATTGTTTGTATTATTTTTCAAATCTTAGCTTATTGTGTCCCCCCCTCTTTTAATTAGTTTTTTTTTACATTGTACTTTCCCGAATACTTTGCCATGTAATGATATAATTTCATTATATTATGAAAAATTAAAATGTTAACTTTAAATATTTTCTCTTCTTTTACAAACTTATTTGTTCTAATCTAATAAATTTCATGAACCTTTCTTATTTTTATTTTGTGGTTAAGTAAATCTAGTCAGCAAAAAAAAGGGTAATTTGCACAGTTTTTAAATTAATGGCATTTGTTTTCAGCCTCTTGCAATGAGAAATGGAAGTGCATAGCTACTTTGAAAGGTGATGGTACTACTGAACCTATTGAAAAACCTTTGGGCAATGCAGAAGAGCCTTCATCTAAAATGGATACAAATGCTAGTATTCCAACTACTAAATACTATAAATTAGGGCAAGTGAGCCATTTGAAACAAGAGGCATGGCATTGACAACTGTATTTTTGTAATTCAAATTCATCTCATTGCCTTGATGCATATTTGTAATCATTCTACTTTTGTATGTAACATTTCTTTGTTGAGAAACATTTATCAGTGCGGTGTAAATTTGAATTTGGAAATTATTTAATTAAAGTGAATTTTTAATCATTTTTGTGTGACAAAAGATGCTTCTGACATATACTTATTAGCTGTTGAAGTTTTACAAATTTAATGAGCAGTATTTAATAGATTTTCTAATATTTATAGTCATTGTTTCTTAATTCTATTTAGATCAAAATTTTTTGATTGATATTACTTTTTACTGAAAAATCTTTGTGAGAAGTAATATATAAACTGATTCCAATTAAAGGAGAATTGCTTATCTGATTGTATTTCCCATATTAGGACTTTGAGATTTTAATGGTAGATCTAGTAATCTGGTATTACTATTAAACTGATTCAGCCTGGATTAATAATTCTTATACTGTAGGAACAGATTTGGGTCGGGTTCTGTTGAAAATGAGGGATGCAGATTGTAAAGCAAGTTATCATCAAAGTCATTTTTTTGGAGGGGAGAGGGGATTGTCAGTTCATCATAATTGATGATGTTAAATTACTTTTGTTTGAAGCTTTCAAAAGATTACAGAAAGAAATTGAAGTTTATGAACGCAAAGAAAGCTTGTTTTATAATATTTTGTATTTTGAACATTATTTTACAAAGTTATTTATTCAAGTTTCTATTGATTTGAATGAAAAAAAACATTAAAGAGTAAAAATACCATACATAAATAAAAACGTTTGAGAAATTCATTTACTAAAGTTTAATTCAAAAATTTTATATTCAAGACAATTTACAATGAACAATAATGGGTATACAACACTTTCTGTAGCTACATTAATTTTTAATCTAAAAAATAAAATAAGGAATCAAATTTTGAAAATAATTCCAATAAGTCTTATTAAATTTATTAGTATTCTCAATACAATGCAAAATTTTTATTATCTTTTGTAACCTAAATAAATGTTGCATGCATGAGGGATCCCATAGTTGTGAATTAGTTAAGAAGAATATTTCAAGATTCCATGTTTCTAAATTGCAAATAAAGATTATTTCAATTATTTCTTACTGATTAAAGTTAATACTCTTGTTAGTACACTAATAAAATTCTATCTTTCAAATTTCTTGTTTTCTCTTAAAACTTATACTCCTCATACATACAAGGCTTTAATTTAAAGGATTAATTAATAAAGTTAACAAACAACAAGTTAACAAAGTGCATAACAATATAATTTCATTTCTTAAAATAAGGTTTTGATTTAAAAAAAATTTAATGTAGCCTTCGAGAGACTTATTTAAAACATGTTTACACTAAAAATGTTTTTTTAAATGTTGTTAAAATTTGAAATTTATTAATTAAAATTTGTATAGTTTAAATAACAGTCAAGGAAATCAATATTAATGAAGAGATCATTAACTTTACTCATTTTTATCAGCCTAATAAAAACTTTGAATCCCTCTTTCTGTCTTGATTAAGATCTTTTAACTTGTTTAAAATGTATGCCTAAAAATATTGTGATGCTACCTTCCAAAATTATAATGATTATACCCACTGAAGAAGTATGTTAATTTCCTGAAAATAATATATTATAAAATAAAAAAAAAACCCATCTAATTGTGTTTTCACTTTCCTTCTGCTATATATAATTGAGTTGATGCAACTTAAAGGATTATTTTATATCCTTTTAATATGGAATATTCATGAATATTAGGGAGCTATTTTCCACCTCCAAATAATAAAAATGAATTAGTTTCATCTTTGAAATTAATGCACTAAACTAAAGATGTAACTCTGATATTGAAATGTTTAGAAACTACCTAAAAAAGTGTGTATAAATATCTATTTAAAAATTAATTTCCCAATTACGGTGCTCTGCATTATTTTATAATTAAATAAATTGATTGAATATATTTAACAAAATTACAAAAAGGAAATAAGTCCTTCCTGTTGTGTTACAATTAAATAAAAGCATTATATTCTCCCTACATGTATCTTTTTTACAACCTAAAGTAGAATAGTAACTGATGTTTCTTAGCCACAATTATATCAATTGGTTAGGGACACCTGTAAATTTTCCGCCACTTGTAGTGTGGAAAAAGATGGGCAAGACCATTTCAATCTTCCATTAGTAAACAATTATCTATATACAACTGAACTCAGATGGAAGTTGCCTTGGTGATGTGTCTGAGAGAAACACAAGTGACAGAATAAACAATGTCATCCCATCTATTGCTCTAAAGACTCTGTATAATAATTTATTTGTTGCTAAAAGATATTTGTGGAACCAAATATTTATAGACAAATGAAGAATGCACATTAGGTTATGTGCAATTTCTGATGCTGTAAGAATTTTAATCATGAATATATGAGCTCTGCTGACATGGCTAAAACAGGTCACCCATATTGCAGTGTTGAGAATTTTATGCTAATGACTATTGAGAAAAACTACAATGCATGTAATCTCATGCATATTTGAGTAAATGTTTGTTCCAATACCTACTTCTGCCAACAAAAATTAATGTATTATTTAGTGAGTTTATAAAAGGATCCAAGGTGTGTAAAGTTACTTTTTTTACTTTGCAACATTCCACCATGATCATATATATATTTTTTTTAATTTGCAACAATCATTTACCAGAAAAATCTTGAACTGCCATGTGAAAGAATAACTCAAGAATTGTAGTCCATATATATAAGGGGTATGAAAACTATTGGTGGGTGCCTCAGTCATTTCTGAAAAATATAAAGAAAACATTTTGTGAAAATGAATAGAAGTAAATAAATACCATTGAGAAATCAGACCATTGCCACAATAAATTGGTTTATTATTATCTTTAAAAAATTTTTTTAGCATTCTTTTGACAGATATATATAAAAAAAAATTGAAAAAATCTATACATTTTCTGTTTTTTTTAAAAAAAATAAAGTTTATTTTTTTGTATTAAATTTAAAAAAAATGGCAGCTTTACACAGGGGTGTTTGTGCTCCGGGGAAACCCCGGAATTCCGGGGATTTTGAACTTCGATACCCGGAAATTCCGGGGATCGTCGTTCAAAAGGAAGTAGGAATAATAATGAATTATTTATTTTGATCTGGGCGATTTTGTTTGCTTTGAAAGCAGAAAACGCAAGGTCAGCGTGTGTGGTGAAAACTTTTCCTTTCTTTCTCCAAAGGCAGTGATAATGCGTGAAAAGGGGGGAAAAAACTTCTTTTTTGTTCTTTCCTTATTGCGAGTTATGACTCATTCCCCCGTTTCTCGGACATTCTCTTCTGGATTCTTTTCGGCAAGTAGGCGCGGCAGAAAAAAAAGGGAGAGACTTCGCGACCAGATGTGCGATCACGTGACTCTGGGTTCAAAGGTCTTATCTCTCCTGGCGTGGCGCCAATAAGTGGAGAAGGGGGATTTTTCGCCATATTAGCTATTTGTCATTGATCGCTTCGCAACTTTTTTTCTCCGCTGTGTAAAATTTTCGTTTCATTTATTGATGCACGTGTAAATTTTTCGTTTCTCTTATTGAAATATTTTTTTATTTATGTACGCAAGAGAATTTCACTTTGAAATTTCAGCATATGAAACAGAAATTACCCCTTAAAAATTCATATCTAATTAGTTTTACAGCATTAGATTCAGAGCTAAGAGGTAAAACCAGTACAATATTAGCTTTTGAAAAATTATCATCTTTTATGTCCCATATTTTTAGTGATAATGAAAAGTCAAAAGTAGAAGCTGAAATAAGGTTATACCAGAGTGATATTGATATCACCAAAGAAATGCTCTACACATCTGATGAAAGTGGAAATCAAGTCAAGTGTACAATTGATAAATATTGGTCTAAAGTTTTTAATTTAAAAGATGATTTCACAAATGATTATAAGTATCCTACATTGGCTAAATTGGTCAAAGCCTGCCTTAGCTGCTTCCATGGCCCATTAGTGGAAAGTGCATTCAACTTAATGGATACACTTGTCACTGACTATAGAACCTCTCTTAAGATTGATTCCCTAGATGCCGTGCAGACTATTAAATATGATTTAATGGCTTCTAAAGAAACCTCATGTGAAAAATATGGCTCAAAAAATCCAATGACTGATCCAATTCACAGAGATCTCTTACTGAATATGAACAGAAGTTGGAAAACATATCAAGAGGACTTAAAAACATGTATTTCAGATGAGTCACCTATAATAGTCTCTGAAAAACTTTCTACATTAGCAGAAAAGCAAACTGCTTCTACCTCTGCATGTGCAGTTCTCGAGGAAATTTCTTCAACTGTAAATGAGGAAAATAAAAGTCAATCTTCCTGCAATTATGAAGTTCACCACAAAAGAAAGACAAGCCCACAAACATCAGAAAATAAAAAAAAAGCAGCAGAAATTAGATAATTTTTTTAAAGAATTAATTCAGGTAATTTAAAATATTTGCATAAAATGTAGTAGTTTATATGTTTGAAAATTTATGGTTATTAATTTTGCAAAAAAAGTAATTCATTGAACTTTTATAATTAGGTCATTCAATATTTCATAATTGTAATTTTTCATTTCTCTCCCCCCCCCCTTCTCGAAACTCCAAAATGCCGGTAGTAAGTCCGTAAAAGTTTCAGGGGATTTTTTGGGGTCCCACAAACACCCCTGTTTACAGGAGAAATGAATAAAAATAACCAATTGACAAGTTCTAAAAGTTAGTCAGAAAATATATGAACAAAAGAAAATAAAATGGAAAAATACTGTAGACTCCTACACCCAGAACTTTAAAAACTCAATTCGCTTTCAACTGGGAACGTTTTTTATCAATTAATTTCTTGCTATATAACAAAAATCATCACAACATTGACAAACCTGGTGAACTCTGTTCTTTTTTCAGAATCACTGGAATTGGTGGGTTTTTTTCAATAGCTTAGCAGCTTATTTTCTATAGAAAAGAACTCCTCCATTGTTTGGACTTGAATTCGTAAACCATTGCATTAATAAATTATAAAAGTGTTTAGTAAATCATTTATTCCATAAATGATTTCTACAATAAGTTGTAGGAAGATATCTTGTAAAGACTGTAATTCTTAATAGTTTCAATTGGTTGGAATAATTAATTTGAGAACATATGTGTTGAAGATGGTATCCAAAGATTTTAATCGAAAAATTCAATGAATATAAAATCTGTTGAAGATAATACCTGAAAATTTCTATCAGAAATTCTTGAAGTTGAAAATCTATTATTATCATTAGAACCATTCCAAAAGGAATTTCAAACAACTGATGAAATGATGGAATATTAAGAACTGACAAGATCACATGGTAAATACATTTACAAAAATTGTAAATTACAGGTTAAAACAAAATTATATATCAGCGTGTTTAAAGTTGGAAAATCTTATTTGCTGCCCAAAAATTATATTTTGCAAGCCATAAATAACCTAGTCCAAAATATTTTTTTTTTATAAAAATGTTTACACTAAAAGTTGTGAATAGTATCAATTTATACATATTATTGCTAGATTAAGATGTTATGCTCACACTCCAATCTGGCAATGATTAAAAATTTGAATTTTCTACTGTTCATTGCATTTTTAAAGGTGGACAGAGTAATCTATAACCTAAAGAGTCCTGCTCTCTTCTGATATTTGAAACCTATTCCGGATTTAATTTGCCCTCAAGTAGTTTTAAAAATACGCCTTGAATTAAAAAAAAAATTAGCATCCAAAGTATTTTTTTTTACACAGTATGGCATTTTTTAGCCTTGTAACCGATTTCATGAATCCTCTAGTTCTTTTTTTTTCTTTCTTTTTCTTTTTTTTGTTTGTTTTTCCTATTATTTTGACTAACACGATTTTCTAACACACATTATATAATGAGGTGAAGTTAACAAACAATGCTGAGTTTACATTTCTGCTCCAGTTTCTTTAATAGTATTCAAAGCAGTTTGCAAAATGAGATATTAATTTTAAATTCCATATTAATAATGATTACAAGAATGCATGTTGCAGAATTCAAATGTAAAATATCGCACGCTTTCGCCTGTTCTGTTTGATTTTAAAATGTTATATTTTGATGTTACGATGACGAAGAGAAAGGGAATTGGATCCAGAGCTGGAATAGTGCCAAGATATATAAGCACAGTCTTTACTAAAAACTTAAGAAAATCTGTGTAACTATTTGGTCTAGAATTATTGAAATTGGCATAGATTTGGAGTGTGGAGATATGCAGCTTAGAGCCATTTATTTTCCAAATTGAAATAAAATTCTAACTAATAAAAAATTAAGCAAAATATTGAGTTTTTCACAATAATTCTCAAAAGTTTTATTATACAAACCTTATATTTATAATCCCATTTTAAAATTTCAAAAAATATTTTCAATGATTGCGGTTTGAAGCCAATTTTAATTCGACATTTTTCTAAATTTCCATATAAATTTTTTTTGCATAATTTTTAACAACTGATTTTATTGTTGAAATAAAGTTGAAACTTCATTTATTGTTTCATAAAATAAATTAAACACAACCAACATTTCTCGTCAAAATAGATGGTCGCTAAAGGTGGCATGCATAAAATAAAATTATTGCTTAACAAGCAATACCAGCTATATCAATATTACAAGGGGCAGGAGGGGATGAAATTTCCTCAATCAGTGTGAATATTTGGACTTTAAAAAAAAAAAAAAATCTGGCATGTAATTGATACTACATGTTATTTGTATCTGATTTCACTTGTCTCTCAAGATATTTTTCTCCTGTTTATAAAATTTAGATGTATGGTTTTACAACGGGACCCTATTATAGAAAAAGTGATTGAATGAAAATTCTCGAAGCCTTTCTTGCCGCAGTGAAGAATGTTAAGAAATGTATGAATTCATAGAAATCCATAATAAAAATAATTGAATTTTTCAGTCTTGCTAGCACAGATTGATTTCAAGATTTGGTTTTTGCTCAGCTTTTCATAGCTCCAACCTTCTGTTTTGAAGAGTGAATCTTACCTCTTTGGTGATGACACAGCTGCAGCAGTGACATCAGGAAGCAATGAGAATTAAAATTGATGAATGATGTTTAAGAAGCTGATTAAATTGATGATCTCTAGGTATCAATATCTGCTTTTTAGCTACAGTTCATAGTTTTTATCCTATCGACCTTCTTGAAATCGTGCTTTCAAATGTAGAAAAAAATTTATTACAACCGTTCCTTACAACAAAGATCATAAATATTTATCGCATTCCCGGAGAGATCAGTAAACAGGATGTTTGTTCTCAGGTAAAATGATAACTTAGAAATACAGCGAAATACTACAGGTTTCCATAAAGTTTAACTATTGAAATTATGCATCCATACCTGATTTCCATATCATATATAGATCATCAAAAGCGGGGAGGGGGGAATCCCAGAAAGAAATATTAATATCAATAATAAAATCAACTTGAGTTTTATTAAGAAGTGATGCTTTTTTTTTTTTGTAAAATATGCTTGAAATAATTTTTAAAAATTGATTAAAAACAGAAAAAGAAATTATATAGCTATAAAAATTTATATAATTGAAAATTTAGTTTTCTAAATTTTATGATTACGTAAAAAAACCATTTTTTTTGCGTTGTAATAATTTTGGAAGTTATTACGAAAATACACCAATATTTTTCTTAATTTTTAATTAATTTAATTCTAACTAAAATTTCAAAAAAATCTTTCCGATTTACAAATTTTCTCCCTCCCGGGTATATGTGTGTCGAATGTCGTAGTTCAGGTCAAACGCCCAAACAAACACAAAAGCACGCATTTTAGTATTTATTATTAATATTTATTACATATTTATTACTATTCTCTTTTACTATTAGTGAAAAATCAAAATTTTTGATCCCCTAGATGTGACATCAAGGATTGTCTGGTAAGCCACCTCTACCATTTTCGAGAGATATCGAAAAATGAAACTTTGATACAGCTTCTAACCGCCACAAGTAGACCGAGTTCATCAATTTTCGTCAATTTCATAATTTCTTCATTTTGCGAGTATATCTAACCAATTAGAATACTCTGTATTAGCATAATTCAAAAATTAATCATAATACAATCATAAGACGCATTTCGTCAAAACCGGTCGACATTAATAAGCCACCCAAATCGGCTAGTGTTAATCAGATTGATTTAATCATGTCAGTCAACTTTGATGAAATACATCTTATCACAATAAAAGTATAGTTAAAATAATATAAATAGCACACTAATGATAGAGCATTTTGATTGGTTAGCTATACTTCTAGGTGGTGAAATTGCTAAGTTGGCAAAGAAAATTTGTAAAATCCGTCCAATTATTGAGACTGATTGTAGGGGGAAGGGAGAGGTGGAAGATTATTCCAGATACATCCAAGGATCACAAGCATTCCTAATTCCGACTATTCATACAAAAAAAAAATCGAAATCAGAACGATGAATGACATTGGTGAAATTTGTCCCAGGATTTCCCCACAAAGAATGCACAGTGAAATTTTGCTTGCATGATTTCTCTTGCAAAAGGAAAACGTTGGTGATCAAGTAACCCTTAAAAACCATGAGTTTTCATATAAAACAAACATTTTCCGAAATAAGTACAATAATTAGAATTGCCGAATAATTGACAATAGTATTAACACTTGATAGTTGGCCAGATTCCTATATGTTTCATTACGTTCATATAGTTATCAGAATACTAACCAAACTGGTTGTTTGTTTCATTAATACTGTGAACAAGCGTTGATGGCAGGCAGTCTGGTGTCATAATAGATAAATAAAAACAAATACGCATTCAAAAAAATTAACGAAATAAAAAAATATTAACCTAAAATAAATCTTCAACATGTTAAAAATATGCTGAAATGTGAAATTAAATGGGTTATTTTATTAAAAAATATGTTTTATAATGTACACTACCGCCGTAAATTAAGATACCTGCCAATGACGTGAGTGACAGATGCGTTTAAATTGTAAAAAATTGATGCCTACAAGTACAACAAAAAAAATCATTGTTACAAATTTTTAAACTAATTCTTAAAAATTAACTAACAATTACAAAAATAGCTGTAAATGGTGTCATTGAAAAGTTAATCTTTTTGAATTTTATGATAGTAAACACGAACCGATAGTTACACGATAGTAGTGTAAAAATAATTTTTCTAAGAATATATGTTTTGATGTCATGGCGGAAAAATATTAAAAATTATCCCCACTTGTCAACAGAACCTAAATTATTCTTCAAATTATCTTCTCATGTTTTCATGAGACCCCATTTTCAATTTTTAAATTGAGGTAAAATGCAGAGGCACTGGTATTCAAAATGCAAATTAACCGAAAAGTTCTTAAGTAGAAATTTAGAGAATGGTCGAATACAAATCAAATTAACATTATTAAAAAACAGAGATAAGTTTAGTGTTTTACGCGTTTCGTTATTTTTAATAATAATATCGATACCATTCGGCTTGTAAAAAAAATCGTCTGCAATAGTAAAGTGACTTTTAACAATAATTTCTTGCATTCTTCCAGAGTGCGAATGAGTCTTTGTATTTTTGTTCAAATTGCATTTAATGTTTGCCCAGAATTCTTATGTATATTTGTTCGTGTTTACTTATTTATTTAATGCGGAATTAAAAGTGGTGATTACGATGCAAATGTTAATTGTTGCTTGATGATTTAAAAGTGTACTTTTGTTGCAAATGTTATTCATTACACTTAAAGTGATGATTTAAAATTTTCTTGTACCTGTCTGATTTAGCAAATGCAATATATCGGGGAACATCAAGATGCTTATATTTATGAATAATAAAATATTGCAATTTAAATTTCTGTTTTTATTTAAAATACCGAATCAGCTCTAAACGCTACAAATTTATTCCTATTTTCAAAAATAAGTTTTATTACTAGGAAATGAGAATACTAGGAATGCACACATACAGACATAAAAATATTTCCAAATGGGTCGTGAGTTGAACTTTTATACCTCGAGAGCTCAATCTTTTCTTTTCAAAATACGAAAAAAGACAACCGTCTCGAGCTTTTAAAGAGACGTGAAAGGGGAAAAAAATCCAAATCATAGAACATCACATACCATCTCTGACAATGCATTTTTAAAAAAAAAATCTGTCCAAACTTATGCATATTTCATCATCGGTGACTTCCTCTTCAAAGCGTGTTATTATTTCCTTTTCTATATCATTCCTTCTTCCGATACAAAATCCTGGTCGATGTAAGAAATGTTTAAAACATGAAATTTTATAACGGAAGTGCGAGCATTTGAGAAATGGCGCCGAGGTAGTTGATGGAATTGAAAACCACTTTTTTTTTTCAATTTTTTTATCGTCTGCGAATAACATATAATCTCTTACTAGAGAGGAAGTTACTAAAATTGAATGCCGGTTAGATTGCAGAAAATGCAGAGTCATAAACGTTGAATTGCTCGAAAGTAGTGGAACATTAATTTTTTTGCGAGACTTTAGTATTGAAGGAAAGGGATTTTCTTTTTTTATTATTGCATTAGTTAGAATATTTTTTAAAGAAAATCGGTCAACTTTCTATTTAAAATAATTTCATTCCTCCGAAATATTATTTTAAAGATACGCTTTTATCAAGATAATTTTCTGATTTAAAAACAAAAAGTGCCAAAAACATTTGCTCTCTTAAATACAAAGGGCATAAAATATAAAGTTAAAAATATTATCTTTGTTATTTTATCAAATAATACAAACACAGAAAGAAAATTTTTGGATGCGGAATATCTATAAATGGACAACTGAATTCCATAAACCGTCCCTAGATGTCGCTATGTGTAAAGAGATTAGACCCCCCCCTCTTATTCTCCAATGCGTTCATTAATACATTATTTGTAACATTGATGTCCAAATTATTTGTATGCGATCTTCGAGCGATTGGAGACACACCAACATATGTTGAATATCAACGCTACCAATTCATATAAATTGATTATCGAATTATGTCATACTTCCTTTCCTTACCATCGCACAGATGCATTTTTTTTATGGAAAACAAATCCTTTATTTGATTTGATATTAGTCAATAAAATTGCCATTACACCCATCCGTTATTTTATTTTTGATCATGAAAAGGCATTCTCTTTTAAAACATTAGCAATATTTTATTATTCTTTCACGTACTACTTTCTAATTAAGATAACATTATTTTGCTTTATTTAAGAACTCCAGCAACGAATATCCTTGATTTCTTTTAATTTAATTTATTAGTACATAAAATTATTTTGCATTCATAATAAAATTTCCATGATTTGATGATGAACTTCATAGCATCAGATGATAATGGATTTTATTCGAATATATATCTAGATTCTTTTTGTGTTAATTGTTTTAATTATCTTTCGTTTAGATATTTTGTTTAGATTTTATTAATTTTCAAAGATTTTTTTAAGTATATTTTACAATAATGTTTTCATACTTGTAAAAGAAACTCAAATCCTTTTCACTATTGCCGGTAATTTTTCATTAACATTTTTCTTTTAATTGCTGATGATAAAAATATGGAGGTTCGGTTTATTTTTCCATATTCAGAATAGTCTTTTGTTTAAACAAAAATAAATAAATAAATTGTAATGGCATTTCTGATTTCTGTGACAGTTAGATTTAACTTTAAACTTTAGAAGTTAGCGGTAACGAAACTTTTTAAACATTTGATAATTTTAAATACTTTTATTATAGTAGTCTGAATTTGTTAAAAAAATTGAAGGAGATGGATTCTTACTGAAAAATCCTCTGATATAGTGCGTAAATTATGAAATATATTTTGTAGCACATACAAAAATCTAGTTTCATGATTCATTTATTTTTGCTTACAACTTTTACTAATGCCTTTCGAATTCAGCAAGCATGTTATTAGATTAGTTGAAGTTAAACTACCTTTTGTTTGAACATTTGACTGAAAATTAGAGTGAATATAACTATATAAGGCTCTTAAAATAATACCAAGCTATGACTTTGAAAATTTGATGTTTAAAAATAATTTGCTGATGAAGTCATTAAGACTAAATTGCATATAAAAGATTCAGTTGAAAATTTAAGTATTTGGTAATCCCGGTGAACCAGCTGGTCACCAAAGACGGTTAATTGTTAATAAATTAAAAAAAAATATTCTTTATTGGGAAAACTGATCGTATCATTTTGAAGTGAATTTAGAACTAAATATGTCTATAAAATTTACTGTCAGCAACGAAAATCTTTATAATATTCAAATATAAACTTTATAGAACCAGTGAGAGAAGGCTTTCCAAAACTTTCATAGATGCTCTATAATAAACTCGTCATGCCAGAAAACGTCTTACATGGCATTGGCGTGCAATAGTTATAAAATATATTTTGATGTGATTTTAGCATTTTTACAGATTTCATTGAATCCACCTTGGCGTGCTATTTGGCGATTAATCACTGACACACGGTTATTGTGTGTCAAATTGACACATTTTTTCAACGGATTGAGAAAAAATTTGACCCAAAACTGCACTTGTGATCACAAAATCCCGTACTGAATTTGATAAAATTAAACCTTTTCATTTTTGAATTATCGCGTTTACTTGTTTCTGAAAGTACAGACCGACGGACAGTCAACTCGTGGTTGGTTTGGCCAACTCAAAATTTGGCAGGTGTCTTCACTACAGATGTTAAATCTGTGAACTGAATTTTATCTTTCTGTCTTTCTTCGGTTAGTAATTATGGTGTTAACTTACATTCGAACAGCTGGACGAGCAGACTTTCTCTGAACAGAATTTGCTGAAAATTTGATCGAAATCTGCAAATTCGGAGGAAAGACAGTGTACCGAATTTCAACCATGTATATCAAAGCGTTTGCAAGTTATCTTTGTCACAGACAGAGGAACAATCTTCCAAAAATGCGTTTTTCGAACTTGAGGAGGTGTAAAACGTTGAGATTCATTAAGGTATATGTATACACTTAAAACTTCGAAAATCGTTCAAAATATCTAATATTTTTTTATTGCTTAATAATGTTCTCTGATCTTTTAGCTTTCAAACAATACCAAGATGTTGTCAATATTCGAAATATAATTATTTTTCTTGAGGTGCTTTCATTAAAAACTCTAGTTACGGTTTTTTTAAAACTCATTTTATGAAGAATGATATTTTCCCACTATGTTGCTTCATTCAAACAATCATAACTCAATAAGAAATAAACCAAATACAATTATTTATATATCAAAGTAATCTGTATGAAATAGCGGATGTTTTGCGCCTCAATCAAAGTAATATTTATAGAAATAAATTTTTAATAGCTGTTTAAATGTTAAAATGACAGAAAAAAACTCGCTTTTTCTATTCATCGTTAATAAAAAAAATGTTAAAAAAAATCTATATATTTTTATAACTTGATTGAGACAGACAACATGAAGACTCATATTAGGCATCATTTCCAACTAGAATTATGTGTCTGTACAAATTAGAATTTAAGATATCATATTTCAAAAATATATGCTAATTAGCTCATTAAATAGTATTTAATTAATTAATAATTAGTGTAATATGGGTTTTTCTAACTGAAATGAGTTTAAACATATATTAATGACCTACTGTGAAAAAACTGGATTTTTAAAGTTAAAATTTTAAAAAAAATCTTCTAGTGTGTACGTACACCTTCGAGTTCGAACTTTTTGACGATTACTATATTTTCTCTATACTATGTATAAGAGAAAGTAAAAATGTTATAAGCAATACGAAAACTATGCAATAATATCTCCATCGCTCCCAGAATCATTTAACATGTATTTGTTCCATCATAGAAAAGAAAAATTACCATTAGGAGAAAAAAAAACTTCACCACAATAAAAATTGGTATTCTTCTGTCCATTCTTTTTATTACTACCTCAAAAGACGTATTTTAAAGATGCAATAGCTTCTGCTAAGACTAATTTAAAATTCCTTTTTCTTCTGCTAATGTTTTTTATTTTTTTTTTTGCAATCAAAACCAAAATTGATCAAAGCAGTCTATTTTGAACTACATCTCATTAGTAAACCCCAATGCTCATTTGCATACTATAACTAGATTCTGTCCAATATTCTCTGCCTTAACATACTTCAATTTGGATGTATCCAATTACTATGTTTCTTAATCGATTTCGAGCGCATTTTTTTCCACATTAAATTAACTTTTTTAGACTTCTGTTTATACAAATTTAATCAAGTGGTATATTTATTGAGTTCTAAAAAAAATAAACGTAGATTTCCCTTCTTTTTTTTAAAGAAGGATTAATGATAATGTAAATTCTACTTCAAGAATGACAGATGATGCCATTTTGCATTATCTTTCAGGAAATAAATATATCGAGTCTCTTGATGCAGAAAACTTTAATTAGAAAAATATTCTCATTTGATAGCAAGCTGTAAAAAAATAATAACATAGAATAATAAAGATACTTTCTTCCGTTCACATCAAACAAGAAAGTATTTGATTAATACTCAATCGTAATTTGTTTGATGGACTTTATAAGAAAGGGAAGACGGTTTTAGAGATCCTCTTCTATCATTATCGAGGAAACAATAGTTGATAGTAGAATAAATGTCAAAAGTTACTTTGAGACCTAATTTAATGCAAATTTAACCATTCATTTGGCCCATCATGGTCAAATCTGACATGGTTCTTGCATCATTAAATTAGAAATCTCTTTATATATAATCATTATGCTGGCATATAAATTTCTATCAATAATAAAGATAAATGTGTGAGTGTGTGTTGGTGCTTTATTCATGCAATCATTCTGGCAAAGCTTCCAGTTGTTTATTTTATGCAGGATTATTATTTTTAAAAATGTTTGTTAGTTTCTGTTCATATTCTTGATTTAATTTTCTAGTAGTGCTTTTTTTATGTCTTTGTTATTCTAGATTTGCTTTGTGTTTTCACTTTGTATCTATGTCATTCACTTATTACTCACTTTGTATAATAGGTTCACTTGGTGTTTTAGGTATTCGTACGTTGTCTGATATTGCTGTACAGTATACTATATCTTCCATCCTTTGGACGTTGTGATATTATTTTTATGTGTGTTACTGCTTTCTCTATATAATTTTGAAAATCTCTTAATCCAGAATTGGCCTCGGTGGCCTGGTGGTAAGGTCTCGGCTTGTGAGCCGTAGGGTTTCAGGTTTGAGACCCGATTCCCCCGAAGAACCGTCGTGTGAGGGGGTCTGTTGCACGTTAAATTCGTCATGCCAAACGTCCTCCCGCTGGTGTGGTGTTGTGTGGAGAGGGGGGTGCCAGCTCAGGTGCCGTCCTCGTCATCTGACCGCGGTTCAAAATTACGAGGTCCGTCCCAAAACAGCCCTAGTGTTGCTTTACAACGGGACGTTAATATAACTAAACTAAACTTAGTCCATAATTGGTTTGTTTGCTATTTACTTTACATATTTTATTTTGTCAAATGAATTGTAATGTATACCCTTAATTATCGCCCATATCCTGGCGATGATTATAAGCTTTTCAATAAATAAATAATGGTTCTCTCCCCGGCGACCTTCAAGGTCTTATACCCTATCGGGTAGGCGGTCGTCGTGGTCGACCAAGACCAAACTTGGCGCACACATATATTTTGGAGGCTTAAGTGCCTATATTAGAGGGATTAAAATTGTTTTTAATTAGAACTATCGCTTTCAGTTCATAGCATTCTAACACTGAGCTATTCAGTCCGCGCCAGTTAGAACAAGTTTCGTTACAATATTGACTCTATTTATTATTCTTTGAGAACTCTATTTATTATTCTTATCAATAAATTCAACTCTATTTATTATTCTTTGATATATATATAAATATCTAAAAGCAGAAACTGAGGTTAATATGAGGAAATGGCAATTTAATTTATTTTATTATAGTGATTTCTCTAACAGGAAAGGTACAAAGAAATTATAAGTTTTCGAAGAAAAAAAAATTATTCAATATTCTCAAACACTATTAAATGAATGAAATAAAAAAAGAATGAAAGAAAAGTTTAAAAACTATAGCTTAGAATTATAACACTAAATTAAACAAGTCTTTAAATTTGAATAAAAGAAATTAAGACGAGATCCAAGTCAATGAGCAGCAAAGACAAAAAAAACGAGAGACATACAATTAACTTCAGCACTTGATATTCACGTGAAGTCATTAAATTTTAGAAGCATTTGGTCGTAAAAATAAAGCAGAAAAAAAGCTCAAAAATTTAAAGAGAGGAAAGAATCCATTCTCGGATTAATTTTTATTTCTTTCATTCTGAACATAAATTTGGTTTTCAATTGGGAAAAAAAGCAGAATAAATGATCTAAGTTTGAAGGTGCATTCATTTATTTATTGCTAGAAGAAGTACAAGGAATTAATAATCGCTCGAAAAAGATAAACGTCAGATGGAACCAGATTAAAAATCAGATTCTCGTTTATTATTCTAAAGCATGTTATTTGAAGCTGACCAATTTGTCAGTTGCAATTATATGAATTGGAACTTAAATTTTTTTCCCTCGGCTTTATTCACTTCGTAATGTTTAATATACTACTTTAGAAAAATCTAGATGTTTGTAAGGGTCCCAGATTTTAATAAAAATAAATTAAAAGGGCATTTTTCGTTAAATGTGAAGTTTCGAATGAAATATTTCTTTGGTTTTAGTTTTTTAGTGCTTTTATGATTTAAATAAAGGAACAGAAGTCAAGAAACTTAATGTTGGGGCCATATTCTTCTACAATTAAGCTTGAGTTTACGTACTTCAATGTATCATGTAAATAATTTATATTATTAAATCTCAAATACGGTATTCTGAATCTCTGTAATGCCAGTTGTGGCGGCTTTATTTCTACTTAATCCAGTATTTTTAACTGAGTCTAAGTCAAAAACTTTTGTTAAAGCGAAAATGTGGCATGTTTTGTTGGTTAAAGCAACCTTAGAGCATTTAGGTATCCACCAGAAGTTATGACCTGACATAAACAAGTAGTGATAAATCGCCATCGATGTAATTTTCAGGGGAAATATTAAAGTTTAGCTTTTTTGGTAAACAAAGAAAAATTTAATTTTGAATTTGTGCTTCTAGTCGAAACATAATATGATCATTTAGGTTTGACTTTATATGCAAATCCATGGAATTAAAGAAAGAATGCTAGCCTAAACGCATTATTGTATTAAAAGAGACTCGGTCTAAGCAATTGTGCAATGAATTAAATTTCACTTGCAGAACAGCCGTTTAAATTTACTCCATCAGGCGGGAGTGATCTGCAGAAACTTTTCTTGTGTATTTTCTAATATAAGTACTATCCCTTCTACATTTCCACATAAAAAAACGTTGTAAATTATTATTGCATTTCTTGATTACACAATAATTTATTTGATAGTGAAGATTGTGTCCTGGGTGAAATGACTTGAAGACACATGTTGTCTTTTATGTGGTTTATTGGTAACATCAACAACAAAAGGCACATGAATACGCCAAAGTGTAGAAGGCCTAGAGAACTACACATAAAACTTCTCGGGTGAGAGAGAGAACCGAGATCACACTCCACCTAGTACAGGAGTCAAGTTCGCTTCCACTGGACAAAAAGTATACTAACATCAAACAGGGAGATCACGTGATATTTACATGATTGGCAGCTAGCTCCGCCCAGGAAGATCGCGTGGTTAACTGAATTCTTAACAAACGTAGATCGTAGGTAAGGAAGTGAACAACTCGAGGGCTCAAATTTTTATTTTCAGGTTTCCATGTTTGAGCGTTTTGTGCTTCGCAACATAGTAAAAGAACCAAATATGCATCTTGGCCGCCCTTTTGCTAACCGACTGATATTAAAATGTTATACAGAAATACTTTAAAAAAAAAATCATGATTAAGATCATGGATTAAGTTCCATTTATCGAAGTCATTGCATTTTTGAAATTATCATGTTTACATAACATGCGAATGTATGGACGATAGAAGGGTTCAAAATGTGATACGGATTGACACTTATGCTAAAATTCCATACTAAATGTCAGCCATCTGGATTTTTAAATTTTGTAGGTGACATGTTCACTTGTTCTCAGGCAGAAAGCGCAAATCTCCTATGCATGGATTTCCTCAGAATTTTATAGAAGTTTTGAAACTTGACAAAGACCACATATATCTAGAAACTTTCATCTATCTAGTTCAAAGTCTTTTTACCTTATCGTGTTCCGAAACGGTTGTAATTCCAAAAAAAAAAAAAAAAAAAAAAAAAATGTGCTTTTCCGAATTCAGGGAAGTCTGAAGCGTAAGATTCGCCAAAATATTGAGTTTGTGTATTTTGATGGTTATAATATTTTGTATTTGTAGAAATAATTTTTAAAAAAATTCATGAAAATACAAAACGTATACAAGAAAGTAAAAAAGTTTCGGCAAGTAACCCAAATAAATAAATAAAAATAAAAATTGAAATATCTGGAAGTTGTAAGAAAGAAAAGCTCAAAATAATATAACAACATGACTTGCATTGGCAAGCACTGAATAAAAATAATAAAACAGGAAAGGCTATCCAAATAACGGGATAGTTATAATTAGGAATTGCAATACCGGTATTTTGAACCATTTGTACAATTTTGTAATACCGGTATTCACAAGTTTAAATGCCGTTTTCTCGGTATTTACTAGAAATTTTTTAAATTGTCTTCACTATATGTTCAGGGATGGCCAACATAGCAAAATAGTATACGTTTTGGCTTTCATGTCTCCTTAACGAGCGAAATTAATTAGACTGTGAATACAAAGTTGCATCGTACAATCAAGAGAAGTGATAAAATACTGTTTGACAACGGATTGTAAAACCCTCCGCGTTTTTGCGCATGCGTTAGGATGGGTTTAATTCGGCAAAATAGAGGTGAGAGGAAAGATGAAAGGAGGAGATGTTTACATTTAACAATGTCGGAGAGATTCTGATTTATTAACAGCTAAGGGAACAATAAATTTCATGTTGCAGTCACTGAAAGAATAACACACATCACTATCTGAAGAATTATTTACATTACATGTTACATTGAAAAATCGCACAGAATTATAATGATTTTAAAAATGAAAATGAAAAAGAAAAGAGACTACCCAATTCAAATATGATCAAATTTATAGTAAATTTTCATAAAATATTTTTACCCACAAACCTATCCACATGCAGAAGAATTGGGTACAGTTATCGAAGATTATGATGACACTAATGTCGATAGTGAAAAGGAATTGTCTCTTGAACAAAAATTGGAAATTAGCGATAAATAAAATATTTCAACAAACCAAAATACAATACAGAAATCAGCTATATCCAAAACCATCCCACGAGAAGTCGATTTATTAGAAGATGAGGGATTTAGAGGTAAATACTTGGAAAAAGTATATTGCGTATTGCTAACAGTACCACCAACTAGCGTAGATACCGAAAGAGCGTTTTCGGCAGCTCGTAATTTTTACACAAAATTACGTTCCAGTCTTAATGACAGTAGAATGGTTGCATTATATTTTTTAAGATTACATTTTAAAAATTTGTAATAGTACCACAGATTGTATAGTGATTTTACACGTTTTTGTGATTTAAATAAATAAGATGTTCCTTTACTTTTTGTGATTCTTTATATATTGTTATAAATTATAAGTTACAAATTATTTTATATAATATTTACACTGTCTAATAAAACTGGCAAATAAAACAAAGAAACACCTGTGTTTTCTTTCTTTTTTTAAGATTTCTAATTCCGGTATTAAAACCGGTATCAGGATCTAAAAAATACCAAATACCGGTATTGAATTTTTGGTCCGATATTGCCATCCCTAGTTTTAATATATACTAATCCGGTTTGTTTCATCTTATTCGACATGAGCATTGCATTCTGTGTGCAATGATTTTATACATTACGTAATTGAATGAACGAGAGCGGACTTCCTAAAATTTTTTTGCATGCACTCTGATAACTGTATTATACCTCTTCCCCCGCATTAATGTGTGAATCTTAGGCTACGAATACCTTGCATGACATTGGCGAATATATTGGCATTAAGAAATATTCATCTTTGGCGTCCGTTTAGCATTTTTAGCTTGAGGATTTTTTTTGGCAATTAATCCCTTGTAAGCGGTTTATAGTATCTAAAAATTGAATTCCTGTTTTATACGCGTCAGCTTCAAAACTTGACGCAGAATACAACATGTAGTTGCACAATCACAAACGAAATTTGATATATTTAAGTTATTGCGTTTTTGAGATATCACGTTTACATGCTTGTGAAGATACAGACCGACAGATAGTCAATCCCTTGACATATTTGGCTCCAAATGTATAGGTAACTAATCTTTAGATGCTAAATATGAATATAAAATTTCATCCATGTAGCTCTTTCCATATTGCAGTTATCGTGTTAATTTACATATGGACGGCCGGATGACAGATTTCCTTTGAATATATTACTTTAAAATTCCGAACGAACGAACGAAAGAGAGGAAGAAAGAAAGAGAGAGAGAAAGAAAGAAAGAAAGAGAGAAATCTGAAGGAGAAATCTGAGAGAGAGAGAGAAAGAGAGTAAGAGGGAGAGAAAGAAAGAAAGAGCGAGAGAGAAAGAAGGAGAGAAAGAAAGATAGAGAGAAAGAGAGAGCGAGAGAGAAAGAAGGAGAGAGAGAGAGAGAGAGAGAGAGAGAGAGAGAGAGAGAGAGAGTGAGAGAGAGAAAGTTTGACAATTATCTTATTAAACATTAATTAACCTTAGCGAATCTTTCAGCGTACATCATTTGTAAATTTTTGAATAATGCTGGTTAAAAGATTATCTAAAGTTAATTCTTTTAAAATATTTCCCCTTTTATTTGGGCCTTGCTTTAACTCTAGATTACTGGTGGGCATTCTAATTTTAATTTTCTAGCGTGTAAGTCGGTTTTTCAAGTAAGTCATGGTATTATTCATTTTAACTGTTAGTTCAATGCTTAACTTTTCGAAAATACCCATGAGATGGGCCGAGTACTCTAGATCTTGCAACCCGAGGACTGAGCACCGATTTTATAAAAAAAATATATATATATAAAGCATGTTGAATCTGATGCACATAAAATGTGCCATCATGTGTCAAGCCACTTCAGAGTTTTATGACTTGGAAGCTCAGAGAATTATGTGACGGTTCAGCTCTCGTTTTCGTCATTTGAATCATAAAATGTGTCATCATATGTCAAGCCTCTTCAGATTTTTTATGGCTTGGAAACTCAGAGAATTATATGACGATTCAGCTTTCGTCTTCGTCATTTGACCTTGGCTCAGATATGAGATGTATCTTAATCCGTTTGTGCAACTTCAAAGGAATGCGACTTCAAACAAATGAAAGTTTTCAAACAGATTTAAAAAAAACGAAAGATACTAAAAAACATATTTTTAATGCAAATATTGAAGCTTTGTTTTATTCAATCCATAATGGGGGCAAATGTTTCTATAACCTATTTGTACCATTAGCTCAAACATACTCGAAATATTTCTTTTGTTATTACAAAAATGTACATATGGGCACATTTTTTCCCAGATATTAAGCCAGAGTGCGTATAAGTTATGCGTATATGAATCCTGGCATTATTAAATAAACATATGAATATTAAATAATTATTTAATAAATATTTAAAATAATTAGATATAATAAATATTTAATATACTTAGGAAAATCAAAGAAACCGCATCCTAACTCCAACCACTTGTCCGATTTTGCAAACTTTTATTTTATGCGAAATCTTATGGCTCAAATATATTATCAATGATCAATGGCTCCTATCACTCCACCATTTTTGAAAGAAATCTCAAAAATATACATTCAAAAAAAATATACATACAAAATATTATACATTCTCTACGGAGAAAAAAAGAACTACGTCAAGATTCTTTGAATCCTAACCATAGAACTGATTTTGCTAATTTTTTGTTCATATATAAATATAGATACGTTATCAATGGTTACCTACATCTGCTGCGCCTATTTTTGAGAGAAACAGCAAAATAAAAGCTGAGACATTTCCCAATCTCAATAATAAGTCTCATTTTTCAAATTAATTGCGTTACTTTCTGTTCAGAGCAAAACAATCAGAGTACTTTATGTTTACTCTGCAAGTATAATTTAAAATGGCGTTTTTAGTTAATGTGATATGTGGAGTTAATCAAAGTTCGTTGACATCATTTAATTAATGCTATTAATATAATGAATTATGTTTTTGTCTCCGTAAGCGGCAAGAAAACTAAGAATTATATAGATTCTTTAATTTTCTATACTTTTTTTAAAGTATTCTTTTGTACTTTAAAAAGTTTTTGGTCTATTTTCTACTTTCCTGCGTGATATAAATCGACAATATATATATATTTTTTTGAAACTACAAAATTCTGAGCAAGTAATAGGAATTTAAACTGCAGAAGTATAAAAATTCAATAATCATGGAATACTAAATATAGTCTGCTATTTTTTGAAGATTTCAAGATATATTTTTTTCTTTTTTAATTAAAACAGGCATGTTGATGTATCAAACTAGGAAATAAATTTTAAAACTTAAATTCCCAAAAGTTATTAAAGTAAATTCAATAATCATGGAATCTTAAATATAGTCAAATATTTTTTTTAAGATTTCAAGATTTTGTTTGCTTTTTTTTTTTTTTGGAACAGGTATAGTGATATATCAAACTACGAAATAAATTTAAAAAATTAAACGTCGAAAAGTTAAAGTATTTTTTAATCACTTCTCTCAAATTTGTTGGCCAAGTGGAAACATCGTTATATTTACTTTTGAGAAAGAAAAACAGATCCACTCAGAGTAAAGAAGAGGGCAGACATAACGATCCTAAAAAAAATAATGATGGGGAATTTAAAATATCAACGGATTTATGCACTGACGAAACTACAGCAATGGAAAAAAAAGTGTCATTTTAAATTGATATCGCTGTAGTTAATTTTTTCGATAAGAGAAGGTTTCCATTTTATTTCAGAATACAAAAAAAAAAAAAAAATGAGGGAGTGGGGGTGGATTTGAGGTGACCTGTCTTCCTTCTTTCAACAGATAAGGGATCGGTAGGAGACAGAGCAATTTTCTTCATGGAACATGACTTTTATAAACAAACAGCCTAAGAGAAAAACTGGAATCGAAAAGAAAAATCCAGGGAGGGGGCATTTACTGAATGAAGGATAAAAAAAGCCGGGACCGGAAGACCGGGAGAAAAAAAAATTCTTTTGTAGTCTGTACCAAAGATTGGATGGATCGCTTGTAGTTTTTCTTTTTCTCATCTCTTCTTTGATCGAAAGAAACTGTTTTAACTGCTGTTCCTTGCGCGGATAAAAGCAGAGACTGCTTTTAAAGTTGACTAATTCGGAAAGTACATCACTGACGGTTCGTAATCTAGGGAATTGGAATCGACCAACCTTTTCGACGAAATGTCATTTCGAGATTTTGTATTGGAATGCTAAAGATTTAATAGCTTTCGATTCTTGATATAGCAGATATTTTGAATGTAATTGGAAAGTGAAACCACGTCAAAAACTACAGCATTTGTGAAATTTTAACCTTACCATTATTTAATCATGCCGGCGTCCTGGTCTAGGGGTAGCGCGTCTTCCCCGTGATCTGGGCACCCCAGGTTTGAGTCCTGGTTCGGGCGTGGTTCTTTACCTGTGTTCTATCTGTGAGGTGTGTGAAAGAGACCCCCCCTACCCCCTGTAATAAGGGGTTGCGCAAGTGAGGGTCATTTTCATATGAGCTACAAGTCAGACTTCTGCATTCGGGTGCTCAAGGCCTTTACCCACACAAGCTACTTCAGAAACTCGGCTTCATTAGCGGGCTTGTCTATAACAAGTGTCATAAGTAACAACAACATTAGTTAACCATTTCTAGGGCAGTGGAAAATATGCTTCCCATTAAATTCATCTGTCTTCGTATAAAGTTATGTAGTTTGACATAAGTTCTGACAAATTTTTCAATAAGATAGAAACTTAGATGTTTCAGTTCCTTACATCACACAAAATGGTGTGGCTTGATTTGCTGCTCCATGATTAATTAATCAAATTAACAAATCAAATTAAATTGATCTAATAAGCTAAAAGAATCTCTGTTCTTAAGCCAATTTTAG
Source organism: Argiope bruennichi (assembly GCF_947563725.1). Classification (NCBI taxonomy): domain Eukaryota; kingdom Metazoa; phylum Arthropoda; class Arachnida; order Araneae; family Araneidae; genus Argiope; species Argiope bruennichi. The sequence continues at coordinate 52,955,196 of NC_079151.1, read as the reverse complement.
TCCTAAAATATTTTAATATACCATGACTAGAAGAAATGGTCTTTTAAAGGGTTAATAGGAACTAATTCCGAAAATATGAACCTCCATTCCACAAAATTTCAGATTTTGCCTTATGACCCATTGAAAAGTTATGTCGATGGAATCAAAATGAATCTATTTTATATCAATCTTAAAGTAACGAATCTCCAGATTTTTGATAAAAAATTGTTTTCTATTTTTTATTACTTCTACTTTTTACTTTCTCATTTATAAAATATATAAAAGTATTGAAATCGCCAAAAAATTCGACCTCGACTATTTGCCAAATATCCGCTTTTCAGACCTTTCTGACACTTCAACACATATTCTTACTTTCTCGTACACAAAGTATAGAGAAAGTTTTGCAATCTTCAAAATATTCTAGCTCGAGATATTGACAGAAGATTTCCGAGTTTGGCAAACACATTTTTGGAAAATATTCCTCTGTCTGTCTGTCTCTGACAAAGATGACTCAAAAAAAGATTTGAGATAAACGGATGAAATTTGGTTACAATCTTTAAACCAAATTTGTAGATTTCTGTTAAGTTTTAAGCAAAATCCATTTAGAGGAAGTGTGTCTGTCTGGGTGTCCGAATATAAGCTAATACGATAACTATCGAACGAAAAGAACTAGATCGATGAAATCGGTGCACAGATATAACATCTGTAGTGTAGATACATATCAAATTTTGAGCTAAATTTAACAAGGGATTGACTGTTTGTCGGTCTGAAACTTTCAGAAGCATGTAGCTCAAAAACGTAATGACTTGAATATATCAAATTTGGTAATTTTGCAACTACAAGTGTAGTTCGTGTGTAATTTTAGTTTGAATCGGTTGGTAAAAAGCGCATTTAAATACAAATTTGACCTTCAGATACTATTAACTGTATGCCAGGGGCTCATATCCAAAAGTCTCGCCAAGGATATCATGATAAATTCAGTAAAAATGCGCCACATTCACGCCAAAGATGAATATTTCGCAACTATTATTCGCCAATGCGTTTTCTGAAATAACAACGTTATTAGAGAGTACTAAAAGAGAATTAGAGAGTAAGTATCTGAGAATGTTTTGGGGAAACTGGTTGGAATGATGCCTGTCTTAAAAACGCCAAACAGAGGAAATTTGATATGTGGTCCAGACACCAAATTTGTAGATTTCTATTAACGTTTGAACGAAATTCATATTATGGAAATTTTGATTGTCTTTTTATCTGAATGCAAGTGAACATAGTAATTGTAAATTGAGCAAGACAGATAAAATTTGGTACACAGTTTAGTATCTACAGTGTATATCCGTATCAAATTTTGAACCCAATTTGACAGAATGATTGACCATCTGTGGATTTGCATATTATTATGAAAATAACTAGTAAAATACTTGTTATGAAAATACTAGTACAACATCAGATTTTAATTGGTTAAAAAAAGGCTATCTAAAAATGCATTTTCGGTTTTTCTTTATAATGCTACGAAACATAAAATGTTCATGTGCCGAATTCTGAAAATAAAAATCTGAGCTCTTGTAGCGCTCATAGGTTTGCTCAGGATTTTCAATCTTTATGTAGAGGGAGAGGAGAAGGTTATTGCAGTTATTAGAGAGTATGCAAGTATTATTATTTACCACTTTTTTAAAAAAAATCTTCCTTGCAGCTTCTCTTTTCATTGGCCAATATCGTCCGACTAAATTCTTACATTGTTGCTGGAATACCATGTTGAGTAATTTAGTGTAGTTTAGTTAAATTAACGTCCCGTTGTAAAGCAACACTAGGGCTATTTTGGGACGGACCTCATAATTTTGAACCAGGTCAGATGACGAGGACAACACCTGAGCTGGCACCCTCCTCTCCACACCACACCAGCGGGTGGACATTTGGCATGACGGATTTAACGTGCAACAGACCCCCTTACACGACGGTTCTTCGGTGGAATCGCGCCTCGAACCTGAAACCCTACAGCTCACAAGCCGAGACCTTACCACCAGGCCACCGCGGCCCTGCTCAGTAATACTAATATACTAAAGCATATTTTTTGATCGCCTATGTATTACTAAAAAACAAACAAAAAACCCAATATTTTAGTAGTGAGTTACACTGGATCTGTTTAATGTAATCACCAATAAAAATGAATTTACTGTAATGCATTGTTTGGAATTTCAGTCACTTGATGAGCAAAATTGTTGAAATTATATGTAAACTTTTTAAGTTTTTGTACTAGTTAATTTCATTTGTAAAACAGTAAAAATGTTAATTTATATGCTACATATAAATATGCAATTGTGATTAGTTGTATTTTAACGGAAACAAATAAATGTGAATTTATAACTATACCATCATACCTTTCAATATCATTTCGCGTTCAAAAAATAAAATAAAATAAAGCAATTAAACAACAACAATAATAATAATAACAACTGCAAAAATCAGCGAGTGTAGTCTTCCCCAAACTTTCTTGCATATACTCTAATAAAGATGTTATTCTAAAGAACGGCCCTTACATAGCAGTGCTGTACAATAGTCATAAAATATTAATTCTTGGTGTGAATTTAATATTTTTATTGATTTTATCTGGCGATTATTGGCGAGCTGTTTGGCGATTAATCCCTGGCATGCGATTATTAGTATCTGAAAATCGAATTTGTATTTTAGATACGCTTTTCCCAATCGATTGCAACAAAAATGTGATACAAATCTCCACTTGAAGTCACAAATTCCCTTGCCAAATTTAATTTATTTAAGTCACTGCGACTTTGAGTTATCGCGTGTGTATGTTTTTATAAGTACAGACCGACGGACGCTCGATTCCTTGTTGGATTTGGCTCAATAATGAAGGTATTAGTTTTCAGATTTTTACATTAAGAGTTCCGCACATGAGAGTTTTATGCTTCGTGAAGTAAACCAAATATACACTTTCAATGTCTTTTTTTAATCGGTTGTAATTAAAATTTGGCCCGTAAATTTGTAGCAGCAAAATCAAATATTAAATCATATGTGCTTGTCAGCTGCATTTGTATTCAGACAATCGGATTTCTTGTGAGTGGATTTTGTTTAAAATTTGTAGATATCTATTTCCCAGTTTATTCGTAGATATCTGTTTACATACCAAATTTTTTCCGTTTAGCTCAAAATGTTTTAGAGTTGCCGTGTTCACAGAACATGCGGACATAATTCCCAAAAATTTGTTTTGCGGATTCAGGAGGGTCTGAAACGTTAAGAATCCGACTTCGAATTTTTTAGACGATTACAATACTTTCTTTTTGTATATTTGATATACGAGAAAGCCGAAAAAAGGGTTCTCCCAGTATTTCTGATGCAAACCCCAGCCTTCTCATTTCTAGATAGCAGGAATTCAAGCTGACTTCTAACGATCGAGTTCTCTCTCCGATCCTTGGGCGGTTGTCATTGGATGGAGGGGAAGGGGGAGAAAATTCTGGTTTCAGAACCAGTCTCGGGAACAAATTGATGCTACCGAGGTGGGCATGGGGGGGGGGGGGGGAGGGGATAGATCTTTCTTCCAAAATGAGCGATGGATCTCTCCTTTCAAGGATGATGAATATCGAAGAGGCAGGAAGTGCCAATATTCCATCTTCGGTTCCAGAAAGTAGGAGAGTTCTTCTCTTGTCAGTGGTAAGGGAAAGGAGAAGAATAAATAAAAAAAAGAACGGCAGTCTTTGAGGTTTCACTGGATGGCATTAATGCATGGATGCCTTGCTTATGAAATTCGAATGCTGGGTTTTGGATTGCCAAAACGACGAATTTGTTATGAGATAGAGCAGGGTTTTATTGGGTTCAGGACATAATAAGGCAAAGAGGAAGAGATAAACAAATAAAGATTGGGTTGTCAAGCTTGTACGAAGGAATGCTGAACGACACTGGATTCATTATAGGGAGGGGTTAATAAAGAATGCTTTTTCGGCTAATGAATTGCTTTAGCTGCTGATCGATAAGAAGAGTAGCATGGTTTCTTACACATTTATTCTATTCGCGATCTTAAAATAAGTATGAATAGAAGTTGAAAATTAACAATTTATTATTTAAATTTGTTCATTTGCAAAATTTCAATGAAATGCTTCAAACTAAAATAATTTTCTGAATTAATTTTGTTTATTAATATTTGATATGATAGCTGCGTTTATTAACAAAGTTTTCGTGATCTTTGTGTCTAGGGTTATTGCGCTTTTGAATAATCATACTTAAGCCCCGTTCCGAAGACCTGTTGCCTTTACGGATATGGCTGTAAATATGCCAACTGGCCCATTGTAGGACCACCCCTGTCTATGGACGTCGATCTGGAGTCTCCCGAAAATTGTCGATAAAATGAACAGACATTAAAGAACCCTGGAAAATCACAAGAGAAGGGAAAGAGGGCAAAATGTGCCTGTCTCAAGAAGCGGACGGGCTATCGGAACGCTGCTTTACTAGGACAAACAGACAGAATGCGACCAGTTTCTCATGAGCAAATAATTATTATTGCTATAATGTAATTACATTGCTATGGGAAAAGAGGGACAGATTTAAATTCCTTTTGAAAATTTGGTACAAATTTATAAAATCAAGCAATAAATGTAATCTAAAAGTGATATTGTTCGAAACTCCCTCCTCTCCCACCCCAAATAATTTAATCTTTAATTAGAATGTTGGAATTAAATACCTGCGAAGCGCACCAAGCAAATTTTCCTTATAATTTTTTATTTACCTTTAGGAGTGGTTTCCCTGAAACTATTCTATAAAGGTATAATCCTCTTCCCTCAGTACACAAAATGTGAACTTGCGGAAGGGCAACTAACGCCGGGAATGAACAGAATTTTATATTCTAATTTCCGCGTATGAAATGTTTGTGATTCGTAGTGTAATAAAAAAAATCGAATACAATTTGGGGACGTTTTTCTCTGACTGATTGCAAAGAAAACTTAACATAGAACTACAATTTGAATAAAAAGATGACAAGGTGCAATTGAGTAACAATATTTTGAACCTAATTTTTTTTATTAGAATTGTAGTGTTTAAATTATTGCGCTTATATGCAAACAAAAGCACAAAAAGTCAAGCGATCAAAATTTTGACAAATTTGGTTCAAAATTTGATACGAATTTACAATTTAAATCGAAAATTTAAGTCAATGCACCAAGTTTCATTCATCTAGCTGTTGATTTTTTTACAGTTATCATGTTTAGTCATCAGCCAACATTTTGAAAATAGATTTTGTTCGAAATGATAAGTATTTGCAAATATAGTGTAAATATCACTTACCAAATTTCATCCGTCCAGCTCCGAAAAGTTTTTATGAATTATCATATTCGCAGACATATAAATTAGAAAAATGTGAGGGAATTTGAAGCATAAAGATTCGTTAAAATTATGGATTCAAATTTTTTAATGATCATAATAATTTTTTATTGTATAGTTCTTATATGAGAAAGTATAAAGTAGTATTTATAGTTTTACTGAGAAAAATCTTGTCATTCCCAAAATGAGTCATTTAATTTCATGCGCAATACTGAAGTTGATTTCAGCTTCGGGGAAAGATTGCTCGTTACAGTTTATGAATCATTATATACATATTTATTATATAAATTACGTAATAATTGGTGAAAGAAAATAAATGTAATGACAATGAATAGACAACAATTTATTTTAAACAAAGCATATTAACCCTTTAAAGGGCCATTTTTTTCTAATCATATTATGTTAAAATATTTTTAGGCTTGAAATTAGAATAAGAAAAAGGATTCATTTAGCTTATTAGATAAATTTAGTTTGATTAATTAATTAATTTGGTTAATTAATAATTAAGTATGAAATCAAGACACATCATTTTGTGTAAAATAAAGAACTAAAGCATCTAAGTTTCTGTCTTTCTATAAAATTTTGTCAGAACTTATGCCAACCTACATAATTTCATGCAAAGATTGATCAATTTGGTGGGAAGCATACTTCCCACGGCCTTGAAACGGTTAAAATAGAATTTGCAAATGTTAAGAAAGCTGAAAATTACAGTTTATGATAATTTAAAGTAAAATGATCTAAACTTAAAAATTATACAAAATTCTCAATTTTATTCTTTCTAAGTGTGGTTCAAATTTTGAGACTGCAATTCGGAAACTAAATGCCATGCTTCTGAAAAAATGCATAAACACATTTCTATTTGACGCAAGTAACTAATTTTTATTCAATGCAGAATATTTTGAATATCATTCTTTGGAGAATTCAACTGTTCAATATTTACATAAAATTCCCTGAAATAAATAAAAGTTTTAAGAAATGAAATTGATTACCACTGTTTGCTGTAAATTACATTTATCAATATTATTAATTAACATTTAAGTAGTTTAAGAAGAGTATAGTTAAACAAGCAGGGAATAAATAGAATCCATTTCCTAAAATTAATTTCAGTACATGAGATTTAATCATGTTTCCTCTAGTAAATATTTATCCTTATTTAAAATACTTAATTCCTTTAAATGTATAAAAGTTTTATGTTCGAGATAAATATTTACAGGAAGAAGTGAACTGTCACAAACAAGTAATGAGTGACTATTTAGCAGAAGGGAGTTTAATTTTAAACCTTATGAAAAATATTGATATTTATTTTAATGTTAGCATTTAGCTATTTATTAAAAGGAAACCTGTATATACGTTAAATAATCGTAGATTTATATTATTGTGCTAGATTTAATACTTTTACTTCTTTTATCCCAGATATAATACAAAAAAAAAGTGCCTTTGTAGTAAAAAAAAAAAAAAAATCGATCTCGAGATTTTGCTGATTTTTAAAGTTTTAGAGTTAATCCCTGATTATAAGAAAAAAAATTACAGGAATTATTTCTATTTGCGAAAACAATAATTCAAAAATGCTTTAACCCTTTCTAGGGCCATGGGAAGTATGCTTCCCACCAAATTTATCAATCTTTGTATGAAATTTTGTTGGTTTGCATAAGTTCTGACAAATTTTTTTAGTAAGTCAGAAACTTAGATGCTTCAGTTCTTTATCTCACACAAAATGACGTGTCTTGATTGTTACTTAATTATTAATTAATTAATCAAATTAAATTTATTTAATAAGCTAAATGAATCCCTTTTCTTATTCTAATTTCAAGCCTAAAAATATTTTAACATAATATGACTAGAAAAAAATGGACCTTTAAAGGATTAAGCTAGTAAGATGAAAATCGGTATATGATCTAACATCAAATTTGTAACTTTTCGTGCAAAACTTTGAGCCAAATCCGTTTATTCAAATGCATGTCAGACAAAAATTCAGAAATTCAACCATCAAATTTAATTTGATAAATAGAATTTGATATATAATTTTATCATCATACACATCTTCATAAGCGTTACATTTTTGACCCAATTCTTGAAAGGGCGACAGTCGTTTTCCAATTAATTTGTATGTACTTGAATGCGATAATTCAATCAAAGGGAGTCACCGTGAAATTTTCTTGTATATTCTTTAATAAATTCTCTTGCATATTATTACCTGTATGCCTTTGGCGATAAAAATTATGAAACCACCTATAACTGAGTGATTTTTTGGTGATATTATTTGATGACTGACCTACAGTTAATACATGAGCTCCAGAAAACCGTATCTGTACATTTTCTTCCAAACGATTATAACCAAAATTCGACACTACGGAACTACAGTTATAATCACAAAATAAAACCAATGCATACACCAAATTTCATATGTTTAAGTCAATACATTTCTGAGCTATCGCATTTGCAAGCTTGTAAAATTACTGACCAACAGAAAATCAACCTTTTAAGGAATTTGGTATGTTATTGTTAATTTTAAATGTTTATGAACCAAATGTTATCCAGCCAGCTCTGTTCGCTTTGTAATTATCGTGCGATGAACTTCTTTTGAATAAATGTCGTTTGAAATTTGATAGAAATCAGCAAATTTTTTGTAAAGACCATGTATCAAATTTCATCTGTTTAATTCAAAGCGTTTGTGAATCAATTGCCAGACAAAAATTCCAAAAATTATTAAGATTCGGACTCGGTGAGGTCTGGAACGTAGAAGTTTGTCTAACTCTCAAGTTATTATACTTTGACAATTACAACACTCTTTCTTTGTAGACCATATATGAGAAAGTAAAGACGTATCAAGTTGAATAAATGAAATTTGGCATGCCGTTATAGTATCACAGGGGGCCGCGGTGGCCTGGTGGAAAGGTCTCGGCTTATGAGCTGTCGGGTTTCAGGTTCGAGACCCGATTTCACCGAAGAACCGTCGTGTAAGGGGGTCTGTTGCACGTTTAATCCGTCATGCCAAACGTCCTCCCGCTGTTGTGGTGTGACATGGAGAGGGGGGTGCCAGCTCAGGTGTCGTCCTCGTCATCTGATAGTGGTTCAAAATTACGAAGTCCGTCCCAAAATAGCCCTAGTGTTGCTTTACAACGGGACGTTAATATAACTAAACTAACTAACTTTAGTATCACATCTATCGGATATTCATACTTGTTTTTCTTCATTTTAGTACGAAACATGTAATGGTAAATATCGAGTCGAAAAGCATGAAAGTTAAATGGACGAAAGGGGCTTGTTGTGGGGAATTTATCATGAATGACCTTCAGAAGTTTACTGTTTCCTTCCATACTTCTATCGCTCCGATAAGTTCAAAGTATTTAGAATTATATTAAGAGAGCCGAAACAAAACGATACTATATTGTGTAAGTGTACAAGAAATCCGAGGGGAGCATTCTCTCGATGGTTAATTTGCTTGTGTTTTCATAAGTAAATAGATTTGGAAATAACAGATATCTTAAAGTGGAATAAAAATCTCCTGATGAAATTTTGCTTCATTGATGAATTTAACGATTTGTTTTTAAAATTAATTTTTAAAATTCCTAGCATTTCTCACATTCATTAATAATAAATATCCATATTTAGTAAGAATGAATACTATAGAATAATAATTAATGTAATGAGCATCTTTTACTTAAATTATTGCATCTAATTATTGCCGGGATAGCCTGGGTTGGATATAGTAGGGCATTGGATTCGTGTCCCTTGGGTTGCGAGTTCGAACCCCGCCGGCCGAAGACTCCTCGTGTGTGGGTGGCTGGTGCACGTGTCAGTATGTCTTGGTCACAAAGTCCTCCATGTGGAGAGTAATACCACTGCGGGAACTTGATCAGGGGTGTTCGTTCTCTGATTCAGGTCTAAATGACGAACTGTGGATGAGTGAATGAAATGCATGAATGAAGTCCGCCCCGTAAAAAAGGTTGTGACGTATGTGTATCTAAGTCGTACTCTTGGCCCTAGATGGCGCCACTGAATAAACAAGAGACGCACCCTTGGCTTTAAATCACTGACTTCTAAAGTTAGTAGGCTTGTCTATGACAAGTGCCATTAGAAACAATAACAACAACCTAATTATTTATTACTAATATATTGCAATGATGATACCATTATTTTTACCAGTTTTCAAAGAACATTTTATTTTTTACTTTTTTTTATACAAAGTATACAAGAAAAAATATTGCAATTGTCAAAAAATTCGAATTCAAGTTTTCAACGAATCTCTACATTTTAAATTTCCTTCAGTCTGTACGACATATTTTTGGAATCACATCTGGTTCTTTGTGAACTCTATAATGCATAAACGCTTTTAACTAAATAAATGAAATTTGGTATGCTATCTTAATACCAAATTTGTAGATTTCCAAAAAATTCTGAGAGAAATTTATTTTGTCGTATATCCGACGTCCGAATACAGGAGAACACGATAGCTGCAACTGGATAATGGAAAAAAAAAACAATTTTGTTAGAGGTTTAGTCGTAATAAATTAACTTACAAATTTTAGAATGAAGTCACGTTTATTTTATTACGGAAATTATGAGCTTTTTATTAGCTGGGAATCCATTGATCCAACAATTATATTTATCATTTCATACACACACTCATTGTTGAAAATCATTCTTAAACGAGCCCTCATCCATCAGTCAGCCAATTAGTCTCACCCACGTCCGTCATCGACTTTTTCCTTCTGGTCCACTGCTAATTAAGGTCATCTTTTGCACGGAACCTCTGATAACATGATTTGAATTAGCACAAATAGATTATCATCCGTATTTTACTGTTAACATATAATAAAACCTCAGTTTTCTTTTTGATTTTTTTTTTTTTTTTTGCTAGAAACCAAAATTTTAGTTAGGATACATCTTTTCTTGTTATTTTTACATTTTCGCAACTGAGATTTGTATGTTAGGAGTTAATAAGCTGCACGTAAATATTTGAATGATCAGTGATGCCTAAGCTGAAGGAAGAAGTTGAAGGCGATTTGTTATTCGTCAATAAGATATTATAATTGAAATCGATTATGTAATTATACATTCAGGATTCTACTCCATAATATTCATTTTGCGATATAGCTTTTTTTCCCCGCAAAATATTATAGAAAATTTTCAAAGTTTATCGTCCTAGAATTAATTACCGATTTATAAGCAATCTGAATGTACAACTGTTTGAAGTTAATGGAATTTTGAATTCAACGTTACACACATTTAATTATTTATAATACCGGATTTGAAACCCAAATTGTGATTTCTCGTCTCTGATTGTATGCCTGATTTTATTTGAAATTAAAAAGAAAAAAAGCTGACCTGCAGGTACATCTCATGATGATAGGATGGCGACTATTAAATTACAAATTTTTCGAGCTAGTGATATAATAATTCATTTATATAAAAATCCTTAATCAGTGTATTTAGACAAAATAGTGTACTACAAAGTAAATATACCAGAACTAAAACTTGTAAATAGAAGTCATGGCAGCATTGAATTATAAGCGAAAGAAATCGATTCATTCAAATAACAAAATATACAACTATTTTTTAAGTATTAAAATAAAATTTTGCTAATGAAAAACAAATTTAAACATTACCGCATAAAGAAATTTTATTTCATTGAATTGTTTCATGTTTGGAAAAAACAGAATTTTTTAATCGATTTTGTGGTTTATTTCCCGATACATCAAAAGTTTGAAAATTTGCACATTTGAGTATCTTCGATAATAATTTTGATGATTTTCGTAACTTTATTATTAATCAATTGTAGCCTTTGACGACAAACTGATTTTTCGGTGATTTTGGTTATATTTCATTCCAGCTTAGATCCACTTTCATGTCCATGATTCCATCAAGGATGAAAACCGTGCAGTTGTAATTGTTTTATATATGACTTTTTATTTTGAACATGGATATTTTTGTACATGATTTGTTTCAAATAGAAATTAGTCCCACAACACCATAGGAATATCAAAAACGTAAATATGTGATTCATTTTTCTTCTAATTTTAACGACATTACAATTGCCTTAATTCATTCGTTTTTGTAAATTACAGAAGTATACAAATATTAAACAGAGTTCCGTTAATTTAACTTTCAATAATAGAAGATAATCAACTGGTTAAATGTCTGACAAAACAATGAAAAAAAGTTTCAATTTTCGAGTAACAATACAATATTGTTGAAATATTCAAACAATATTTTTAAAAATTGTAAAAATCAGAAATTTTTTCACGATTATTAAATTGATTTAATTAAAAAAGGCATTTTTAAAATAGTGTAGAAGTCATTATTATTCTATAATGTTTTAAGATGTTATAGCAGAAAAACGCCGAATTTCAGCTCAATTTTTAATTAAAATTTTTAAAAAATCGTTCCGAATTGTATATTTACCCCCTCCAAGATATATATATGGGTCAAATTTGGTAGATGTAGGCCAAATGGTCCACCTTGTAGAGCGCCAACACACACACACACACACACACACACACACACACACACACACACACACACACACACACACACACACACACACACACACACACACAATTACAGAGAGGCATATTAACACGTAATGAGTTGGGTAAACATTAAAACAATAGATCTTATTTAAAGACATAAGAAACTTGTTTAAGTAAATACCATAGTTTTGTAAACTAGTAAAACTGTGAATTAAAATAAATTTATTTACTTGTTTGGATTTAAAATTTGACTATAAAGACTCCGATGGCTTCGATATCAAATTTCCATAATTTCTCTGACGTATGTATGAAAAAAAATTGAAATTTTTGAACGAAGTCGGCTCACCTAATGCTACAATTAAAAAAAACTGATTTCATATATAATATATGATTGTCAACATTCTGATTTCTCTTGAAAATTGAATAATGAATTCTAAACCTGAAATAACGCCCCATATTTGATGAGCATAAATTGAATAAACTCGCCCTATTTGACAAGCCTGAATTGAATTAACTTTCATATCTGAACGAATTAACTCGCTATATTTGGCGATTACAAATTGATGTCACCAAAGAATAATGTATCTACTAATTTAAAGAGCAAAACTTTAGATAAAATAATCTCTTAAAATTCAAGCTCAATATTTATACGTTTGATTGAAATACATTTTACCTATTATAAAGTCATAACTTAATAGTAATCTACATTTTCAACCTTTATTCGTAGAATATAAATGAAAAATTTTACAACAATACATATAAACAAAGTATATATACAATTTGTATCTGTCTTTATCTGCAATAAATTTGAAAATTCCCCCCATTAAATTCGAATAACGAACATTCACGTTTTGAGAAAACGAGCCATTTAAATCGTCTGCAACAATACAATTTAGAGAAAGCCGACTTGTTCCGAAATATTCTTGCGTAATTTCCCTCGCTCATAACTAATATCCTTCGAGAGCGCTTAAGGCAATTGGATTGTTAAAGTCCATAAATAACAAGGAGCGCTTTTCTAGTTTCGGAATGTACATTTAGGTGGACGGACCCGCAAAGAGCATGATCTTAAAAAGCCAAGTTTAAGGAAGGCGATTCCAAATGTTCCGTTAGAGAACTTTCCCAGGATCGATCGGAACATTTCAGAGTTTAGAGAGTGCCAGAGAAGCTCCTAATCACATTAGAGAGTGTTTGTCTTGTCTGTCTGTCTGTTTTTCTCTTCATCGGAACACGAGTTGACTGTTTTTTTTTCTATTCTTCTTCTTTATAACTTTCGAGTGTGCTTGGATGGAATTTCAGCAGAGAAAAATGGAATTTCTGCCTCCTTTTTTTTGTTTTTGGAAATATTAGAATGTTGGGTTTACTTTAGAGAGAAGTGGTTTGTTATTTTATCAAACACGAGTTTTGGTCACTCACCTTAAATGACTTTCCAGCGGATAGCGTGTTTTTGGGAAAAATAAAAGCACTCGAAACTTTTAACCAATAGTTTAGAATTGAAGTCGTCCAGAATATCGTTTTAAAAGGAAATTATAATTAATACTTAAATATTAGCTCGTAAGAATCTTTAAAAGTAATAATTATTAAGAGATTTTCAGATATAATAGTCGGTTTTGGCAATCACTTTGGTCACTAATATTATAGATTAGTAATTAAAAATCTAAAAACCCAATATTTTGATCCAATTTCTATAAAAAAACATTTCACCTTGTAATTTGATACACTTAAAACACATTAATTCAATTAAAGTAGTTTACTGCAAATTAAATTGTTTATATAACTATGAAATAAAAACAGAAGTGAAAACTCTACGACTGATTTAATGGCAGTAGCAACATTTAATTTTATTGGCAAAAGCACGTGCTTAATGTTTTGATGGAGAGTTTGAATGGAGATTACAGCATTTAAGGACATCGTTTCAGATAATGTATCAAATTGAATTAAAATATTATCAAAGTTAAAGGAAAAATTGTACGAAAATAAAATTTATATAATTAAAAAGGGTCATTTTTTATTATATAAATTTTATTTTCGAGAATATTTTTTTAGTCTTAAGATAAGATTTAAGATAAGACTTAAGATTTAAGTCCAAAAGCATTTTTATAAGACTGTTTTAAAAGTTATGAGCATCCATTTCCGTAGACAAGTCATAAAGATTATGGCTAGACTTGAAACTATTTTACAGGTGCCAAAATTGAACATTTTGGAGCAATTTCTCGCCAAATATAATTGTAACAATTTTTATTGTAATTTTAAAAGTCGTTTTTTAGCATTTCTGGTATATACTCAGGACTGCGACTTTTAGAGAGATTTTGAATGATTGGCACAATTTTGACGTGCTTGTTGGGAATCCGTAGATTAAACTTAAGTCTTCCATGATTACTTATCTGAATGCGGTTAAGTCTGTATTTGCGTTTGATTGAACTTTTTGTTTGAAGAACTATGTTTCGTTTTTATTTGATTATTGCCATTCGATAATTAATAATAAATTCGATTTCTGCGCCACGTGCGTTTTGTATGTATAGATTTTCATCACAGACCCGCTTTGTGTAATATTCTTCGGTGGAATCGGTTTCGAACTTGAATCCCTCCGGTTCCGAAGCCGAGACATTGCTACCTAAGCCCCATTAAATTCTATGATATATAGACAGCGAAAGAGTAAAACAATGTTGTTGATACAAGCAATTAAAACATGATAGCTCTAAATTTTTCGGTTTTATAGCAACTATATAAAACATATAAGAATCAACGGGAGTGTCTCCAAGAAGCTTTCTCATATATTTTCCAATAAATGTGTACTATTCATTGCATGTCATTTGCGAAAAATAGTTATGAAAGAGCCTATTAGTATGCAATCTTTGATGATATTTCTTGGCAATTGGCTAACATATGGTTGATAAGCAAACGCCAGAAACTCGAATGTGTATTTTGGAAAAATTTTCAGACTAATTGAAATCAAAATTTGGCAAAGCTACAATTGTGGCATTAAAAGCGCATACTTAACTTCATATATATTAGATAGCGTTTTTGAGCTATCTTCTTCACATATTTGTGAAAGCATACAGACCGAAAGATGGAAAACGCCTCAACGGATTTGGTTCCAAATTTGATACATATCTACGCTTTAGATTTTAAATTTGTGTACCAAATTTTATCTATCTAATTCTCTTCGTTCGTAGAGTTACGTTAATTTACATTTGAGCAGTTGGGCAGATATATTTCTTCAGAATAGACGTGGTTTAAAAACTGATAGAATTCTACAAATTTGATGTAACGGACAATGAAATAAATGGATAAAATTTGATACAAAGTTCTTTGAGTTTTTGTATTCACAAGTAGACAAATATAATTCCAGAAATAGATTCATTTGACTCAAGAAGGTTTGAAACTAGAGAATTCGTTAAAATCACGAATTCAAATTTTTTGAACACTTGCAATACTTTCTTTTCTATGCTTAGTAAACTTTGTATACGAGAGAAAAAAAAACTGAAAAAAAATTTGTATCCAGATTGTATCATATGTAGACAATACAATATGCTATGATTTGGAGCTGCAAGAATTCAGTAAGTAAAATTGGAATCTGTGCCAATCTCAAAATTTCAGCGTAGTTTCAATTCATTGTTGCAAACTGAAACATTCAACTAATAAACTGTTCGAAATGAAACAAAATTTATATTTCAATAGCATCAGAATGCAAATTATTTTACAAATACTTTCAAGAAACTGAATCTCCAAAGTTTCATTTTAATACTGAAATTATTAAAAAATTTCTAAGACCTTAATCCATTTAACCCTTTAAAGGGCTATTTTTTTTCTAGTCATATTATGTTAAAATATTTTTAGGCTTGAAATTAGAATAAGAAAAGGAATTCATTTAGCTTATTAGATAATTTTAATTTGATTAATTAATTTTGTTAATTAATAATTAAGTAACGAATCAAGTCACATCATTTTGTTTGAGATAAAGAACTGAAGTATTTAAGTTTCTGACTTACTAAAAAAATTTATCAGAACTTATGCCAACCTACATTATTTCATACAAAGATTGATAAATTTGGTGGGAAGCATACTTCCTACGGCCCTAGAAAGGGTTAAAATACCTGAAATCAATAAAGAAATTTATTAGTCAGAAAAAAGATTTTAATAAAATGACATGAAGTCTATGATTTATATATTGCAATAAATGCAGAACTAAAGATTAGGATTTGATTAAATCCATGGAAAGGCTGTAATTAATATTTTAAGACGCAAATTTAAATTTTAAAAATATAGTGAAATTTTTTTATAAAACTCGCGTTTTAGATTACTTAGATGTTCTACTTTTTTCTATATAAATACTATTCGTAAGAAACTTTCTTCAAAAAATTTACTATGTTAAACTATAAATTAAATCATCATGGCAAAGATTCATAGTCCAAAACAAACTTTATAACAAAGTTTTTAAAATCATTTTCACTAAAAAGTTTGAAAAAAAGGATTTTAAAAATTTTAATTATCAATATTAAGTCTTTAATTAATTATTCGTTATTACATATATTAAGAGATCTTGTAATTAGTTTTCCCACTAGATGACACAAATGGCATTAAATAACAAATTAACCAGTAACTGATAATTAATTTCACATAATATTAAGATGAGTGTATAGTTCATTGGGAATACGTTAAATGTAGAAATTTTTTTATCTCTATCATAATAAATGAGTGACAAATTGGTAAAACTTTTGTCTGAAACAAGTCGACGTGAAGAAAAAAACCAAGTCAAATTAATTAAAAGTGCGTAAAAAAACCCTATTACGAGCCACGAAACCTCAAATATACACTTTTTAAAAGAATTTCTATTATTTTGTTCATTACCATATTTTTATTCCTTTTAAATCTGTGGCTAGCTAGAAAATTTATATTCCAATATTAAGTTTATAGGTTAAACCAATGGAAAAATAACACATCAAATCTTATAATTTTAAACGATCAATTCTTGTATATGTATATTTCGTGTACCTCGGAAGTAGATTTAACAATTTGGATGAAATTTTATGTTTAGATAAGGTTTTACTTTTTAAGTTTATCTATATAGGTGGCTTTATTGTAAAAAAAACGCGATTTTGCATACACACAAAAACATTTTTCACGCATACTAACAACGTGATTCACGCATGTGTTGTGGGTCTTCGGTTCGAATCGCGCTTTTTGCTTTATTTTTTTTACTTATGTATTTATATTTAATATTTTTCTTTTCAAGTTTATTTATATAGGTGACTTTCCTTAAAAAATCTCGAAATCACACACACACACACACACACACACACACACACACACACACACACACACACACACACACACACACACACACACACACACACACAACTTTATATCCAACTATTTTTTTTTATCTGCTGCCATTCTGACAAAGTCATACAGCGCCATCTCCGATCTAATTTCATCATAGTAAAACTGAGTGTAAGTTCAAACATATAAGTATTGACAGATTAACTGTAAAATGAATATTGTAATATAGCATATTGCTTCGAATAACATGTTAAACCAAGTGCACTCATGATGTTTTTTATTTAAATTACCAGTTCATATGCAGGTAAGATTCAAAAGTATTCATATGTAATCAGTATGTGATTGGTATCTAAATATTTTCTCCGCAAAGTCAGGATTTTACAACAACAACAACAAAAAAATCCCTGCCGAGAGGAACTTGGTTTTCCATGAATGATCTAGAATGAAAATTCAATTTGGAGTTCATAATGGCATAGTGCTTCTAAATTATTTACATAAAATTCTTAAGAAACTCTAATGAAAATGGGGGATAGATTTCTGCACTATCAACAACCGAAAACAAATTATAGTACATAGAAAGACCTCCAAGAAGTTTTAAACTTAGTTCGATGACACTTTGCTTTCCATTTTAAAGAAGATACCATTATACACCGAAATCCTTTCTGAACGATAAAAAAAAAAATTCGCAAGAAAAATTCTATTCCAAGATGTACAATAATACCAAAAATCTTAACAGACAAAATATAAAAGAAATGGAAGACAGAAAAAAAATCCCCATCGAAGTCGTCCATTTTTGATGAAGCTGTCAGAACCATCCATTTCTATTGACAGAGCGTAGCTTCATTTGGCGGAATCAGACACATAATATCACGATTAATGATTACTACTCTTCGGGATGGCAAGAATTGGAATTTTTCCCTCTCTCCTCCCGATGATATTTGATTAGTTAAAAGAGGGAACATTTTATTCGGCGGGAAGTTTTTCCAGAATTCCCCAATGGTGATGAATGAAAGCGGATGATACGAATGACGAGGAAGATTAATGGGAATTAAGACGCAGGGTATCAATCATGGCGGCGGAGGGAACCAATATTCCTAAACAACGCGGGATCAAAGATGGAAAAAAAAATAAATATGGTTTGGAGTTTATGCGGGGGTCTAAAGGCTTATGCTTGGCCCTAGGTTTGACATGATTTTAAAACATAAAAAGATTATTAATGGGAGAGTACCTTCGTATTCTCGTAAATCCTGGAAGTAAATTTTGGAGATTTATAATAAAATGTCAACTTCGAAACTTATTTAAATTTTTTTTTTATTTTTTATTTCTCGTGTATGAAGTATAGAGAATGTATTGCAATCGTCAAAAAATTTGAACTCGAGATGTTGACGAATCTTCACATTTCAGATCTTTGTGATTTCGAAAAACACATTTTTGGAAAATGTCCGTCCGTCTGTCTGTCTGTATAAAAGATAATTAAACGCTTTGAGTTAGACGGTTTAGTTTAGTTTAGTTATATTAACCCGTTTAAAGCAACACTAGGGCTATTTTGGGACGGACTTCGTCATTTTGAACCTCGGTCAGATGACGAGGATGACACCTGAGCTGGCACCCCCCTCTCCACACCACACCAACTTGAGGACGTTTGGCCCTGATGGATTTATCGTGTAACAGACTCAACTTACACGACGGTTCTTCGGTGGAATGGGGTCTCGAACCTGAAACCCTACGGCTCACAAGCTGAGTCCTTACGACCAGGCCACTACGGCCTCGTTAGACGGTCGAAATTTGGTATACGGTCTTTACACCAAATTTGAAGAATTATATCCAATTTTGAGTATAATCTGTACACAGGAACTCTGTCTGTCCGGCTCCCCGAATACGAATTAACACGGTAAACACAAAAGGAAAGAGCAGATAGATTCGGAACGCAGATTTAACATTGATAGAGTAGACACCTGTTGATTGCTGAGCCAGATCCAACAAAGGTTTCATTGTCTGTCCGTCTGTACGTTTAGAAACAAGCAAAAGCGATCATTCAAAAATGCAGTGACTTCAATATATCAAATTTGGTATGGGATTTTGTGACTACAAGCACTGTTTGCATTAAATCTTTATTTTAATCGGTCCTATAAACGTCTAAAACACAAATTTGATTTTTGGATACTAATAACACATTTCAGTGTTTAATCGTCAAGGATGACCCTTTAAGCTCAGTAAAAATGCTAGATTCCCTACAAAAAATATTTCGCAACTATTGTACGCCAATGCCATGCAAGGCGTTCTCTGGCAATCTAAAGAAAAGGAAATTTCTCTGCCTAGCTGTTCGAATATACGTCAATATGATAACTACAAAACGAAGATAGCAAGGTGAATAAAATTCGGTGTACATATTTAACATCTATTGTATAGACACTCATCGAATTTTGAGCCAAATGCAATGAGGGGTTGGCCATATATCGTTCTGAACTTTCAAAAATATATAAACGCGATAGCTCAAAAACGCAGTGAGTTAAATATATTAAATTTGTATTGTTATTTTGTACCTACAAGTGTACCTTTGTGTCAAATTTTGGCTCTAATCGGTCAAAAACTCAAATTCGATTTTCATTTGCTATTAACCGCATGCCAGGGATTAATCGCCAAAAACTTGCCAAGAATGACGCTAGATTTAGTAAAAATGCTAAATTCACGCCAAAGTTAAAATTTCGGAACTATTTTACACCAGTGCTATGTCAGACATTCTCTGGGATAACATCTTTATTAGTGTATGCGAGAAAGTTTTGGGACACCATTATCGCTAATTTCTTATAGAAGAAGAGTCACAATCGTCACAAATTGCACTTTGAAATAGCAACAAATCTATGTTTCAGGCATCCTCAACGTTGAATGAAACCATTTTTGGAACTATGTTTGGTTATGTAAACGGCACTTTAAAAACGCACTTGGATAACTTGGCCAGCAAGTTCCATGAATTAAATTTAATATGCAGTCTTTACATAGAAATTGCTGATTTCTATCAAATTGTGAACTTAGGCAGTCACAGGAAAAATGTGACTGTCAGTTCGTGCACATAAGGTTATTTGAATGATAAATACAAAAATAATTTTTTACTAAATTTATAGATTAGTATTAAATTTTCAAACCAATTCATTAATTCTTTGAGTGTAACTGTTTATTAGCGTATATAGGAACACGATATCTCAAAATAATAATAAACTAAGTGGATGAATTTTCACACCAAAAATCTTAGATTTGTGTTGGTAGATTTTTACATCATTATCATAGATTTGTCATAAGTCAGATAATTTTCTCTGTCTGTGCGCGTATGAATATGAAAAATAATTAGCCTTTTCTATTTTATCATGTTAATTTGATTTTCTGTAAAAGCGCTGTGAGGAAAGAAATACAGATTTTTATCTGTATTTCTTAATATCTCGTAATGAAATGAAAATGGACTCGTTTAAATATCAAAACCTTTGCAATGAAATGCATATGTAATCAAGTTAAAATAAGTGTTAATTAAAACAAATCACGTCTTTTAAATATCTCTGGTGTTTTTTACGTTTCGACGCGGATGGAATTAATAAATATCCAAAATGAGAGGGACCTCAAAAAAGGAGTTTGAATTAATTTTTAATTCAGTGGCTCTCGAAGTAAATATGCATCATTTATAGATTTAGGCGATAACTTTTAAATTTGGTTTTAGTATAGTTATAAAATTTACTAATCGCACTTGTTCGTCATAAAAATGTTATTAATTAGTCATGTCAACCCATTTTGATGAAATATTTTCATACCAATTGCACTGCATAATTAAAATAGAGATCTGATTGGTTAGTTATGCCGGCAAAGTGATGAAATTGATCAGCGGAACTGGTCAAATGTTTGGGAGCAGTGTCAAGATCAATTCAAAAAGTCCTGATTGATAGGTTATAGCAAAATAGGCTTCTTGCGCTTTCAACTGAAATAGAAATTAGCGAAATTAGGTCACTGTGTACCCTCTTTTGACATTTCAATCCCTCACAGAAAAGGGAATGAATGGTTAAAGTAAATGAAAGGCGGTCGGGATCAGACGATTGTTGGTGACACATATATCTGGGTCATGAGCGTTCAAATGTAGCAAAAATTGGTAAAATCGGTTCGGTGATTAGTGTTGGGATACTGATTCTTTAGTTTTGCTTATTATTTTAAATATCAGCCATCACACACACACACACACACACACACACACACACACACACACACACACACACACACACACACACACACACACACACACACACACACACACACACACACACACACACACACACACACACACACACACACACACACACACACACACACACACACACACACACACACTTATTTTTATAAAATGTAGAGATATCCAGATTTAAATTTGAGGAATGTAGTTACACGTTGTTTTGAAACTACACGAGGCTGTTTTAATAATATTGCACTTGATTGAACCTCGTTAAACCAGTGTGAAAATTTTTGACTTACGATGACACCAGGCCCATTTAAAAAACCGTATTTTTGCAAAACGTGTCCCGGCCCTGCAATCCTGCAGTGCACAACAATCGAAACTCTCTATCTCTGGTGTAAGACAGTGTTAAGAACCAATTGCAACTCCATCAAAACATGGGAAAATTTTGATATCATTTAATTATTTCATACATCACTTTTTAAGATAAAAGAAAAAGATGAAAACAATTAATTCAAAAATATTGAATGCCTTCAGGCATCTTTTGCCAATAATTTTGCCTTAAATTGCTTTTTAAGAATCTAGAAAGACTTCGTTAAAACACGCGCTCATCCTTTTACATCACTGAATACAAGGGGAAAAAAAGACATTCTTTGATTCTACCAGTAAAAGAAAAAAAAAACCCTATTTGATGAAAGAGCACACGCTAAAGTTCATCTTCTTAATTTTCTAAGCAAATCCTAAACTTAGAATAGTAAATTGATTGCTTCTCGAAGTTGATTGAAACCTACGGAAACGGAAGCAAAGGGAGGGGAAAAAAAGGGATTTTTTCGTCGCCAAAGAAAGCTTTAAAGTTCTTGCAAGTAATTGAACAATGAATAATTCATAGTTACCCTTCTTCACATCAGTGTAAGATAATGAGCTTTGGCCATAGTCTAGATTTTAATTCCCGTGATAACAGCGAAAGGCACTTACTTTGAAATTTGGTCTCGGCGCCTGCATTTTATACTTGTTGACGAGCGTGTGGAAGGATTTAGAACCATAACGGTAAAAGAAACATTTTCGAACGGGCAGATTCCTATTTCTTTAAGAAATGTTTTTATATTCCAAAATAAATTAAGATATGCTTAATACTCATCATCTTATAATTCTAGTTCAAATACTAAATAATTCTTCTTTGGTGTAAAATTCAGCACTTAACAAAAAAAAAAAAATCTTTTTATGTAAAATGTTTAAATTCAGCACTTATTTTGTGCAGTGCTTTGTAACTAGAAATGGAAAATTTTTCTATCTAATAAATCAAACTCTTAGAAAAAATGATTGAAGAAAAAGGATTAAAACATGCTTATGCAAAATTCTCTGTTTTGTTAATAATTAAAAAATTTAAATATAAATTTGATAAATTTGCTTAGGGTATGTAATAAAGAATGATAATTTATAAAAAATAATTACAGATACCTTCAACTAATGTGCAGTTACTTACTAATACTTTACCTAATATACTGTTACCTTCAAATTTTGATGGGTTTTTTTTCAAAATATGCTTATTATATGCAATTTTTATCCGATCTTTTTTTCAGTCTTCAAACAGACACTGAAAATAAAGCAACTTTTTGATAGACACTTCAAAATCCTTCCATTTAAATTATGTATTTGATTTATAAATAAACAGAAATATTTAGTATTTTGAACCTTCAAACAATTCAGTATCACAATTCCTAAATTCAAGTTTATAAAACACTAAAATGCAGAATATCCGTCATAACTTGCTTTCTTGTAAATTGTTACTGAAAATCAGCTAGCAGAAATACCGATATCTTTCCGAATCTTATCGTTATTCGCCTGGAACTTTTACTTATGTTGGTCTATTTATCTGGTTTCGAAATTACGAAAGAAAAGAAAAAATATGCCATATATCACCCCCAAACAATTAATACTTTTTTATTACAAATAATTTTCTTACACATATTTAAAATATTTACTTAAAAATTTAATATAATCTTATTCTGGTATATTTTTACGTATTCTGTATATATCATAAAATTTGGTTGAAAACTCATAAGCAAGAATAAGAGGAAAAAATTGTGTTTAAATAATTATGTCTTCCTGAAAATACATGTAATTATTACACAAAAATACACGCAGCTATTGCGTATTTCAAATAAAACCATCGATGAAAATCACAAAGTATTATTCAATCTCTATGAAACGGGATGTCTATAATTTTTTGCACCTGGCGCTTTTGATGCTGATTATGCACAAAATCATTTTCTTCATTATTGTCTGGTCGATCCCTTAAGGAACATAATGACCATTTGCTAGTTGACGAATTTATATCCTTTATATATGGAAGTTCAAGAGCAATTTTTCCAGCTTTTAGGGTTACTATTCGAAAAACTTACATAAATCCGAGTGTTCGGAGACTCTTGATCATAATGTATTTGTTTGAAGTTCCACTCAAGTTATTTTTCTATGTCTCTACGAACGAACCTTTCAGATATTCCCAACTCCCATTTTAAGCATTTTCATTGTAGCATCTAAGGATAACGTTAGTGATTAATCTAAAATAAGTAAGAGTCTGGTGTCAATATATTTTTCAAATCTAGACTCTTATATATGGTAATGACACATAAATTTCATTATTTACTACAAAAGAAATCAGATATCTCAACAAAATTTGATAGTATCCAGCTTTTACTGTTTGCCAGCAAAACATTTTTCTTTTTTTAGAATCTTTTACCGTAAAAACTAAAACGATAATACTGTTCCAAATACTTCCGCCGAGAGGACTTGTTGTTCAAAACTGCAAAAAGGGAATTCACTCTATTACTAGATTGAACATACTTGACGCCTACTGACTGACTCAACTCCACTTTTTATTGCTTCATGAAAAGACATTGAATGCTTTACAACAAACCTGGGGAACTTGTGTCCTAAAGATCTATCTTCAAGATTCTAGAATATTCCGGATCCTTCATTTCTGCCGTCAAAGTCATTAAATTCGTATTTGAGTTGCGAAATGGCCGCCAGGCAAATTCACCAAGGGTTGGAGAATTGACTAGGCATCCATTCAGCATTCGTAAAAATTATCTGTAAAGCTTTCTTCTTATCTAGAAGATTTTCTGCACAGAGAAGAAATATTATAGATTCGTAACAATATATAACTACCATTCCTAAAAATATAATTTTACTTACTCATTCAAAACTCTTTATCTTTCCATTTTTTTTTTTTATTATTATTATCCTCTTTTAAATTTTCTTTCATTTGTTTAGAATATTTCCTTCTTGTTGCCAGACTTCTCATTCGGCTTATTCCCTTCAATGTCTTCCGTGCATTATCAATATTCCATCCTTAATATATTCTACAATTGAATCAGTTAATCAATCTTCATTAGAATGGGAAAAAAGGAGAGTTATTGGTGCGCGTTACAATGCATAGTGTTGTTAAAGTGATCCACAAGACTGATTAAAACTCTCTTATTCTTTGCTACGAATATTTCTATTTATCAGTAGATATACTGAAGAATATTGAATTTAGCATGAATAGTCAGTTTTGAAATAAAACAAAAATCAAAAGTTGACAATATAAATCTATTTTATAGGCTTAACCACTAGACATTTAAATCCCTGTCAGAACTTTATGGTGTAAGAAACAAAACTTAGAGATAAAAAAAGATGAAGAATTACGCTGAGAACAATACCACAAGATATCATGTGATCATGATGTTAAATCATGTGATCATGATGTTAAATTATGTGATCATGATGTTAAATCATGTGATCAAGATGTTAAATTAAAAATCACAAGATCTAATTTTCCTCACTGAATAAGGATCTGTTTTAGGTTAAAGTTCAACTTTTAGTTGATGTAATAGAAAATGACGGTGAGTTCAACGAACAGAACGGTGCAAAGTTTCTATCAGATTTTTTCGAATTTATCAAAATTTAAAATTTTAAAGTACTTGGATCGACAAGTCAATAAAAATATTACATGAGGAGAATTAAATTATTTACTAGACATTAAGGGGGTTAAAAATCAAAATATCAAACGGATTACAACCTTTTTCCCCCATTATAACCAAAATCGCCAAATTTAATTTGCAATTAATATATAATTGTTAAACCTAACAATAAAATAACAATAGGAAAACTTAAACTAGCACTTTATCCAAATAAAGTAGCAAAAAATATCCGGATGTTATTAATATGATAAATTTGATAACAGCTTTTGTTTAAAAATTAATTTAATCTTTATTCTGTGGGGAATTAATATGAATTCCTCCATTTACAAGGAATTTACATATATGTTTTCTTCGTTTTAAATGTTTTCAACTAATGAATTTTGAATCATTTTTCTGAATGTATAGGAATTGCTTAAATTGTGTATTTAGTTTTCATTTTTCTGATTAAATAAGCATTCCCATAGATATATTTCATGAGATATTTATTGAATGAACTCTTTTAATCGTGATTTTTTAAGCTGTCCCCTAGCAAATATTTTTTTAAAAATTTTTTTGCCAGAGAAGGATGGAAAAAAAGTTATGAAACTCTAAATAAATAAAAAATGCTTGAAGGGAAAAAATGTCGCAAGTTATTGGTTGCCTATTAATTACATAAATCTTTTTTTATTAGTCACGCTGGGTGTTTAGTTGCAGGTTATTTTTTTTTATTGACAAGAGTTTTTCTTCTCTTCAGTTTTTGTCAGCAGTGCTGTTTATTTTTTCAACGGAGCAGGGAAAAAAATTGCAAGTCTCCCAGGAAATGATAATTTTAATAAAAAAGAAAAAATAAAGCCGGAAGACAAAGAAAAGCGCTAAGAGAGAAAATATGAAATCAAGAGAGTTGAGTTCTGGTATTATTGAGTGGTCGTATTAAATTATTTCGAAAAGCAAGTAATGGTCAGTCATATTTACAGTTCATTGATTTCTCATGTATTTAGGTTTTGTAAATGTAATTAATCGTAGTATTAGATGTGCTATTGTTTTATGGAAAAATATATCTAACCAGCGGGAGTAGTCCACCAAAATTTTCTCCCATACTCTGTCATAAACTTGCCATGCCAGATAACGGCTTGCATGGCAATGACGTACAATAGTTTTGCGAAAGATTAACTTTTGGCTTGAATTCGCATTTTTACTAAATCTATCGTATCTTGGTGAGTTATTTCGCGATTTATCCTTTTCAGGCTTTAATAGATCAAAAAATCGAATTTGTGTTTTAGACACGTTTTTCCTCAGCTGACTATGGCGCAGTTTAGCCAAATATGGCTCTTTCGCCAAAAAAAAAATCCCAAAATGCCATACCATACCTTAACCCTTTAAAGGATCATTTTTTTCTAGTCATATTATGTTAAAATATTTTGAGGCCTGAAATTAGAATAAGAAAAAGGATTCATTTAACTTATTAGATAAATTTAATTTGATTAATTAATTTGGTTAATTAATAATTAAGTACAAATCAAGACACATCATTTTGTGTGAGATAAAGAACTGAAACATCTAAGCTTCTGTCTTTCTAAAACAATTTGTCAGAACTTATGCCAACCTACATAATTTCATACAAAGATTGATAAATTTGGTGGGAAGCATACTTCCCACGGCCCTAGAAAGGGTTAACTGACTGAAACAAAAATTTGAGACAAAACTGCATTTGTAATCATAAAATGGATTCCATGGGATGATATGATATATTTAAGTCATTGCATTTTTTAATTATCGCGTTTACATGCTTCTAAAAATACAAACTGACAGATGACCAATCCCTTGTTGGATTTGGTTGAACCTTTGACAGGTTACTAGATTATAGAGATTTAATATTTGTACAGAATTTTATCTATCTAGCTCTCTCCTTTTCAAAATTATTGTGTTAATTTATATTCGAACAGATAACTTCCTTTGAACATATTTTACTCAAAAGTTGATAGAAGTCTGCAGATTTGATGTAAAAAACATACATCAAATTTCAACCTTTTATCTCAAAAGGTTTTGGAGTTATCTTTGTCACAGACGGAAATTTTCCAAAAATGTTTTTTTCTAACCCAGAAAGGTCTGAAACGTGGAGATTCGTCAAAATCTCGAATTCAAATTTTTTGACGACTACTATGCGTTTTCTATAATACTTATACGAGAAAGTGAAAAAGAAATCAAAGACTAAGTGACAACGTATTTTTCAGCGTTATCGTTCACTAACTTCGGCTAGCGATTGGCTGGTATATTATAACGCTTCATTACAAGCAAATCTATTAGACATAGGTTGTTTATGGTTCTCTCGACAAAGTAGGTATCAAAGTGTGATAGTTTAGTAAAATTTCGTTTATTAATGTCTTGCTATTTTAAGATTTCATTTGATCTGATCATTGCGCCGTGAATCCTCGTAATGAAATGAAACTTTATGCGAGGGTAATCAGTTTCTAATTGCAAGTTGTCTTTCTCGTTACTCTGATTTCACCTTCTTACTTCTCATGAAAAATGAATTTCTAAAACAAAAAATTTCTTTCTCAGCCTTCATCTGTAGAAGAAAATCACGGGAATAAATATTAAATAAAATAATGAACACAGTTTGAATTTCAGTTCAAAAATGAAATCTATTGGTAAAATGAAAAACTGTAAAAATTCAGTAAAAAATTTAATCTATAGTTAAATTAATATCATAAAAAAAGAATTTTTAAATAATATATCGCACCTATTATTGCGCAAAAACATTTTTTGTGCACAAAAGACAAACACATTAAAACTTAAAAACACTTTGAGTTCCATAAATGTATCTTCCAAATAATATCTAGGACGAATTTGGTAGCCTTAGGTTTAATGATCTATTCTTTTGAACTGTGGTGCAACGAAGAAGCAAAAATAAACTCACGCGCAACTTAAACCATTTTATTATTGAACTTAGAAGTTGTGTGACAACGCAACTCTGCTTTGTTGATTGATTTGTGTTCGAAAGATTTGAGATACGCATTAGCGTTATTTCTGTTAATTTTCGGTCATTATATTTCAATGTTTTAAATATAAATATTAAATGTTTATGTCGTCTTACTTTGGATTGAATTATTTTAACAAGAACACGGCGCGACTTCTTCCGTTTCGCTGTAGTCATTACAGAACAAGCACATGTACTCTTATTGCTAGCAGAGATTGGTTATTACATCAAAAATAGGGAAAATAGGGCTAAAATAAAGCTGAAAAGAAACGCGATCGCACTCTCAGATGAAGTTGAATCTGTTTTGATATCATAAGTCAAAAACTTCAAGACAGGATAAATTAGGCTTAACAGAATTGTTCAGAGGAAATCCTTTCAGGACGGTTGGTTGCTATTAACAATTTCACAGTATCCTGCGATTGTTTCAAGAGAGGATTGGGCTTCAATGGAACTCTTCCTGGAAGACACTTAATTGCGCACTGACCCGATTGGTGCACTTTTTAAGGCAGCAATGAAGAAAAAGAAATCAAATTCCATTTTTGAAAATCCTTTTTTTTAAAGTATTATGCATTGATTTACTTTCTTAACTTTTCTGTTTCATGGAGCTATTTAAAACCCCAAAAATTATTTTTGTACAAATATGGCAAAGAGTTTTATTTTATTTCTTTGAAATTTCGTACAATTATGTGTTCTCGATGGCAATATACCATTTTAATAATTTCTGAACTTAATTATTAGTTAATCGATACTAGAGGTAATACATAACAGTGGTAGTACTTACAGAAAAATTAAGAAAAATATTTATACATGATTTTTTAAAAGTATAATAGTAAATAATGAATCAAAGACAAAAAATTATATAATTATTTATAATTGTTATTTCTTATTTAATAATAAAAGTGCTTTTAAAAAAATTGTTTTTATTAGGATAAAGTAGTATACATGATATGGCAGTACACAGCAGTAACTTCAAGAAAAATAGATTTCAAAAATAGTGAATAATAAATAATAATAGATTAAAAATAAAAAAAAATAATTTTGTATATAAAGTGATTTTTAATTTTTATTCATAAGCAAAAGAGCACTTATAAAACTTTTTTTTGTTGGGACAATGTAATTGTAGCAATTAATATATTACTTATTCGTGTATTCGTTTAATATATATTTTGAAATACATATTTAAATAACAGTAACGTATAAAAAGATATAAATATTAAGTAATTAATGTAATTTTAATTAGAATTATGCACGAACTTATTGATATAAGGCATTTACTATACTAAATTCTCATATTTTCGAAGAATCATTTTGACGAGTACTTTTTTTATAATTAAATGTAAGCCCTAAATCGTTAACTTCATTAAATCCAATTCATTTAATGCGTTTTTATCCATTTTATGCATCAAAATCTAGTTCGAGCACTAGTACATTTTCTATACATCCATTTCTTTCGTATTTTTTTTATTGATTTTTTTTAATCTTTGGTTACAATTAAGTTTTCCATCTTACCAACTATTAAAAAAGTGGTTTTATAAAAATTAAATTGGTTGACAGTCTGAATTAAAAACATTAAAACGATGAACGAACCAAATGTTCGCTTAATACGGCTAGTACTGAATATTTCTCTTCAATACAGACTTCAACTCGGTTACTAAAAATCTTTGTCAAGTGTTTCTAAGATTTAGTTGTCTGTAGTTTCCCCACATGTGTATCTACCTGGACCTTTCCATTCATGTCACATAGTCTTAAAAGTCACGTTTTAAAAGAGGAAAAAAAAAGTAAAACAATTCTCCCCGTTAAAAAAAAAGCCACAAAAAAAGAATCTATAAAAAGACTGATAAGATGCTTGTGGTTAAATTTTTGAAACGAATGTGAAGTGGCCGTAACTGCGACCAGCAAAATTTGGCAAAGCAGCCACGTTTCAAAGCAGCACCAACATGTGAGAACCAGAGAAATAAAGTAAAAAAACCCTGCCGAGTCGACGAAGAAAAGTGAAGTGAAAAGAGAAGAGATATGAATTATGGAAAGAATGACGTGCGAAGAAGAGGAAAGAAAGAGATGGATTCTCTTCAGGAAGTAGAGGGGAATTAGGTAGGATAAGGTATCTGCGCCTATAGGTTTCGCGCCCAAATGCATTTGATGCCAAGAACCTCCATAAAACATGATGCGTGGCGTCCTTCTTTTTGTTTCTCCGCGCCATACTTTTGTTTTTAGAAAGGCATCAGAAGAAGAAGAAAGCGACCTTAGATGAGCACTTGAATGTGAGTTTTTAAGATTTGTTTTCTTCTCCTTCTTGGGTCGAGAAGTGTTAAGAAGAATGGTAGAGACAATGACCGATGATGTTAAATGGCCGTCGCATTTTTTTTAATAGAGTAAAGTATTTTTGTTACTTAAATTTTTTCGCACTGAGGAAAAATAAATGTTCGGGTAACTTAGTGCTTTGGAAAAGAAACGATTTACCAGTTACTAAATAACGAAATTTTATTATATAAAATTAAGCATATTTGTCCATGCTATCTAACTTCACTTGATCCAGAGAGTCGTGGTTAAAACAATATTGGCTTTAGCAGTACAATTATTCGAGAGAATTCTGGAAATCTGATATTTTTAGGAAAAATAATTCGTTTTTTTATTAGTTTATTCTTGTTTACACCATTTTCTTTCTCGATCGCCGTTTTCAGTGTAATAGATTTCATAGCTAACTAATTCATTCATTGATTGGCGTCAGTCTCCACTGGATTGCTTTCGGTAACAATCTAATAACGGAGAAGGAATTAAACCAGTGGGAGTGGTCTTTCCAAAACTTTCTCGCCTGCTCTCAAATAACTTGTCCTGTCAGAAAACGCCTTATATGGCATTGGCGCACAATAGTTACGAAATATTACATTTTGGCGGGAATTTAGCAGGTCTGCTGAATCTATTTTGTCATTCTTGGCAAGTTATTTGGCAATTAATCCTGGAAAACAGATAATAATATACGAAAACCGAATACGTGACTTGGTCACATTTTCCCCAAGAGATTGAAAAATAAAATTGATAGAAAATCACTCTTATAGTCACATAATCCCTTATAAATTTAATATATTTCATTCAATGCATTTTTTAACTATCGCGCTTATATATTTCTGAAAGTAAAGACCGACAGACAACCGTAGTGGTATTCGATTCAAAATTTGACGGATATCTACACTGTAGATGCTAAATCTGTGTACTGAATTTTATATATCTAGTTCCCTTCATTGTAATTATTGCGTTAACTTTTAATCTAACAGCCGAACAGACGGATTTCCACTGAACAGATTTGCTCAAAATTTGATAGAAATCTACAAATTTGTTGTAGACCATATACCAAATTTCATCTATCTAGCTTAAAGTGTTTTTCTGTTATCTGTGTCACGGAGAGGCAAACGGACATTTTCTAGAAATGTGTTTTAGGAACTCAGAGTAGTTTTGAAACGTGTAGATTCATCAAAATCCCGAGTTTGAATTTTTTGACGTTTACTATACTTTCTCAATACTACTTATACGAGAAAGTAAAAAAAAATGCTTTAAGGCAGATAAAATATTTTAATCGAGCATAAACGAGTAATGTCCCTAAAATTTTCTCGCATACTCTGTAATAAATGCATTACCCCTCGCACATCAAAGCGCATAAAGTTGTGGACTTTGGATAAGTCCACGAATACCTTGCACCATGTTGTCGAACAATAGTCGCAAAATAGTGATCTTTTGTGTGAATTTAGCATTTTTCCCGAATCTTTCGAGTCGTTCCTGGCGAGTTTTTTTTTTTTTTTTTTGGCAATTAATTCCTGCTATTTGGCAATAATGAATCGAAAATCAAAATTGTATTTTAGACGCCTATTTTTCAATCGTTTGGAACCAAATTTTGATACGGAACTACAAATGTAGTCACAAAACCATATAATAAATTTCATATATTTTAAGTTTTTGTGTTATCACCTTTACATGCTTGTGAAAATACAAAGCCAATAAAAAGTCAACCTTTTGATGAATTTGTTTCCATATTTTTTATCTACATTTTGAAGAGATTCGTCAAAATCTCCATCTACAAAATCACCATTTTTTAATCTACATTTTGGAGAGATTCGTCAAAATCTCCATCTACAAAATCTCCATTTTTTTATCTACATTTTGGAGAGATTCGTCAAAATCTCCATCTACAAAATCTTCATTTTTTATCTACATTTTGGAGAGATTCGTCAAATCTCCATCTACAAAATCACCATTTTTTAATCTACATTTTGAAGAGATTCGTCAAAATCTCCATCTACAAAATCACCATTTTTTAATCTACATTTTGGAGAGATTCGTCAAAATCTCCATCTACAAAATCTCCATTTTTTTATCTACATTTTGGAGAGATTCGTCAAAATCTCCATCTACAAAATCTCCATTTTTAATCTACATTTTGGAGAGATTCGTCAAAATCTCCATCTACAAAATCTTCATTTTTTATCTACATTTTGGAGAGATTCGTCAAAATCTCCATCTAGAATTTTTTGAAGATTATTATACTTTCTTCTATAATTCGTATATGAGAAAGTAAAAAAGCTATTTCCAAGATAAATATAAATGCTTACAATTTCATTTCCAAGTCAATAACATCGAATTATATTATTTTTGATGAAAAATGCAATTCGTTTTATTTTTACAGCTATGTTTCTTTGATTGCAGTGTTGTTGGTGTCTTCCAAGCGGCACATCTCTACGAACTTATCTCACGAAATTCATTAGAACAATAAAAACCAACTGCGACGAGTTCTGATTAGCGCTATCTGCAGCATTAAGTCAGTACTTGTGATGGAAGTCTGGCTCTATAATATGGGGTTGGATTTTCTTTCTAGAGACTTTTAGAGAAATCTACTCCATGGTGAGTTTGGAGAAAAATTTCCTCTGGCTAGGCCGAAGAGAGTAATTCTTCTAAAATACTTATCGATATACCTAGAATAATGCTGGTTAAAAGCCAAAACGAGAGATAAGAACTCTTAGCTTCTTTGTTCTAATTCATGTTTCTTGGCTATGCCATGATGTAACTCATTAAGCTATAGATGGGCATTTTTGAGATATCAGGTTGGTGGTAATGCATATTTTATTTCTGTAAGTCCGTCCAACATTTGATAATTAATCATATGTTAAATTCAGGGTGGATCTTATTTCCCCAGTGTGAAAACTGCGATATCGTTTTTAATCTTTGCGCAATATTTATTTTGATTTACGTTCCCATGGGAATTATCACCTTTCACTGCTGGCGGGAACTCAGGCATTTAATTATATTTGGTTTCTATATGTATCTCCTTTGAACAAATGCATTGAGATGCTAAATTGGAATAAATGCTTTAATTATGGCCAACAAAAACACGGATATTTTACATATATATAACAACATTCTATTTTACATATATATATGCTTCAAATATTTCTCTGGAACTATTCTTCATGTGCTGTTTCTTTAAGATTCGATTTTTCCCTATCAGGTTAAAGTTCGAATGATGGCTGTGAAATAACCCCACAGAGTTTTCAGAATACGTAGTTCTAAGAAATTTTTTTTAAATTGGCAAATTTTTATTCGTGAAAGTCACTAGCATTTATGATATAAAATTCTGAATTCGCAAGCCCTAATTGAATAACATATTCCAGAATCCATATAAAATTATCTAGAATGTGTCAGTGGGTTGTATGTTTTAGAAGTCTAAAATATTCAGCATCAAATATCATTCTATTTTACATGAAAACATGGTACACATGTAGAAAATAACAGATAAAGGATGTATAAAATAGCAACACACAAGCTGTAAATCGGTAATAAGCAACTATAATAGCATAAAGCGAAGAAGAGCGGATTCGACTACTTGACTGACACCAGCTCCGTATACTTTAGCTTTTCATAGTTCCACGACAGGAAAAAGTAGATAGTAGCTTCTAGAAGGATATCGTATTTTCGTTCCCGAAGAGATATCGTCAAAATTTTAAAAATTTCCAGGGTTTTCATTTTTAATGTCAAATTCGTCGCCAAATAGCCGAAAAATTAGGGGTTATTGACCAGCATCCAGTAAAGCTATCAGTAATTCTGAAACTAACCACGCAGATTACAAATATTACAAATTAGGAACATTATGAAATAATTGAATGAATGAAAATGATATTGAATTTGAATGTATTAAATGTAATATTCGAATTATATTATTAATATAATTGATATTAAAAAGCATTTGATATGCATGGAATATTTCAGACTTTTGAATTTGAGTTTTAGAACGTACTTTTAATGTGGTTATAACTCAATATTTAAGGAACTGTCATCGTTAATTATATTCTATTCGAGATTTAAAATATTCTATCTAGTACATATTCTATCTAGTAATATTATTTAACTATTACATAGTTGAATCTAATAAATTGCATATATATGGAAGAATTGTAATCGAAAAGAAAAAATGTAATCGTATCACTTTGAAATAACTGAGCACTTAATCATGTTTGCAATAAAAAGTCTGAAGAAATAAACCATTTATAAAATTCTACGAATAAGCATTTCAGAATAAAATGTATCGTCTGCTGATTCAAGAGCAAATTGGAAACCTCGGAGTAAAGCTTTTCAAAATCAAACAAATAAACACATAGAAAATTAAATATTAAAAGTTAACAAAATATTTCTGATGCAAGATAAAAGTATGGAAAATCCATTTCATTAAAATGAATGCTTAAATTTAATACTGTTTAGAAACAACATTTCATAAGTAAAACGCTTCGAGTTCGATTATTCCGATTAATCGATAAGCCGTACTCGCACTATTTCTCCCGAATGAGGGAGTGCGGGTGGTTGCCTCATTAGGCAGAAAGCCGAGGGAAGTTCTCCCTCCAACAAGTAGTTCCTCTATAATTATAAACACTCCCACCCGGTTTTATGGAGTTCAATTTGGTCTGCTGAGCAATGAGGAAGCTACGTGTCCCTGAGGCTAAATCAGGGGTATGGTATCTATTTGCTTTCTTTTTGACAATAAAGGCTTTCTGTGTTTACTATGAATAAATAATAATCCGAAAGAGGTTATATCTATATATTTAAAATAATTGGTAAAAATAAAGGACTTGTCACTCGGTTTTTCCAATCACAGTCCCGATAACACATATTTTGTTATTTTTAAAGTATACTTCGTTTTCGTCAATTTTTATTTTTTTATCAAAGCTCATGGTCTCTAGATATGTCATTAATTGTAAACTGTCTCTAACCTCTATTTTTTATGGAAGTCACAATCCTCCTATTTTACTGTGCTTTTGCTATAAGAGAAAAAAATCATGACAGAATCCCACAGCCACGATCATTAAATCGATTTTCACTATTTCTATTTCATATAAAATCTCGCGGAGTCTCTTATGAAAACTTATGGTCTCTAGATACGAAATGAATTGTAAACTGTCTCCAACCCCCATTTTCTATGGAAATCAATTCCCTTCCTATTTCACTATTATTTCACTATGAGGTGAAGCAACGAAAGTGTCCCTCAGCCACAATCATGGAATCGATTTGACCCATTTTTATTTCATATAAAATCTCATGGAATCTATATATATTATCAATCATTGTCTGGCCTTCTCTTTACATCCTCCATTTTTGGGAGATACGAGAAGAAAAATCTATATGGACACAATTCCCAGGTCTCAATAACTGGACTGATTTCGCCAAGTTGTGGGCATGACTAATTAATCAGAATGCTCTATGTTTATTGTGCATTTATGGTATAAAAGAGAATTTTAATTTGGTATGATAGAATGTAATTCTTCAAAATTGGATGACTTAACATTATTAATATAGTAAGTGAGTTGCTGATTGTCAAAGTCGGCTAATTTTTTTATTATTTCTGAAGCATGGGACTGTAGAAATAAAAATTAATTGAATGCATGCATATAATTTTTAACCAAATATTTAAAGAAATTTTTACTGAATGGTAAGGAACATGCTTCTTATTATTACTAAAAGATTAGTTGATTTAGAGGATACAAGTGAAAAATCAGAAAAAAATTATTAAAAAGAAATTGATAATAAAACTGCATCAAACTTTTGATGAAAATAAATCTGCAACTGGTTATTCCATTTTTTTCCCTTTTTTGGGAAGAGGGGAGCTTAGCTTATATTTATAAATTAAATATGAAAAGAAAGAAAATGCGTTTTATATAAGAAAATAGTTAAGCAGAAAAATAAAATCTTATAAGATTTGATAAAAATATAGATTATAAGTAGAGTTTAAATAAACAAAAAATAAGCATAAAATTGTTAGAAAAGAAATTTAAATTTTTCATTTAGGAATGAATATTTTTTTTGATTAACTTAAATAATCAAATAAAAAAGTCATTTTTCAAAAATACAAATTTTAAAACACACAGAACTCACGAAAAAAAGAAATTTTTATATGAAGTGCTCACGAAATTTCGCTAAAGGTTACAAGAAACACTTTAACTGTGGGCGGAAATTCTCTTTCGCGTCGTGAAGTGTCTCTGAGGTACATTGTTAAAGTTGCTTTCGCTATCAACACGGCGATTCTGTCTTATTTTCCCTCAGTGACGACAATGTTCTGTAATTACGAAAGCGAAATTTTGTTTTCCGATTTCGCAGTAACTACTATTGCGTCTTCTATTGTTAAGTTAGGATCCAAGAAAACTTTTAAGGACGTCGTTAGATGATTGTTCGTCGCTGTCAGAAGATTTGTGATTAATCACTTGAAGAAATAGAAACTGACCGGAGCAGAATGCAAATTATCATATCCTAATATGAAATTTGTACGAATCATACTTAGGTCATAGTGTATTTAGAATAATTTAAAAAAATTAGAATTCCTCAATAATTTGAAATTTGAAATACCACAGCGTTCTGTTTGAACCAAAAATTCTTTTTGCCAGTTATTCAACAAACGTTATCGAGACATCAAGCTTTAAATTATTACTTTTATAATTTTTATTATCATTATTGTCCAATTTATTGCTTTTCAGGATTGAAGCGCATTTGAACGCATTAAAATGCTTTCTATTAAGTAAAAAAAAAAAAAGGAAGAAAACAGCTTATAAATACTTTTATATTAGCAATTTTTCATATATTGCAGATCAATTATTTTTTAAATTAATTTATAAATTAAGTAAATTGCTATTAATTTTGCATTTGGTCTAAATCATGTTGCTATCTAGATCCCATCAATAACAATCTAATTCAAAATGAAAGTTGAAATGTATAAAAATATACATTATCCCGGCGAAACAAATCGAATGGCTCGGAAAAAGACTAAGCAGTTCTAAATAAAAGTCCCATGTTTTTATATCTATTTTTAACTGAAGAAGAAGCTTAACTAATCCGAGTATTTTTTTATAAATATTTAAATCTGATTTAAAATAATGCAACAGTCAAAGGGTTAAAATATCATTTATAATTCTAATTCATTTTGGTTGATACGAATTATATTCATAGTAAACCGAATAATACTAATAAATTAATTTTATGTAGGAATGGGTTTCATAGCTTAATAAATTCTTAATATACGTCTTCATTCGTCACAGTCGAATAATTTTTAGGGCCCGACTTACGATTTTATTTATTCGAAACCGTTTAATGCATTCAAGCAAAAAAGTAATGACGAATTTCTTTCTTGATAACTTTAATTGCATAAATTAGAATTATATTGATGATCTCTTTTAACAAGATTTTGTATTCAAATATTGAATACTGTTTTTTATAAATTAAAATTATTTAGTCATTTGAATGAAAATAATTTTTAAATGATAAAAGAATTATTACTATATTTATTTAAAATACTATTTGTTTATAAATTATGTAACATTTATTAAAACTATTAAATATTAAAAATAAATCTGTATTGCCATTTTTAATTAAAAGTTTTCCGTTTATTTTTGTTTTCTTGTATGCTAGAAAGTAAAAAATACTATCCTCAAAAAGTACAACGAAGTAATGTAATACTCAAATAATTCAAAGTCGAAATTGTGACGAATGTTTAGGTTTCATATCTTCCTGAGACCGAAAATCATATTTTTTGCATTGTATTTATCCGCTTGTTTGCATGTTCATGACAAATATAATTCAAAAAGGCTTTGAGCTAGACTGATGAACTTTTGTATGGTCTGTACACCAAATTTGTAACTTTTCATCAAATTTTGTGCGAAATCCATTCGGAAGAAGTCTGTCTGTCCCGTTGTCGAAATACAAATTAACACAATAACGATAACATGATATAACGATCACATATAAAACGAAGAGAACTAGATAAATTTGATCATCAAATTTTATCTAACATCAAAAGAGCAGATATCTATCAAATCTGAAACCAAATATATCAAGGGGTTGACTTTCTGTAGGTCTCAGAAAGGAAATGATTTAAAAATACAAAGATTGGTTTATGATTTTGTAACCACAATTCTAGTTCTGTTTTAAATTTTAATTTCAATAAGTTGAAAACAAAAATAGTCGCCAACGATCACATGATAGTTCCAATAAAATTGTTAGACTCTCGACAAGATAAATGTTTTTTAACTATCGTTGGCCAAAACTATTCAAGGCATTCTGTGACATTACAGAAGGCCCATAATTTTATGAGAAAGGGAAAAGGGATACCACCTTTATTAGAGAGAACGCAAGAAAATTTTGGACAAATCACTCCCGATAATTTCTTGCTGTATTCATTTTCAAACCTAGCTTTTCGTAATTTGAATTTGAGGGTAAATCGAATTTTTAACGGGGTCTCATTGGCTTTTAAATAACTAAGTTCTATTATCTTATGTATTTAAATGACAAATTCAAAAATTTAAGAAAATTGAAAGGTTTTCACCTATACAAACATCTTTTTTTTTCATTTTAGTTTCAAAATACTGTACTTCCCTCTAATTATTGAAAGGAAAATGTTCATAATTTCGAAAATCTGAAAACTTATAAATTAAATATTATAAGCGAGTTATCTAGATATATTATTATAACAGAAAGATACAGATTTTAGTTTTTTTTAAAAACTTGCACTTTAAATTTCATCGTGCAAATATAATACTTTTTTACAATGGTATGAAATCTAATATTGCAATATTTGTAAGAATTGGGCATCTCTAAAATCCATTGTTATTCCTACACAGTAATTTTTTTATAGGCTATATTTAAAATATTATGTACCTTTTTTAGATTATGAAGTTGCGTAACATTTTATTTTTTCATTTTCTTTTATGCATAATAAATTGAAAATAAGTTCAATGTAATTATCTAATGGAGCGACTTTATTCATAATTCTTTTTTTAGTGTACTAATTTTTGGTTGAGAACTTGACGATTAACTCACGATAAAACATTTCCAATTTGCTGTTAATAAAAAAAAAATACTTATAGATCTTTCTTTCTAGATATATTAAAGTTATCTCCGTTATTACAATTTTTTTGAGATTCTAGGTAAAGACTCCTTGTCTGAAAATAATTAAAACACGAAGTTGGCTAAAATAAATTAACGATCAATATCGAAAAGCAATTTCAAGTGAAAAAGATTCTGCCACAAATCAAATCAAACGGAAAAAAGAGACAATGATATACACAATACTACAGAAAAAAAATAGTTACTTATACGCAAATCGAGATATTTAATAATTAATATCATATAATGGGGAAGATTAGGAAATAAAAGCGAAGTAAGATTTGCAAAATACAAATAAAGCATATAATACAAATATTATATATATATGTAAACAGGTTTTAGCAAATGTTTGCCGAGAAGATGAGACTTTTGAAATTTTAATATTTTTATTTCATCCCAGGAGACAGAATTTGTATAGATAAAAAGCGATAAGAGGATACATCAGTCTACATTGTGACATAAGAGCAAAAAGAGACCGCAAATTTTCCTTTCAGTGATTTTACTATGAGATTTTGATAGAGATTTCTTTGACACATGTAGACTCAGGAAAGGGAAATTTAGGTATATTTAAAAGAATATTGTAAGTATTAGGGATTTTTTCTCTAAGTGACAGAGAAAATGCTGAAGTCAGCAGTTTTATAGAGCGCGTGTAGAATTCAATAAAAAGTGAGAATCAGATCATTAAGATAAGATTAGATAAATTAAGATAAAATTAGGTAATTAATTAGGAATTAAATTAGATTAAGAAAAATCATTACATATTACATATTATTATGTAAACACACAGAGAAATTACAGTAAATAAGATGGGAAAAATATTGTTGATGCATGTACGAAATAATGTAAAAGGTGATTTTCTTTTTCTACAAAATCAAAATCGACTAGTCAACATTTTGATGTGTTTCTTTGTTGAATTATAGATGTTCAATTACATCACTTTAAAATATTTGATAAAAACATTTCTTCTCCCCTTCCGCTACTATGACAAGATTGACTCATTATTATCTTTTAATGACTAACTGCGTAGTGATCAGTTATACTCATTTTGGAATAAAAGCATGTGCAAAGTTTGTACAGTATCAAAAAATTAATTAAAAAATATTTGTTTGCTCTACAATATTTTATAATATCTACTTATTAGTACAAATTAAATGGTACTTTATTACAACATTTTTCCGCCTGACATCGAAATACAAAAGTAAAATATAAATCTAGATTTCTTCACATCATAACAGATGGCGTTCAACAATGCCCTCCATCTGCTGCACTCTACCATTCCTCCCATTAAACGGTCAACTTAACAAAGCGGCGCTGCCTCTTCGCAACAGTTGGCATCGGCTGATGCGACGCAGAAAATGCGAGCCAATCAAGAAGAATCGCGGACAAAGAGCACAGAATGCATCGCCGGAGGCCAGAGTCACGTCTATGGACTTTTATTGAGAAGAATTCCTCGCATCCCTATTTTTATTCAGCGAGTATCCAGCGCCTAAAGACGCAATACCGGGGAAGGAAAACATGCCCGGGACAAGGCACAATGGCCGAGTGCCGACCAATATGCGGGCATTAGAGGCCCTCCCCGAAAGCTCTCTGTTGATATCGTCTTTTAGATTCAGATATAGAATTCCCATAAAAATGGAGCGATGCCTTGTGAATATAAAGACGCCCGTTTTTGGACAGAGGAGACGTGAAATCTTAAATACGGAGGATTTGGAGGTGAATACTGATTCGGATACTAACAGAAAATCTGATACTTTGTGGTTAATGGTTTACATTCTTTTTGCCATTTACTATAAAGAGATATTTTTTTTCTCGTATACGAAATATAAAAATAGAAGATATTGTAATCGTCAATAAGTTCTACCCAATGATGTATTTTAGATTAGACAAATTAGACCGCTTTGGTTGATGGACTGAAAAGAGTTGGAGACAAGTCAATTAAAATTTTCTAATTGCCTATTACATAAATTCGTCAAAAATACAAAATCTTTGAATCCGCATTAGGTATATTAACATTTGTTACATGCCTAATGCGAAACTATTAGGATAATATTAACAATTTGTCAAGTATTATTGATCAAGTTTTTATCTTTCATTAAAGTAATGTAGTATTTATAATTCAAGTATATTTTTAAACAGAAACTGTGTGCTAGTATTGATGTCACGTAGTCATGAATCATGAAAAGCAAATAAAAAATAGCACTTATATTTTTTTGGTCTTAATGAAATACAATCCGATCCCCTAAAATAAATAATTTAACATGCTGTTGGAAATGCATTGTAATATGACTTTAAATTAACCAGTTTATGAACAGAGAGATCTCAGAATACTATTTTGCTAAATACCGCAAACTGTCCAAATCTGCCCTTGATTCTACTTCTAGATTTTTATAAATTTTTACGTTTAAGACCCAAGTTCGAAAAAGTCATTTTTGGAACTTTGTGAGGTTATCTGTGAACATGATAGCTCAAAAACACAATAAATCAGATAGATGGTTTTTAGTATATGTGCAAAATTGTTCTTCAAAATTCCCCTAATATTTAAAAAATATTTTCTATCAAAGTTTGGTTAAAAAACTTCTCTTGTGGGAAATCTCTCTGTGCATCAGTGTGCATGTAAATATAATAACCAGAAATCGCAATAAACAAGGCAGCTGTAATTGAACAAAGTATTCTATTACTGAAGCTCTAGATACCAAAATTTCAAGCAAACCCATTTCGGAGCTGGATGTTTGCCATTCTGTCTAATCCTACTTATACGAACGCGGCAACTTCAAAATTGAACAAAATTAAAGGGTTGAGTATTTGCATATTGTTACGAATTTGTAATATTCCTTCCTTGCGCAGGTAGTGTTACGGTAAGGAAGAGAATTTTACAGATATTTTAATGACTGCTGATATGGATGACAGATTATTAATTTCCAGCAATGACAACCATTTGGCGACAAATATTAAGGATCACGAATGTCCGAGAATTGTGATGATATGCCCATTGGGACTCGAGTTCCAGCATTTGCTCTAGAACTCATGATTCTTTGTCAAGAAAGCTAATAAGAAGCGAGGTGTATGGAGAAAAATCGTTATCAATTCAGTCGAGCTGAAAGAAGCGATTAGTTGAGCGAATTCTTTATTTTGATTATACTTTCCAATGAGTTCTCTCTGTGCACTTCGTGCTATCGTGCTTGTTTTATAAAGGTTTGCTGCTTGTGTTGTAGATTTCTGCAAGTGATGTTTGATCTGAGTCCTCTTTTCATGTAGATTCATTGCCATTCTCTATTATTGAGACTTCTTTTGTACAGCCGACCACCCCACCATCATTGAATGAAGTAGTATCGACAGGAGTTATTATTGAGACTGTTGAACATTTCATCATATACCTAATGGACAGATATTTTACCAACAATATGATCTCCACAATGATTTCGATTGTTTTCCCGATGATTTTTGCTCGATTCAATCAAAGGGAGGATGTACAAAATACGTCCTTTATTCTCTTTGCTATACTGCGAAGCCTAAATATAAGGTGCTGTATTGAGAAAGACTGATGAACATAAATTCTACGGCTGATTTTTAATAGGATGTAATATAATTGTAAATTTATGAAATTAATATTTGTGCTTCGTTATGAATAAAACACAAAACTATGTTTAAATGAATTTGCCTTTAATGCTTAGCTAAAAATTAAAAACACATTAATAATGGTACCCGAAATTTATAAAAATATGTTCAGAATTAATCAAATTATAGTCAGAAATTGATATGAATGTCTTAAAAAAAATCTGCTTTATTCTTTTTCAATAGTCATTTAATTAGCGAAACAACCTTTTCTTTTATCACGACTTTAATTATTTAAACTTTATTATCACTAAGCAGAATCAAAAGCGAAATCAAAAGGAAAATAACATAAAATAAAGCAATGAAAACGAAGTAAAAAAAACAAAACGACTTTATGTGCCTTTTTTTTATTTGTGACAATGATATCGTCTGGCTAACTACAGACGATAAAAATCGAAATAAAAAACCGAAAAGACGTGTTAGAAAAATAATAATTTCATTGGAGCTTTCTTATTAGAAACGATACTCTAAAATTTAAATTATATAAAGATTCTTGATTTAATTTTCATGATTTTTGACTTCCTAATTTGATTCCTTGCCAACGAGTGAAAAAAATATTTGCACTTCTCAAAAGAGCCATTAAAAATTTCATGGAAAAAAGTATTTTCATCATTCTTGCTTTTAATTAAAGCGAAGTGTTCGAATAATTACCTTAAAAAATTGAAAAGTAAATGGAATTATCTTATTTAAATATTTGAAAGGGAAAAGAAAAAAAAATGTTGTTGGATTTTGGAATTTTAGCTTTAATCTTAAAA
This sequence comes from Argiope bruennichi, assembly GCF_947563725.1. Taxonomy (NCBI): domain Eukaryota; kingdom Metazoa; phylum Arthropoda; class Arachnida; order Araneae; family Araneidae; genus Argiope; species Argiope bruennichi. Next base: position 52,911,247 of record NC_079151.1, on the reverse strand, counting down.
ATTAAAACTGGCTGTTTGAAAAAATTTCTCAAAATTTAGTAAATTGTTTATTAATTCATGTAAATACTGTAATTCATACACATACTAATCCAATATCTTGCTTCCATATATTTCAGATACTATCATTTTTCTTTTCAACAAATTTAATTTAATATGTTGGAGATGAGGCAAGTAAAAAAAAATTCTGAAACAGGGCCAAACTCCTGAAAAAATTAGTTACAAAAATTTAGTTAGAAAAACTTTATTATTAAATTATCTTTAATAATAAAGTAGTATTCGTAGTATTTAAAGTAAATAGCATGTAAATGCTGTTTAAACTCAAGCTCTCCAGAAAATTTCTAAGAATTTGATATTTATTTTAAAATTTGTGAGATGTAGACCTTTAGTCTAAAATAAAAGTTCAAAAAGAATTAAAAAAATATTTTAATTAAAATTTAGAATGATTATTAATTTTTAAATTTCTGAAAATGATTATTAATTTTAAAACTTCTGACTTTTTTTTTAATTTTAAAGAATTTTAAATTTAAATTCAGAGTGATTCCCAATGACATCATCAGGAGGTAGATAGTAGAGGAGTTAGGTATGTCAGATTATCATTGGGAATTAATGCAACACAATAAGTGATTGATATATCTCATAGAGACGAGTATTCATAAAATATCGCAGCTAAATATATATCTACTGATAGCAATAAATGCAGTTTCCTTTCATCTATAAAAAACGGTGACAATTAAACTAATTTTATTTTTAGTTGCCTTTGGCGATCCATTGGTTCACCCGGATTAAAGGTACGAATAATTCCACTTAGATATTATGTGCAATTATGTCTTAATATATTCCCCCGTAAAATATTTTTAGACTTCAAATAATGATAGACATAAAACTTACATTATTTTAGAAGCTTATATCTACAAATTTGAGTAAAAGAACGTGCACAAATTTCATCCATGTAGCTCAAAGCAATTTTGAGTTATCTTTGACACAGATAGACAGACGGACATCATCCCAAAATGTGTTTTTCAAACTCATGGAAAACCAAAACACAAGAGTTTCGTCAAAATCGCGAGTTCAAGTTTATACTCTTACTATACTCTCTCTACACTACGTGTACGAGAGAGTAAAAAGTATATGGAAAGAAGAAAATGCAAAGAACTTAATAGGAACATTTTTTATCAGAAGTGGGCTTAAATGCCGTATAAAAACTAATGAATATGATGATTCCAAATGCCATCACTGGAAATGAAAGGATTAAATGGAAGTTAGTTGACTCGAGGCTCTACTGCAGCTTAATTTGAAAGTCTCTAGCATTTATTGTCCTCTTTTTCATTGTTTATTTGGGCAAATAGTGATATTAAGATAATGTAAAATGTCTTGCATTGAATGGAATAATGTCTTAATGATAAACACATTTCATAGCTTTAATGTATTTTAATATTAGTTTTTACAAAATAGAACATGAATATTCAAAAAGCGACACTTCCAAGCCCATTGTGCTAATCACAACAAAAACATCGCCACTAGGCTGTTAGAATCCAGGCTATTAAAGCGTACTTCTTCGAGGGCTAACAATGTTATCGAAGTGTTAGCTTCGAACAAACGAGCCCTCTTCTTCCTGTTCGTCATCAAGACTTGTTCTAAATGTATTCAATGATCTTTTGTTCCTTCGGAAAACATAAAAGGCTGCTAGGGGCGCCCACAGGAAACGAGCTGTGTCGGGCGTTATAATGGAAGCAGCCCCAGTGTGCCCTCTTGGGATTTCTTGCTGAAAAGACAACTGGTGGGAAGGGGGAGGGGGTCTGCCCGAAAAGAAAACAGAAGGATTCGAACCATATCGAATCTTATAATGGATCGATTGGCAGCTAAAGGAACGAGGAAGTGCATCCTTTGGATCGATGTGAGCACTGCTTCAAGTAAAATGCTGTTATCGTATGGCTTCTAAATGGTACTTATCGGATAATTGTAGGTATTGCAGAAATGGGGAGTTGTTAGGAGTAGTCATCTTTTCTTTCCTTTGTTTTACCACCATCATTTATAATTTTCTGTCTGTATTAAGTTTTTAGCATGTTTATTAAGAAAGTATTGTTATAATTCATTTTAAAAGATATCATTAAAGTGATTAGTGAGTAATTAAAAAAATGTAAATACTTTGAGTAAAGCAAAAGGATTTAATATAAAAAGCATGCTGTTTATAAAAGCATATTTATATAAGGTTTCCCATACTGTCAATAAATCAATAGTCGTTAATTGAAAAGTTTTAGGAATTTCAGAAATCTATACTACGATGAATTACGTTAATAATAAGAACATAAAACATACTAGCCGCCTTTTGCAACCAGCTTTATTGCCAAATTTCTCGATTTTTTAGGTTATTAAACGATTAATACGAAAAGCGGGTTTTTTTTTAAATTTCAGTTTATTGATACGACTTAAAAACACGACTTTAATTGAATCATTCTGCCACAAATCATTGTGGGCAAAAATCAAAAGTGAATCATCATGAAATATAAGCAGAAATGAAAATCCTATTTCAGAATTAATGATAAACAAAAGCAATATTTTAAAATCTTAATTTTAACATTAGCAAAAGTACACGATTAAATATTTTGATGGATGAGTTTGAGTTTCATAACATAAAAAAAAAAACACTTGAAGTGTGCATTACTTTTAATCTTTTTTCAAGCCAAACCTAACATTAAAAACATAGTAACATTATAAATTAAACTTGAAGAATTTATTAAAAGTAAAGGAAAAACTATATAGAAAGGAAATCGATATCATTAAAGAGATAATTTATTGAGTTTTAAGATAATTCAAAAACCTTTTTGGGAAATTAGTAGTTTTGGAAGTCATCTATTTTCTTTAGGTAAGTTATAACGAATATTCAGAGTGAAGGTCAAGTCTATTTTCTCTCTCGATTATTAAAATTTCCTATTAAAGTTTATTTCTTAATTTCTTTTACATCTTCTGGCTGAATAAATTGACACGGCGAGTAGCATTTATGATAACTTTATTTAAAGTTTTGAATTGAGTGCAGCTATAAAAACGCTGAATAAAGCAGTCATCGATGTACGAAAGTTTCAGCAATGTTTATATTTCATTGCTGCCATTCCATAATAAGAAATAAGAGCGATTTCTGTGCCACATACGTTAGTGTTTTATATAGAGAGATTGTCTATATTTTAGAGAAATGCAAATTAATAATTTAAGGCAAAGTCAATATATAATGCAGTAATAAAAATATTTCAGAGCTATTACGGAATGAATAGCTGTTTATTGAAACATTTCACAGCTCACTAAAAATCTATCCCACAATTATCTATAGTAATAAAGAATAATTCATGCAACATAAAAGGAATCCAAATATTTACAAGTAACACAGCATAAAACAAATATTGATCCATTTCCTTATATTGACAATATGATTAAAAATTGCATCTATGTCCATATTAATTCTTTGTTTTACAAAATCAATTAATCTTCAAATTCAACGAAACATCTTATTTGGAACATCTATTTTTCTTTTAAACCTTACAGGAACTTGAACAGTTTACATATTTATATTTGCCCAGTTATTTTCGGTACTTTAAATTAGCAGGTACTTTAATTACAGCTTTAAACATCAAAAATTGCTAATTTGTTGCACAAATGTCAAGCCATTTTTACACAAAGTGGTTAATTAACTTTGGAAATACATTTTTGTACTATTGATGCAAAAGATAATCACATTTGTGAGTAGATAACATTGTGACTTTGGACTAAATGACAATTAAATTAGACGTAGATGGATAATTATTTTTAATACGACTAGAAATTGGTTGCTGCTTATTTAGTATTTTAATAGTTTGATAAAGATAATTACCCTTATTATTATTAATTAAGTTATTATCAATAGATACTAAGTACGTAATTAAAAAATTCGCCGAATTAAAAATTTATCATTTTATAAACAGAATTTGGTTTTTAATGTGATATCAATTACATTCCACTTTTGCACCATGAAAGGCGTATACTTCTATTCTCATAACGTAGAAAAAATAACAATGAAACATGGGAGTATAAAGTCATAAATATTCTTTTTTTTGTTTCATTATACAAATTTTAATGAATGAATCCATCGATTGTTCTTAATTATATCAAAGATAATGCGACTGCAAAAGGAAAAACTAATTAAAGAATAAGATAGTGTGGACTGATGAGGTATTAGATTAAGGCTATCATGGGTTCACGGAAATGGATTTTTCTGAAAGGCTGATTTACACATAACTAATAGTACCCGCACAGCGTTTCCTGTGGCATAACATCCAAGAGGAAAAATTAGCTTTAAACTAAAGTCTAGGCTCCACTCGATATGACGTGGAATGACACGCAAGATCAAACAAACATAAAAACATATTTATAAATCATCAAAAATAACTACAAAACAATTTTTATAGCACACATTCAGAAATTTTTAAACTGTTAAAAAGATAAAAATATGACATGTTCATAGGCAAAACTATTCACTAAAAATATACAATAGAAAAGCTGTTTTAAATTTTTAAAATATACAAATAAGTCATTATACTCACTGTTACACATTTGTTTATCAACTCTGTATAATCTGATGTGAAAATAAAATTAAGCTTGCTTCATAATATTTCTTTGTAAACTATATTGGCTGTTTTTCCTCCTGGTGCCAAGACAAAAAGATCTTGTTTGCTTGTAACTCTAGAAAGTGCCACATAAAGTTGTCCATGAGAAAAACATTCTTCGCTTAAGTCAATTCCAGCAGTGTGAAACGTTTGTCCTTGGGCGTTATTAGGAAAATAATTAAAATCGCAATTATAAAAGTGCTTTTTATCATTTTGATAGGAATGGCACAAATATTTCCAATATCAGTTAAGTATTTCTCAAGTTTTTCTCTTTCAAACATACAAACGCTTTCAGGAGACTTCATTTTATACTATCTATAGATGTAGCATTATGTTAACAGCATTTGAATCGTTAAACTGCCATTTTATAGAAATGTAATAACGTCGTATCATTATTGATCGATCGAACAAATGGTCCACTATTTGTTAGACCTATCCTTATTTGCTCAGTGAAGCCAATCAGAAAATTGTTTTGTAATGGGTCTGGCGATCGTAAGACTGTATTGAGACATATTTCCAGAATCCATAGAAGTGTTTGCACTAAGTAATATAACAAACACAATACTCAATTTCGCCATCTGTATATAGACTTGGATATGAAGACATCTGTCGTAATTTTGACTTCGTGGTGATTCAGAAAATAATGAAAATTCTAAAATAAAATCCGTTTTTATATTTCTTAGTGGATTTTATCAGTGTGAAAAAATTAAAGGGAAAATAACACAGTTATCAGACTGTATCATTAACATAAAAAGTATATCAAGGAGTATTGATTTCAAGTCAGATGTCTTGGTGGATTTTCAGATTTGGTTTTATGATTCAAGGATTGCGACTTTAAAACTGATTCCTATTAAAGACATTATCTTAATGACGGATCTAGTCAAAGGATTTTTCTATCTAGTCGCTCAGAAAATTTGGACAATTATTTCCTTCGGTGTTGTTTTCAATATCTAACCACGATTAAAAATTATGAAATGTCTCTCCAAGAAGACATTATGTAACTTTATATCATGTGACTTAATTTCATCAAATATTTTGATAATCCATATTAATGCTTTACCTACAATTAATTCTCTGTAATAATCTTTTGCCGAATGCGAAGCCTCATAAAAATAGGAATTTTTGAAGCTGTATAATGCGTGCTTTAATAGATTTGATTTGAAACAAATCAGTGGGAGTTGACTCTGAAACTTTCTCACATATTCTCCATAAAATTTTGGTCGTTGGATTAGATTCACAAATACCTTGATGGTATTGGTGAACGATAGCCACGAAATATCGATCTTTGGGGCGAATTTAACATTTTTATCGCATTTATCATGAGAATATATACTTTCGACTACTTTCTGCAATCGATTGACACCAATATTTGACAAGGAACTACAGTTGTTTTTCCAAGATTTATTGATTTAAATAATTGCATTTATGATTTATAGTGTTTACATACATATTAAGCGAGAGATTATCAGTCGTTTGACTGATTTGGTTCAAAATTTGCTAAGAATCTATATTTTAGATGCTAGACTTGTGTACAAAATTTTTTCAAAGTAGCTTTTTGCTAGCTGAAAATATAGATCATCAGACGGTCAACTTCTTGTTAGATTTCAAATTTGATCTAGTAGATTTAATTTACATCAAATTTGATGTAGTTATATTTCAATTTGATGTGTAGATGCACTACTTTCTACACTAAAGATGCTAAATCTAGGTACCACTTCTTAGCCATCTAGCTCCCTACATCTTGTAGTTATTGAGTTCAATTGTAATCAGACTATGAATGGATTTCATTCAAAATTTGATAGAAGTTTATAGATTTTATCTAACAAAAGTCTATACACCAATCATCAGTGGCTCTCAAAGAGTTTTGAATTATCGTGTTAATAGAGAGACATAATGCAAAAATGTGTTTTTCGAACTCTGCGAGATCCAAAACCTGGAGAAATATCAAAATCTTGGGGTAGAAGTTTTTGATGCTTACAATACTTTTTCTATACTTTGTACTTGAGAAAGTAAAAGGGGTGGAAATAGAATTACATTGGTGTTGAAACTCTTAACGAAATTAGTACTCTTAACACGATTATATTTCAAAAAACGGAATTAGGCCCCAAAAATGCATATTTAAAACCTTACCATTGTGTTGCCAGCATCGATTTCAAATTAGCACCGAACACGAGCGAAACAAACAACGAATGGGTCTTTTGTGTTAACTGAAAACAAGTACTTTTTCAGCTGCGACTTGGAGAAAGACTGCTTAGTTTAATCCTCTTATTTCATTAATGAATTCTTTTCCCCTCATCGCTCTTGTGCCCAAACAAAGGTGGTGGGGGGCGGGGCGGAGACAGGGTTCAAACCCCTTTCGGAAGAATCAGGAAGGGATTTGGAGAGAGGAGACGCCAGCTTCCGGCAGGACAAGAATTTGCCTACTCTCTTCTCTCTTGTCCCGAGCTTTCGTCGTAATTGACTTTCATTTGACAAGCGGGGGAGAGGGATTGCAGGGAAAACGTGTTACGCGTGTCTAGTGAAGAGGGGCGGGAGTGTTTTTCTTTCAGTCTCTCGTTTCTGGGAAGGGGATTTGGGGGAGAGTGATTTCCGAGGGATTATTTGGAGACGAGGCAACAAACCTCAGGATAAAGAAGTGATTTGACTGATGTCAAGAATTGGAAATCACTCGCAGTATGTTTTGCACCAGATGTTTTCAAATTAATTCCCCTAGGATATTGATGGCCTATCGTTTTGATACTTCCTTATGAATAAATTGTAGTGGAAGTGTTGAAATCGCTAAAAAATTCGGCAACAAAATTTGTATACATTTTCATATTTTAGATAATAACCAGTGATTAGAAAGAAAAAAAAATTAGTTCTGGAACTGAGACTGTTTGTTCTGGCTAGTTTTCCATCTATGTTTATGAATACGCAATGATTTGAAAATGCAATGAAACTAGAACAAATTTCTTTCATAGATAGTACAGATTGTTTTTTAAATATGTATAGTATATAGAAAGTATCGTAAAAAAAATCGAACGCGAGATTTTGACGAATTTTCACATTTCAGACATTCTTCACATTTAGAATCTCACAATCTTCATTCAGTTTTGGAAAATGTCCGTCTGTCTGTCTGTGACAAAGACAACTCAGAAACAACTATACAATTTGAATACATGTTTCACATGTTTTGAACTATGCAATTAAAATTTGGGATACGGTCTTTACACCAAATTTTTCTGCCAAAATTTGCTGTCCCCACCAAATTTTTTCTTCATCAAATTAAAATCTGCTCAGAGAAACATTTTTCGAAATGTCCAAACTCTGCTTTGTGTATTAATTGAAATCTTTTACTAATACAACTATTTTTATTACCTATTAAATAGTTGAGTTTATTTTTTTGTTACATTTAGTAGCTATATCAAGTAAGTGGGAAAAATAAAAAAGTTCAACTTAACCCTTTAAAGGGCCATTTTTTTCTAGTCATATTATGTTTAAATATTTTTAGGCTTGAAATTAGAATAAGAAAAGGGATTCATTTAGCTTATTAGATAAATTTAATTTGATTAATTAATTGATTAAGTAACAAATCAAGACACATCATTTTGTCTGAGATAAAGAACTGAAGCATCTAGGTTTCTGTCTTTCTAAAAAGGTTTGTCAGAACTTATGCCAACATACATAATTTCATACAAAGATTGATAAATTTGGTGGGAAGTATACTTCCCATGGCCCTAGAAAGGTTCCATCATAGTTCACTGTACATGAATTATTAGCAGCCTCAAATCATTCTTTGGGGTTTTCCTGTTTTTTTTTCTTTACTTTAATTTTTCATGATAATTTTTTTTTTTTTTTTTTTTGTAAAACTGTTATTTTAGTAAATTTTTAGGCTGGAGAAGAATGAGATATATATTTTATATCGTAAGACTCATTCTTTTATTTTTTATTCAAAATTCCCAGATTAAAAGTTGATTTCCTGAATATTAAACGCAACATATTGACATTTCGTATGTTTAAGAGAATAAACCAATGAAATCTAATTATCTACTAGATTTCCCCGGCGAAATTTTTGATACCATCTACATAATAATAGTAGAAATATTGCTAAAAGATAAAAATAAATACAGCTTTAAAAAAATAAATGGCAGATCTGAATTTATTATAATGACCTCAAACTTTTTCATTAAACTTTCCGAAGTATAGGAAAAGCGATTATTTGCATAAACAGTAAATTCAAATGAAAACATTCTGTTTGCTCGAAATAAGCTTCATAATGTATACAAATGTTAGAAAAGCACGAAATAATATCGATAGGAATAAAAAGCATTCTCAACCATCTGGAATATTTACCTTTACCTCTTTGTTTTGCCCCATAAATAAGCATCATTTAACCAAACATATCTGTTTTTGTTAAAAAAAAAAAAAGAAAGATCGTATTAAAACCCTCCAGCTCCTCCGCTATCCTCCGATATCTCCAAGAAATAAGAAACCAACAACCGTAACGATTTAAAAATATAAGATTTTAAACAGCTTCCTCTTAACCCCTGCGCGTATAATTCGCCCGGAATGGCTCTTCCATCAAAATAAAATAAATAAGATCTGCTGCAGCGAACATCCTTCCCCAAACCAATATCTAATAATGTCGTGGGGGGACAACATCAAAAAATTCCCTCAAGGTTCCACTCCCTCTTCTGCAAGGGTAAAGATTGTAACTTATTATTATTGCTCGCCGTTACTCCAGATGGGGGGACAATTTTGATGAGATTTAGAATTTGTTATTCCCGCGTTGTTTCGAACTCCGGGGAAGAAAAGGATGAAAAGTGGCCTGCGGCTGTAATTTGTAGAGGCGCTTTCGTCTTTTAGGCAACTAAATGGATTCTGTTGCAAAGCATGTTTATCTCGGAGAGTTTCGAAATTTTTGAGCCCAAGCATTTAGGGAGGATTATGTCTTGTTTCTTGAAAAAAAAATAATAAAATAAAGAGGGAAGGGATGCAGTTGAAATTGGGTGTATCGAAATAGAAGCGAAGCAAACATTGTTGCCAGTTGTGGATTCTTAATGTAAAAAATTGTCTGGAGAGGAGTAGGTTATTTGGTGGAGGCTGTCATTTGGGGTGCGTGATGCGGCTGCTAATCAAATAAAGCACTGCTCTGATGGTTTGTAATTTTAAGTTGCACCTTTAGATGGCGTGGGACTCGGTGTAATGTAATCTAAAGAGACACATGTAATGAAATCAATATTTTTCTCTCTAAAAAGGGGATATTTGAGTTATATATATAACTCAGTGGGATCAGAGCCATATACAGGTATCAGTGGAAATAAGGCTACAGATATAAGGGCTAAAGTAGTAACAAGAAAAGAAAATATCGATTGCGAGTTGAGTGCCAGCAAACGATAGTACAAACAATATCTCTCTATAAAATACTAATGTGCGTGGCACAGAAATCGGACTTATTACTTATTGGCCAATGGCAACGTAATTACGAGGGCTTCAGTTAAAAATATTTCGTTGGTCGAACTTTTTATACCGGATCGTGTCAATGTGTATCTAATGGAGTGGCAAAATATAATCAGGAATGCTCGAAAAAGAGCTCGCCGCTTGGCTGAAACTTCCATTCAATCAAAGGAAAGAGGATCAAAAAGAAATAATAGAAATGACAGAAATAGGCGTCAAGCAGAAAATTTAATCGACCGCAAAAGTAGGCTTAACCGTCGACAGAAAAATAATCGCAATGACTTGTCGATGGAATTTGATGTTCAAGAACATAATTATGGTATTTTGTCTGAGGTGTCTACTTTTTGCAATGCTACTAGAAACAAGAAATGAATAGTAGCAATATATATATATATACACGAGATGTTATCACATTGGGAAACTCTTTCTCCTGTATTAGAAGCTCTCTCTTTAATGTAGAAATTGTTCTGTGGTATTTATTTGAAACAAAAAATTATCAATTCCATATCCAGGAATCTAATCCTGCTTAATAAGAAAGGCTACCAGCTGGTCACCAAAGGCGGCTAATGCATATTATATATATATATATATATATATATATATATATATATATATATATATATATATATATATTAATACTTACTTACGTGGCGCAGAAATCACTTTTATTACTTATTATCGAATTGCAACAATCAAATGCAAACATCTTACAAATTTCAGGCAGCTTCAATGAACGTTTTTACATTTGAAATTAATTCATCACTTAGCTTAATTAATTAATAGAGTTAAAAAATTTGAAAGTTCTCTAGAGGGTTTGCTGCATTACCAAAGAGTCCATTTAGGCCGTGGAAAGAAATAAAAGACTTCAAACAAAAAGAATTAGTCGTCGGCAAATGGGTAACCGCTGACACTTGGCTATGGAAACTGATGTTCATATCTTTCAAAAATGGTCTTCGCATTATCTTAAGACTTAAAAATTATCTCTTAATAATATCAGTTTCATTTCAGTATATTTCCTCTCTTTTTTTTAATAATTTTAAATTCAATTTGATGTACAGATTGTTTTAAAATGATCGAACTTAAGGAGCTTGGGATATAGCAACAAAGGATATTAACACTTGGACGGTGACAGGTCACAGTAAGAAAATATCAAAATATTTTGAAATTTTGAGGGCTTTATATTTTATTTTCAAATTTTGAGGCAAAATATTTGAGGGCTTGAATAAAGATGCTTCACTGATGCTTGTTTGAGGGATCTGGAGATGAAACTCTCTTATCTATCAAAACATTCAATCGTCTGCTTTTTCTTATAGTATTCCTATTAACTTCGCAGTATGTTTTTCACTTCCGCTCATATTTCGTACATATAAACTTTTTAATTATCAGTAAGCTGATTCAGTTGTATTCATGTTTTTTCTTTATATCAAATAACCAAAAAAAAAGTTCAAAAATGCATTACATATTAATCATTTAACAGTCTATAATAAGGAGAACAAGCTGGTCACCAAAGTGATGGTTAGCAACTGGTTAATAAACAAAGGAAAATTTAGGCAACTCCAGATTTTTATATGGTAATGCTAAAAGTTAAATAGTGGATTTTTATTTGAATCAAATATTTATATCACATGAAATTATCTCCATTAATAAAAAGGGATTATTTGTAAAGAGAAAAAAGTGGATGCTGTTTTGATGATGTTTCAGTAAGATACTAGGCTTATGGATGTCCACGATTTATCGTTTACGATGAATTATACTTTCCAAAACCCTTCAGTGAGCTTGATTTATTGGAGCTGGTATTTCATCATGCCAAAAAGGAACTTTAACTTATAATTCAAGACTTGTTAGAGATGCCTCAACTTGTATTTTCAGACAATTTGGAGGATTGTAAATGGTTATAAAATATTTAATGCTTTAGTCAATTTAATCAATTTCTCTTCTTTGGGATATATACAATTTTAGCAATAGAGAAGTGGACATAGCGATAGAGCAGGTGTTCTTTCTTTCTTTTTTTTTGTTATGGATTATGGTGATTGACGGAGGTTGTAGGTCTTCTAATGAGGAATTAACTTCACCATGTCCGCCCAGTGACATCGTCAGAGATCCTTTACTCGATAAGAACCCGAATACCAATGCTGGAGGAAGGCTTGCTTTTTTTAATAGATTATGGTTATAATTAAAGTGATCCTATTCAGTCTTCTATAAAGGCTGTTTTGAATGAACTTACTTCGTTGGTACTTGGTATAGATTGCCTAGTGACAGAAATAGTATCCCAATAGATGCATAAAATGCTATGTTATCCTCAATCTGTGACTGCATATAATTGGTTGAAGTAATTGTTAAATGTAGTCCCTAGCTGATTTCTTTTGTTTGTGAGAGTAGAGGTTGTTACTTCGTACAGATTTTACTTAATTACTGATTCTACTGATGATTACTTATTCCCTTCTTAGTTCTGTAAGAATGGCTAGAATAAAATTTTGAACGAAGCGTAATAATTTAGCTTCCCTATTTAGAATCTGTCGTGAATGTTTCATCTCTCTCTATCGGTATTGTCCTTTTCAATGATAATTAGCTAGTAAAGGTCATCCCAAAATCGGGTAATATTTGTTATATATATATATAAAATATTTCTAAGGCCACATTGTTAAACATTATTTTTAAACTTCTGGTTTATATACCTCACCATTGAGGATTAATTAATGAAGATTTTAACCATTATATAACCATGGCTTATATGAAGGTTTGGTTATCCATATTAATTTTTTGCACACATTTTGAGATATGATAATTTTTGTCTTGTATTTAAATGATGAAATCAAAAAAGTGCTTTTTTGGAAAATAGAATCATATTCCATAATCAGAATTACTCTTATTTACATCATTAATTCGTATCTTATGAATTATTGAGTGTAAACTAATAATAATCAATTAAGCAACAATTGTAATATTGCAGAGAAAATTCAGCCATTTCTATCGCTTTGAAACCCACGGAAGGTTTTCGACTACGCAGGTCTAGGGGCAGCAGGCAGATTGATTAAAAAGTGTTGTTAATATCTAAATAAACAAATTCTTAAAAAATGCAAATTCTACGAATTACAATATTGACATCTATATTTAATACTGACATTTAGGGTCATACTAAAATTTACGCATGTATAAATTCAGCATGTTCATTTATGTTATTATAGTATATATAAATACAAAACAACTGATTAAATATAATTATGTGCTGATATGCAAACATAATAAACAAAAACATGCAAATTTTCACATACTTTAGGTTAATAAATAAGTAATCTAAAATAATTAGCTTCTCATTAACGATTTGTATCTAAATTCACTGGTTTCCTAACGGCAAGTAAAATATCCTGATCTGCAATTGTTTGAAAACGTATGGCAATAAAACATCTATTTCATCACTATTAACTTAATTACGGTTTAAAAATGAATATAAGAAATCAAAACACTTTCTGTTCAAATCTGATTGAACTAGATAATGTTTTTAGACCGGCACATTTTGTTTAAATTATGTGATGCAAATGTCGTCCAAAAAGTTCTTCAGGGCAGATCGCAGGATCTAGAACAACCGAATTGAGCAGGCAATGATTTCTCGGAAAGTAGATGCTCATTAAGAGAAGGATGTGAAATTTTTTTTTTATTAAATATTAATCGAAATCTTCGCGTTTTTCTAAATAATCACAAAGTACATTAATGCACAAAAACCGTTTTTACACTTTTTTTAAACTTCAAATTAATGCACAAAAACCGTTTTTACACTATTTTTAAACTTCAAATTAATGCACAAAAAACGTTTTTACACTATTTTTAAAATTCAAATTAATGCACGAAAAACGTTTTTACACTATTTTTAAACTTCAAATTAATGCACGAAAACCGTTTTTACACTATTTTTAAACTTCAAATTAATGCACGAAAACCGTTTTTACACTATTTTTAAACTTCAAATTAATGCACAAAAACCGTTTTTACACTATTTTTAAACTTCAAATTAATGCTCAAAAACCGTTTTTACACTATTTTTAAAATCCAAATTAATGCACGAAAACCGTTTTTACACTATTTTTAAACTTCAAATTAATGCACGAAAACCGTTTTTACACTATTTTTAAACTTCAAATTAATGCACGAAAACCGTTTTTACACTATTTTTAAACTTCAAATTAATGCACGAAAACCGTTTTTACACTATTTTTAAACTTCAAATTAATGCACGAAAACCGTTTTTACACTATTTTTACACTTCAAATTAATGCACGAAAACCGTTTTTACACTATTTTTAAACTTCAAATTAATGCACGAAAACCGTTTTTACACTATTTTTAAAATCCAAATTAATGCACGAAAACCGTTTTTACACTATTTTTAAACTTCAAATTAATGCACGAAAACCGTTTTTACACTATTTTTAAACTTCAAATTAATGCACGAAAACCGTTTTTACACTATTTTTACACTTCAAATTAATGCACGAAAACCGTTTTTACACTATTTTTAAACTTCAAATTAATGCACGAAAACCGTTTTTACACTATTTTTAAACTTCAAATTAATGCACGAAAACCGTTTTTACACTATTTTTAAACTTCAAATTAATGCACGAAAACCGTTTTTACACTATTTTTAAACTTCAAATTAATGCACGAAAACCGTTTTTACACTATTTTTAAACTTCAAATTAATGCACGAAAACCGTTTTTACACTATTTTTAAACTTCAAATTAATGCACAAAAACCGTTTTTACACTATTTTTAAACTTCAAATTAATGCACAAAAACCGTTTTTACACTATTTTTAAACTTCAACTTAATGCACAAACACCGTTTTTACACTATTTTTAAAATCCAAATAATTAGTTCTTCAATGCTATGACAAATTTATTTCAAACAAAATTAAATAATTGCACTATTTTTAAACACAATGTGTAACAATGGTTTTTAATGTTGTAATAAAATTCTAACAAGTTTTATTTATTCATCAAATATTTCACTCACTTGCTTTTTTTCAGTCTTAATGTAATGATAAAAAATCATCTTTCAAGGACATTAACTTTAAAATAGTATTTTTCCCCCATATTAGCATTCCGTAAAATGAATAATATGTAAAACTCGCAACACAGAAGTAACTGTCGATGCAAGACCACAGACATTTATCATCGTATCACAATGTTTCGGACTTGAAATATCAAATCTCCTTTGATCTTTAATTTACTCGCATAGGTAGTATACAGAAAGTATAATAATCGTAAAAAATTTGAACTCGAGATTATAATGAATCTACACATTTTTGAACTCCCTGAGTTTGAAAAACACATTTTGGAAAATGCCCGTCTCTCTGTCTGTTACAAAGACAACTCATAAACTTTGATCTAGACGAGTGAAATTTGGTATACGGTTTTACACCTAATTTGTAGATTTCTATCAAATTTTGTGGAAACTCCACTCAAAGGAATCTGTCTGTCAAACCGTTTCAATATAATTTAACACTGTAACTAGAAGCCGAAGAGAGTTAGGTAGATGAAAGGTATATAGATTAAACATCTATAATGTAGACACATACCAAATTTTGAGCCAAATCCATCTATGGGTTGATTGTCTTTTGATCTATAATTAAATAAATAAATAAACGCAATAATTCTAAAACACAAATCAAATTTGGTAGGAGAATTTATGACTACAAGTGCAGTTTTATGTCAGTTTTTTTCAATCGATTCAGAAAAACGGATCAAACACAAATTCGACTTTTGGATACTATTTACTGCATGTCGGGTATTAAGCGCCAAATAACTCGCCAAGGCTGATGTGATAGAGTCAATAAAAATCCTAAATTCACGCCAAGTTATTATTTCGTAACTATTATGCGCTAATGCCATGTCAGGTGCTTTCTGGCATGACAAGTTTTTGGAAGACTGCTCCCGCTAGTTAAACTTTCATGCTAATTCATTATTTAATTAAAACTTAAGAAAACTATTTAATCAAATGTTTACTTCCCACAACATGATAGGGCCATCAAAATTAATTTAAAGCATTAACTCTTGATGAAAAAAATTTAATGATAAAATGTCTATCTCTGAAAGAACAACTTTAAAACACGCACTTAAAGTTAGTTTAGATGTGTGGTAAGCTTTGGATCTCGGATTCTTGGAAACGGGAATCATAAAACTACCAGTAATCGTTGTACCTGAGCTAATCACTCTTGGTTTTAGTCGTCTCTGGAATCTTCCTCGTAAAAATCCAAATCTCTTAAAACCACTTTACGGTTCCCAACTCGCCGGACGCGTCTTTCTTCTTGATAACTTCCAGAAAACGTGGAATTCCACTTTCACTTTGAAGTCTTTCCGAGACTAAGTTATGAGATCCTGAGATGGCAACCGTCGCTTCGTTGCTATAGTGACCAGAGTTTTAATGCCAGAAATGGTGCTCATCTTCGTGAGCATTGATCGTTTGCACTTTTATTTTATTTGTATACAGTTTTTCGTCCACTTTCACTTTTTTTTCTACTTTTGTAGATTTGCAAAAGGATGGGAAATGTATGGTTGTTTTTATAGTGTTTTAATCGGTTCTTAGCTTCCGGCGGCTTAGTCTGAAATACCTTTTCTTTCTTTCGCTTTTAATTGTGTGTTTGAGACTGCGTTCGTTTAAACCGCAATGTTTTAGAAATTTCGTGTGGAATTAAAAGCGCCATTTAATTGTGCTCATTTATTCCTAAAAATAATTGAAAAATATTGATCATCATTTCTTTGCATTGACCATTAATACTTAAATAATCGAAATCATACGTATGATCTATTGATTAAGTCAACAACAAAAAGAAATTAAGAAAAGGCAATATTCGTTTAATTCCAAACCTAAATCAACATTTCGATTTAAACAATGCAAATATAGAAGCTGTTCGAATATTTTTTTAAAAATTATTTTGACAATATAAATAGATTTTTTGCATATATTTATTGTACTTGCTCTAATTACTCTTCTTTCTTAATTAAAAATTTACATTTTAATTCCTTAACTATTTTGATCTCTCTTTTCATAGCAGTGTACAAAACACCAGTATTTTATGCGATAGATATTCTATAAAATGATAAATGCTATCAAGGTAAAGTATGAAATGAAGATCACAATTAGACTTATTCAAAATACATAGTTTCTATAGAAATAAAAATTTTATATGGAAAAAAATGGCATCAAAATTTTAAAAATCACTTGTTTCGTCGAATTATATTCGAAATAAATTAGCGGTGTATAGGAAAGAGTGAAATTTGAAACTTTACCTCAAAATGTGTAGGCATTTAGCAGAATTATAGAATTCTAATCTTGTTGGCAACATATGAACTGTCTGATCATTTGACATCTTCTGTTTTGGTAACATGTCGTCCTACTGGTTCAACTAAGAATCTACAGAATATTTAATCATTGAGTTTTAAGTGTAATTTTTGCATCAGATCGTAGAAATATTGAATGATTCAAATTCAAATTTGAGAATCGTTGATTAACGACGGTTAAGGGTTTAAAATAAAATTCTTGATAATACTTTTCATAAAAATCACTGTGGAAATACGCAGCTAGCATATTGAGATGTTTTTGTCACAGAATCACCAACGACGTTCTACACATATCAGCAGGCAATTGTAACAGAAGTTAAAATGTTTTTCGCGACCTGTCGATTGAGATTGTTTGCCAGATACAGTCTTAGGTCGAAAATTAATTTATTGCGAAGATATTAATTTTTTTCCCGATTTCTAAAAAGTATGGGATCTATTCTATACGGCCTTGCTGCAAGTTATAATGTGTTATTTTGGCACATCCACCTGGGAATTTCTTATAATTGCAAGCGATTAAGATAGTTTATTCTGAAGTATATCTGTTATCATTTTTTCAGTTGTTACTTAATTTTAATTTTTCATTATTTTTATTTTGAATAAAACGCATTTCTTAATGCGTTACTTATTATATTATTTTCTGCCTTGTTCACATTTTCTTCTCACGTGAATGTGTATTTAATGTTTTGCGTCTGTATTCATTTCATATTTTTTTACATGTATTTTTTCATCTCATTATATTTTGCATTTTATATGCTTAACATTTTAATCTCATAAGTAGTTGCATTTCAAATCAACAATCTTTTAACTAAATTCTAGTAGACTGCACACTATCTGTAAATTATACAATGTGTTTATTATATAAAAGGCGGGATGCAAAAATCATACAAAGCATTCTAAAGACAAACTATTGTATCTAGAGAAGCTAAATTTGATGCTTAGTTATTTCGTGAACAGTAAGGGCTAATTTTAGAAAAGGTTTTCAAAATTTAACTTAATTTTTAATTAAAAATGAATCGTCCTTTTAATATTCTTCTTTAATAATTTCAAAGTTTATTATCTAGCACTATTTCAGATTTAAAAAAATTACATTATCAATAATATTTACTTTCTTTTCTAGCAGTTCTTCTTTAACTTCTTCTTTAGTTCAACTAAAGAAGAACTAATAAAAATTTCAAAATCGATTTTAAGTACATTTTTGAAATATTGCTTCTCCTTTGTGTTACTGCTTGCATCAAAATAACAAAACAGTGAATAATCGATGCAAGTATTTATTGGTTTTCGTACAAACAAAGCAGAAATGACATTAAGTATTTTTTAGTTTGTTATAATAATTGTTTGTTTTAAATCCTTTAAAAAATAGATGCTTTTTTTAAACATAATGTTTTTTTTTAAATCAGCATTCTGTAAGACTTAAGATCAGTGTCGGGTTTCTCATCAAGCACAACAAAATCCTGCTAACCTACTAAAAGCTCGCAATCTTGGATAACTAATAGAATGGTAACAAATAGCCTTTAAAGCTGCAATAATAATCGACAGAATTACATTCGGCGAGAAATCATACTAAAATAATTCTACTTTGGTGTTCGGACATGAATCTTAATTCTAGCCTTGAATTTTTTTAGGCAAACTGAGTGTTGTGGAAATCTGAATCTTCTAACTGCATAATTTTTTTAAATCGCTGTTTAGATGCGTTGTTTGAAAATAAGTTCAAATATTTTTCAGACAAAATCGATTGATACTACATGTTACATGGTAATAATATGATATAATAAAAATCTGTACTAGTAAAAAAAAACACTTTAAACTGCGAAACACGCGGGATGCAATAGAATATGGACTGATTGCCAACCCTCGAAAATCGCGGGATAAGCTGGTTTGTTTGTTTATATTAACGTCCCACTTTTAAAGCAATACTAGGGCTATTTTGGGACGAACACTGGAATTTTGAACTGTGATCAGATGACGAGGACGACACCTTAACTGATACCCCTATCCAAACTTCCACACCACACCAGCGGTAGGACGTTTGGCCTCGAAGGATTTAACATGCGCCATACCCATTTAGACGAATCAGGTTTTGATCCTGAATTCCGATTTCGAAGCCAAGACTTTACCACTAGGCCACCGCGGCCCATCGAGATAATGCCGGATGGTTTACTTAAATCAGTGCCTTACGCAATAATTATAATGAAGTTTGAAAAATTCAGCCTAATACATTGACCTAAAAGGTTTTGGATTAAAGATTCGAATTTTCATTTTTTTAAGATTTACTACATCCGCTTGATGAGCAAATAACATCAAAAATTGAATGGTCGTATGTGCAGCGGTATGGATTGATGGTGTGTTACATTAAAAAATGTGAAGCTTTGTTGAGATCCGACTTTAATACCGCCCTAAATTCATTTTAATTCATTAAGAAACATTTGTGCATTTTTGCTGCTTTATCAAAATCAGAATCGGGCACTTTTAAAAGAATTCACAGCCAAAATATTAGAAAAAATCCTTATATTATTATAAAGAGCAAAATTTTTCAGGACCAACGAGTGAGTTTCAAATATCGAGACGTATAGCATACTTGTATCTTTTTCACTTCAAAGAGGCGAATATCGATTTTTCTGGCTCTCCCATTTCCACACCACAGTAAACATAGTTTGGATGTGTTTTTAAAGCAAAAATACACTGTTTTTGAAAACAAAGCTTCTGCTTTGTTTAAAAGGTCGAGAGTTAATTAGGAATCAGAATCCCGTGAAAGAATGATCCAGAGTTAAAACGAGTGAAAAATGCGCGTCACCTCTTAATTAGAGCCTTAATTGGTTTTAGTATGTAATTATATCGTCCAACATGAAACAGCGTGTTCGACTCATTAGCAAATATTTGTTCGCTTTTCTTTACTTTTAAAGCGCATCGGAGTGCGAAATTTAACTAAGCTTCCGCCTGGTGCCCCCCCCTGGTAACTAATTACATGTACAGTGTCTTCTTTTCTCTCGAGTATGGCTTTCACAATTAAACGAATAATTACTGCGATGAAAATGTTCGTTTCTCTTGACAATTCTGAAAAGGGGGTGAAAAAAAAAGTCTTTCTTGTTTGTTCGAGACCTTCTCAAAAATGCTCACTTGGCACTCGAAATGAAGTTTTGCAGACAAAAATAATTCATTTCTAATAATTATAAATCGAGTTTGCCGTTTATGTTCTAGCGACGTGCAAATGAAAATTAAAACAATAAGAATAGGTTAACAGGAATTAACCTTTAGTGATTCAGAAAGTTCGAAAGTCAATATTGCGTTTGATAGCATTAGTGATACAGCGACGACAATATGGAGGGAGGGTGGTAATCATGAAAGGCTACCCCCCCCCCAGGAAGGCTTTCGAATAAATCTGATTGACCGGAACATCGCGATAGCATTAATGGGAACTGTGGTCGAGAACTAAGGGCCGTCAATAAAAAACTCCTCAATAGGCAGCAGATTCCGTCATCGGTAGGAATAACCAGCCCAAAACTATTTTTGTACCTACCAGAGCAGCTAGAACCAACTACCATGACAAAAGCTTCTCAGCAACAGCGAGAACCAACTACCATGATCCCTACTTTTGAGATGCTCTTGGAGGGATGGTGAGAGGAATTAAATAGAATATATTCTGAATAGAAAGACAGAAAATCTTGAGGAATGACTTGGCAGCAAAAGTGTATTTATGCCACTATTTAAAGTCAAACATGGTTATTAAGAAAAAAAAGTTGCATGCTTGATACCATGTATTCTTGCTAAGCCAATGATGACGGCTAGGCTAGAAAACCAGCAGGAATGGTCTTCCTCGTATTTTTCTCTTATATTCTCTGTATTTTTTCTTTTGAAATATTACTGGTTCGTATTTACAATTCGCCCAGTATATAACTATATTAAAATTTTAGTTTCGAAGCAATACTGATGCCATTTTGAATCAGGCCTCCTAATTCTAAACCGTGTCAGAAAACGAGGGCGGCAACTATTCCGGCATCCGCTGTCCGAAGTTCTACATAACATCAGTTGGACAATATTCGAACAACGAAGTCAGATGCAGCGTAAATCACACACACACACACACACACACACACACACACACACACACACACACACACACACACACACACACACACACACACACACACACACACACACACACACACACACACGCACGCACGATATTTAATGGAGTCGAACCAGTACCAAAAGTCGGAAACTAACCATTCTGAACTTCATAGTTTATTTGGAAATAAAATTTTTATTGACCGATTCTTGCACATTTCACACGGATTTCTTTTAAAGGATATCCAATATCTATGTATATTACTTCAGACCTATGTCAATTTTATTTCTTTACATCTAATTAAGTCTTGAATTCTATTTTCTAGTAGAAAATTTTATCTCTTGTTTTAAAAAATTATATAAAGTAAAAATATTACGATTGTCACAGAATTTGATATAATTAAAAATTTCGGAGTATGGAAAACATTTTTACAACCTCGTCTGTGAGCGAAAAGATCCGTCTTTCTGTTGCTATGCTTGTGAGCATGCGAATTCGAAATTTTGAGTTGACAGGACAAAATTCATTTGATCTTCATACAAAAATTGATCTTTTAGAATATAAGTTAAATACATGAAAATAAAGAAGTCCTTTACTTGAACATATCCTCGGTTTTCTTTATAAATTTGAATCGTGTTTAGAAACATATTTTAAGATGAGTGACGCTACTTACATTCGGTGAAAATATTTAACCGTTTTTAGTTTTTACATTTATTTACCTATGCATTACCAACTCTCAAGCTGTAATTAACAAATACAATGTTAATTATCATGAGTGTTGAATTTCTGAAATGCTTTTGCCAATCTGTATAATATTATATATATAAATGAGTGTACAAAGTATATAAGTACGTGGTACAAAAATCTTTTATAAACAAACCCGTTTACAGATTTCAAACTATTAAAATGAACTTTTTTAATAATGAATTCAGCGCTCCAAGTAGCTAATTAATGGAGCTGCAAAATATTAAAAATGTTCTGGAAATAATGTGTCGTGTCACCAAAAAGTACATTAAATCAGAAGAAAGGAGATATGAAAGAAATCACAAAATTGACTTCAACCAGTAGGTTTAATCGAGCTCAAAAATAGACTTAATCGTAGCCAGATTAGCAATAGTTATAACTTGCTTACGAAAACTGATGTCCATTTCCTCCAAATTAGTATTTGTATGATCTTAAGATTAAAAAATATATATCTTTTTAATGGTATAAATTTCATTTCCGTTGATTTTCCCTCTTAATTTTAATTTCAATTCCATGTATGTAACAATGTTTTTAAATGTTATGATGGAATTCAAACTCGTCCATAAAAACATTCCGGTAAAAGTGAATTTTAGTGTGCACCCAGCTGCGCCAACAATGCCAAGTCGCCAATAAAGATGGCGGACAAAATAAACAAATACTTCCGCGGAACAGTTACGGTTACTATTTCCCGCTATCTAATTAGAACTTTTTACTGATAAGTATTTTTTTTTCATACTGCCCGGTGCACAGGGCAGGATTTTTTAACTTAAAAAACATCCTACGGCTTCGCTAGCAGCGGGAGCGGGAACCTAGTAGCTTCGCTAGCACATTGAACATAAAGACTGTGTGGAAAACAGAAACAGTACATAACCAAGAGAAAAGAAAAAACGGAGAAATAAGCAATCGGAACATTCTCCATACAAAATTTCAAACAAACATACTTTCCCCACCTTCATCAACTTGTAAAAAAATATATTCCACTCACCCTCCATCCATTCTGCTGGTTCGATATCAAATCATTCTCAATACAAAATTTCAAACAAGCATCCTTTCCTAATTTCATTAACTCGTAAAATATATATGTATGCATATTTAACTCGCCCTTCATCCATTCTACAGGTTCGAAATAATCCCGACATAACAAATTATGAAGGGAACCAACCGTTATAACACCAAAAGAATTACGAGAACTGCGAAGAATTCCATTTGCAGCTGTCTTTGAAAGTGAGAATGCAGACGATTTTTTTAAAGCGAATACTGACAATTAAAAATTGCAAAAAAATAAATATTTTCTGTTCGTATTCACATTAAAAAAAGAAAGAAGAAAATAACTTTTAATTATAAGCTTAAATTTCTTTATTTAATAAATTTTAATTATAATAAAGAACAAAAGTAAAATCTTTAATCGATATTTTTTAAATATTTTTTATTTAACATTTTTCATAATTTAATTGTAGTTTAAGTACAACTCAACCATTTCAAAAAGTAGTAAACAAAACAGCAGTACGGTTGCTATAAGAGGGATCCGATGGGTTGCAATATTGGCGACAATGGGCTGGTGTACACTAATCTTCACTTAGGCCAACATTCCAACTTGTATTTTTGACAATCAGTAGTAGACTTTTCATTTCCGCTTTAATTTCTTAATATATACTTTTTAATTTGCTGTAAACTTATTCAATTGAATTCATGTTTTAAATAATAAGATAAGAAGTTTTTTTTAATAAATTCCATAAATTATTTAATAATTTAAAAAGTCAATGATTTGGATGGAAAAACTGATTATCAAAGGTGGCTAGTGCACGAAAATGTTGAGAAATATGGTAGCAGTCAAAACCAAATGGTAAGAGGTGAGCAAACCTATATGCTTAATGTAACATAATTACATTAATGTAACATTTAATGTATCTATAACATTTTTGAATCGTACATTCTCTTTCCTTTATCTGTATTGACAAAAAGCTGTGCAAATCTAACAGTAAAAAAGAAGGTCTAAGGAATACAGAAAAACATTTAAAAATGAAATATAATTAAAAATTTAATTTTTAATTTAATATTGCAATGATTGAAAATTAAATAAATAAAAACACTTACAGTTAAATTAAACTTTGAATAATCATAAAGATCCCTTCTTCGAACAAAAAAGTATAGCATAAGAATAATCAGAGTTATTAAATTTCTTAAAATTAATTAATTAAATTATACATTATTGGATTATTGATTCATTAATGTATGAGTTATTGATTCGAGTTATTTATTATTTTCAATCGATTTAAGGGCATTATTTATTAAATTGTACAAAATTAAGTATTAATTAAATTGCTTAAGTTGCAAACATAAATAAATGTCTATACACAGCAGAGTAAAATCCTAGATACAAATACGAAACGAAATTACTAGGTGAGAAAAAATATCAAACACACAAAATTTAAATAAACAGTGCACTCCAAAAATATTCTTAGTTGAAAAGATTTTCTTGCGCATATCTTACGAGATTTCAGGAGGACGTAACAGAATAAAATGAATTCGAACAATGTTTTACCTTTATACACTTCATTATTCTTATCACTTCTGGCACGGATTCAGATCTCAGGTGCGAAAATTTTTACAACGCTTCTCTTTTCTTTTTTCCAGGTTGATACTTGAAAAGTTCAATTACGGTTCCAGTGAGAAAGTATTGCATAATTTTCTCGTAACGACGTAAACTTTCTTCGCCTTGTCTTCTTTTTCTCATAGTAGCAAAAACTTCCCTTTTTTCCTCATCGAGGAAATGTTTTTATCTTGTCAGTTCGTCCGTAAAAAAAGTTCTATTCTTTTTCGCTTTTCTCTTCTTCTTTCTCAGTCAAAGTCGTCTGCTGAAATAAGATTACTGCTAAAACTTGGCTTCAGGGCTAAAAGCTCTTTCTCTGGCTGTTGATAACAACTTCAACTTCTATTCTTGCATCACTTAGTGACGTAGGAAGCGGCCAAAAAATCAGTATGCCCGCGAGGAAACGAAGTTAGCCGAACATAAAAAATTGTAGCGGCTTACAAACGCGTGTTTATTCGTCCGCGGTAGGGTTCGCTGAAAAGTTTCTGCCGCGTTGTTGAATGAAAGATTCAATCGCTCGCGAAGATGAGTGGTCGAGACGCTGTCTCTGCAGATAAACAAACAAATACTTCAACCTCCAGTAAAGTTTTCTTCGAAATGTCGAGTTTTTTTCTTTGTTTTGGGGAGTGGGTTCGCAGATATACGATTTTTACTTTTCCAAGCAATAAAATGTGCCTTTTATTAGATCCTACAGAATTAGAAGCTCAGATGTAATAGCGGATGGTTTACAAACGACAAAAATTTCTGCATTTATGGCTCAAAAAAGAAAAAAAGAGAGAAAGAATATATGTAAAACAAATTATATTGATAATACAAATTATTAATTGAAAATCGTATTGTTGGTATTTTACGAATTCAATTTAAACAATTTTTTTCTCTTGAAAATATCCAAAACAAATGATAAGTAAAGAAAAAAAATTGCACGCAGTTATTTCTATAGCACAAAATGTCCTTAAATACCATTAATGACGAATATTTAGAAAATTACTTCAACAATGAATGCAATCAAAACAGTTTTTAAAATGTACTTTTGTCAATCTGTAATAAAGCGTAAATAATAAAAAAAAGTATTTTCTACTTTTTAGTCCTCAAAATTCATTCTTAAAAATATAATAATGAATATAATATTTTTAAATATATAAATTTAATATATATTTTAATATAATTTAAAATTTAATTTTAAATATTTATAATATAATTTTAAATATATATTTTAATATATAAAAAATAATATTTTTAATAATGAATAACTGCTGCGTTCAAGTTTTATAAACTCTCTAATAGATGGCGCTCCGTGCAAAAATCAAAATGAAGTTAATAGATTGATTAATTATGAATTTTTAAGGATATTAGTAGTGTATTTTTACCAGGAATATATAAGTCTGCAGAATTTTAAATCTCAGAAAAAAAAAAGTGAAAAATCAATTTTAAAAATTCCATCTTTACAAATAGGACAGAAATCAAACACAAATTAATAAAAGCACGAAGCAAGAATAGAGTGTTAAATAAAAATATTAATGATAATTATCTACTTTAATGCTAGATCTGTGTTAACCATATATCTATATCTATATAGGTAGTGAAAGTTTAGTAAGTAAAAAAATATGAAATAGTTCCTCCACTTTTCATTAATTTTTTGTATCTGGATATTTAGTATGTTGCTTATTTTATTTTCGTTAAAAATTTCTTTTGTACAAAATTCAAGACAGTTGATTATTCAACGACTTAAGGGAGCTTGTGGAAAGAAACTGTAATAATATCATGTCACGAAACTATTTTATTCTGTCTAAAAGTCATGTTGAGAAATCCAACTAGAAAGACAAGATACATTAAAAGGACTAAAAAGAAACAAAGATATTTTGTAGAAAAAGGACAAGTGATCCCCCCCCCTCAAAAAAATTCATCAGAAATTATATCAATATTCTTTAAAAGCTGAATCTACCGAACAACTAGATGACCAATAACATGCAACCCAAAAGATCTAACATTTCAAAAGAAAAAAAGGAATTTTTGTTAATGCATCTGCACATGTTAAAGATGAGGGCTAGCTAATAATTGTATCTAAATACAAATTTCGATATATTGCATTAATTAGCTTCTATTTCACAAATAATTTGGATTGTAAGATAATTTTAAAAATATCATTAAATATAAGTTCGTTACTTGAATATGTATTTATAATTACCCTTGTTTGGGAACCATTTAGTCTCTCGCCTAGCCGTCAATCCTCCAAAAACTCTCTAAAAGTCTGCAAATTTTATTGTATACCAGAAAAGCTCATAAAAGGCTTTTAAAGATACAATAAAAATTGTTACGATAATATTTGGTGAGAAATCGCTCCAAACTAGCCGCAATCCTTAAGAATTTATGTTCATATCTTTTAAAATAATTTTCTTATAAAAATACTTTTTGTATTATCTTAAGAATGAAAAAATTACATTTTTAACTAAAAAATTTTTCTTTTTGTAAAAGCTTTCATTGAACTTTAATAATATTTCTTAATTCATTTTTATACAATATCCAAAACAATGTTTTTAAATGCTAATTCACTCCCCCCCTTCCATCAAAACATTCAAACACGTACTTTTACCAATCATTAAGTCATTAGAAGAATTTCGACTTCCGCTTTCGTAATATATAGACTTTGTAATTTGCAGTAAATTATTTTAAACGTATTCTTGTGATTCAATCACACCAAGTTACAAGGTGAAATGTTTTTTAAAGAAATGCATCCATATTAATAATTAACAGTCTAAAAAACTCAATAATCTTGACAAACAAACTGGTATTGTAAAATACGCTTAAAATATTTTTAAAAATATTAATTAAAAATAGAAAATTTGTGACAGACCATTCATTGAATACTTTTAACAGGGTAAATGTTTTAAAAATTTTAACTTTTACTATTGTAATTGTCATCCGCAGGGAAAAAATTCTTCCTATAATTTTATAAATTTATGTTATTTGTGCATTCATTCAATTTACTTTTTTTTAAAAAAAATCTTAATTTCTTAAATAGAAAGTCCCATTTTTTTACAATTCCAATCCATGTAGAAGAAGAATCTATTCTCATGCCAAGTAATAATCCACGATCAGATGAGTAAAAGGATAATTAAGTCCAATCAGATACATAATCACTATAATTATAAAAAGTTTTGGATTACTCTTGTTTTGTAATTACCTGGTATTAAGCGATTACAAAAAAGCACTTATCCTGTCACCGAAAGTGTTAAGGGAAATAATCGAGTAATTTCTCATATGTCGGAAAATTACTAAGGGTAGTATTTTTATTCTTTTCTTTCTTAAAAAAAAATACTTATTGCGTTCTTGCATGCCGGTTCCACCCCTTTGCTTCTAAACCAACCCCAACCCTCCATCATAGCAGCAAAAAGAATGAACCCTTCAGCTCCCTCTTTTGTATTTGCTGATTTCTCTTAAAATGAGTTGAGTTGAGGTGCTTTGTTCCTCCCGTGATCTTAGAACTCCAGGCGACTGGTTGATGGAGAGGCTTTCACTGCCACCCACATTCTTTTGCGGAACTTCTCCTAAATAATAGGCCGGAACGTCCACTAATTAGGTGTTGGTTTAGTCAAAATTAATAGCCTGAAAGTGTTGCCTTAAATGATACTCAGGAGTCCTTCTACTGAAATATTTCCTTCGAAAACGCGCTCTTTCCAATTAGTTTCGAATTTTCTTTGTACTCTATAGCTTTCTTGGAATGGCAACAGTTTCCATCAGAGCTGAATTTTGATTAGAATCTAAGAGCTCCTCATTGATTTGATTGGAATAAATGAATTCGATGCAGAATATTTGGACTCGCTGCAAATTAACGATTAGATTTGGGCACAGATTCTCAAATAATATAATAATAATTTCCAATTCTAAAATATCGTTTTCAGATCCATCTTCTTGAGTCAAACTTTCCTATGTTGAAATTTTTTAAAACTAATGATTGCATTAAGTTATTTGTTGTGGAAAAGTTTAGAGTTGGCGAGATTTTAAATGACAAATTGCAAGCATCTGTGTTCACATTTCAAAGAGGATCGCAAAATACATAAAAGGATATTTAGTTACTGACATTCCTTCGATTCATTTACAATGGAAGTGTTAGTATTATACCAAACTTTGTTGTTTAAAAAAAATTTCCGCGTTATATATTATTATACATTTGTAGAAATTTAGATCTCTATTGATATTATTAATGTGTTATGACTTATGGCACTTTGCAAGTCCGCTGACAGTTATCTGTCAGCGATTTAAGCCGAGTGAGCGTCTCTTATTTTTTCAGTAGCGACAACAAGGGCCAAGAATGCTACTTAGCTACTTCATGCGTCACATGCGCTTGCACAACTCCTTTTTGCAAGGGGGGGGGGCACATTCACGCACCTCACAGGTAAAATAACAACCATGCCCGAACAGGGACTCGAACCCGGGACAGACTCGCTACCCCTAAGCCAGAACGCCGGCTTTATTAACACTAAAAGAGAAGGAGCGATTTTATTGGAACTTTACACGCTATGCCGTTTGATCTAGAGAAATCAATCTTGACCCATGGATACTTTTGAGGAAGGAAAGATATAACACTGAGTTCGATTTTTTAAATT
Source organism: Argiope bruennichi (assembly GCF_947563725.1). Taxonomy (NCBI): domain Eukaryota; kingdom Metazoa; phylum Arthropoda; class Arachnida; order Araneae; family Araneidae; genus Argiope; species Argiope bruennichi. The sequence goes on along the minus strand of NC_079151.1, from coordinate 52,881,844 downwards.
TTAAAAGAAATCTTTCCGATCAAAAAATTTTTAATCAAAAATTCATCTCATGTAAGCATTTCTGAGAAATCGAATGGACATCAAAATATGCTTTGCGCCTAACGTGCAACACGCCTGGAAACACGAGGCATCTTTAAGTGGGATCGAAATTTGAATCCAGAGTCCCTCTGTCTTGAGGCTGTGAGCTTACTACTAAACTAGGGTTTTTATGTCCATAGACATGGGGATATAGAGATAAATAAACAGCTAATCCGTTGACAGTTATTATCTAAAATTAATACAGATGTATAGTTATAGCAATAGAATGAGTGCCGTAATTTACCCATCTAGTTTATTGCTTTTAGTTTACCCATCTAGTTTATTGCTCTTAGTTTACCCATCTAGTTTATTGCTCTTAGTTTACCCATCTAGTTTATTGCTCTTAGTTTACCCATCTAGTTTATTGCTCTTAGTTTACCCATCTAGTTTATTGCTCTTAGTTTACCCATCTAGTTTATTGCTCTTAGTTTACCCATCTAGTTTATTGCTCTTAGTTTACCCATCTCGTTATAGTGCTCATATGTATATGGATATACCAATAGGCTTCCCACTGGCAGATTTCCTGCAAATTTTGATATAGATATCAAAACTTGTTCTAAGGATCCTAAGCCAAATTTTATTCATCTAGCTCTTTATATTTATGAGTTATTGCAAAGACAGTCTCAAATAAAAAAATGATCTTTATAGGATGTTTAAATCATGCAGATTCATTAAAATTTTAATATTTTAATTTTAATAGTTGCAATATTTTTCTTTGTTAACACTTCATCTACTAGAAGGTAGAAATACTTTTAAAAGATGGTTGTTTAAATATATTATAAAATATTTTGTTCAAAATTGTTGATTAATAAGACAAAAATTTTATGGAATGAAAATACAGTATTCTATAACTAAAAAAAGTTATCCAATTTTATACTATAGGGCAAATCATTCATTAACTGAATTATTTTTTTAACAATTACGTTATGTCCTAATTTTTTCAGTTATTTTTTTACATTAGAACTAACAATTAAAAGCAAACCTTTTAACAAAGCGAAATAAAATTATAATAAATTTATTTTACTGTATTAATGGAGACAGTTTTTGTCAAAATATAAACCAGATTCCGATGAGAAATAATCGTCTGTTAAATACTATGTATCAAACCATTTCAATGCACACAAATCTATTTCATTTTTTTCTCTGCAAAATTCACAATTAAATCAGATATAATGCAAATTTTCTGAAAGAGCGATTGAATATTTTGCATTAAATTCTGATCATGGTTGAGGAGTTTCCCAAAAGAGACAAAATAAAAGATCGAATTAGAAGCAAAAGGAGAAAAACTTTCGGAAATAAGAAAAGATTCCATTCAGTTTATTGAAATCCGAACAAAATATATTCCTTACGGAAAGATTTATTCCTTTGAGGAATATTAACTGTAACGCAAGGAAATAGAATCCCTTCTTAAATGCCAAAAATTAGCATATGATTGTTACAGAATTTTTCCACAATAAAACGATTCCAAATAGGTATTTCCCTTATTTGGTTTATTTGATTTCGAACTAATATTATTTTTTGTTTAATTACTTTTGCCCCGTTTTAACTTTTGATTAAATTTAATTTGTTTCGTTGATATAATGGGAAAGTGATATAAATGCAGAAAATTAAAATTTATCTTTCTTTGATGCCCAGCTCATTTGACCGGAAAACTAACTTTTCCATATTAATATGAAATTCATTTAAAGTTTCAAATATTCTTTTCTTATCTGATAAGATTGTAAAATGTGAATTTAATAAGTTTTGTTTAAATTATAGCTCGTAAGTTAAATAGTTTCATCTGCTGCCGTAAAATTAAAAAATACGTTATTTCTGAGAATAAATAATAAAGCTATTCAGCTGTTTCGTGAAACAGGTACTCTATGATATGACTCATATTTCATAAAATAACTTAGAATTCTATGAAATAGCTGGGTTATGCACTTAAATATTAATATAGATACTATGAAATAGAAAGTGAAAATCCTATTTCGGGGTGTAAATCCAAAGTAAGCATTTTCTTGTTTTAATTTTATCATTAGCAAAAACACAAAATTAAGTGGTTAGATGGTGCAATGAAATTAGTTTGAGTTTCTTTCTTAATAATATATTGATACTAATTTAGTATCAAATAAAATTAAAATAATGATTAAAAATAATAACAGAGTGAAAAACTAAGAAATCAAATCGAAATTACCGAACAGCTGATTCTTTTAAATTTACCCATGATATAAAAATGATTTGAATAATATTTTCTTTACGGATGGTTGAAAAAAATTAAGAACATGCTTAATTTGTTTCAAAATGGGTTTGTCCTAAATTGAAAAAAATGTTTCCTCTGGTATTATCATATCTTTTTTGAGTTAAAAAAAGTGAAGTAAATAAAAAAAAGAAAGTAAATAACAATAACAATAATAATAAATCTGAAAAAATGCACTTAAGAGAAGGGAGAATCTAAAGATCCGAACTCACCAACTTTCATGGAACTATCAATTCCTGAACAAACCCCACGATCATACAGACGCTAAAAGAGATTTGCAATACATACTGATAAACTGTTCAGAATTGAAAACACTGAAAACAAGTGAGCGTTATTCAGTGTGGTACGCAGGAAAAGACACAGAACACCAAAATAAAAATGAGTGTGTTCAAAATGGCCATCATCGGTCACAATGCAAATTTGTATTCGATCAGGTAAGACGGCTTCCACATTCTTAATCATCTGCTGTATCACCGTAAATAAGCTTTGTTTTCTTTTTTCTTCACAGCTTAAATTTTACTTCGTCGTTGCTTAAGGAGCCAATAAAAGTCATTTAAGAAAGTCGCTTTTTCAAGTCATGGAAAATTCATAATTTTAATCGCAAATATCTCCACCAATTTTACAGATAGCTCTACCAAACATTTCTTGATCTTTTAATTTAGTACTAATAATATATATAATCCTATACTAATAATATATAATTTTCTAATTTGATATTTTGACCAATCTCTTTCATTTTTGAGTTACTTTTGTAAGAGGTGCTATAACCTGCTATAATACACAGGCACACATAAAACACAGGCGGATCGTACTCGGAACAACATTTGCAGTAAATGGCAGCACAGAAGCAACACATCAGTAATAAACAATTTTAACAACTCAAATTGCGCAAAGAACACTCGCAGATGGTTAATACTCTAAAGTAAGATTTGGCTTAGCTATCCAAGTTTTTCGATTTGAGTCAGTTACAACTGACGGATTCTCGTCTATGCACTTCCGCTTTTTATAGATTCCATGACATTTCGAATGTACTAGAATAAGCATAGTAACTCTAATCGTAATGAAGCTATTGCCAAAATTCTTGAATGTTCGGTACTTTTCATTTTTGTTGTTAAAATCGCTAAGCCTGTTGCCGAGGCAGAGGGGTACTGGCTCGGCATCCATTTAGCTATCATTAATATATCTGTAATATCAATTTTCCACACAAGAAAACTTACTGCGCAGAAAAGCAATATTTCAAATTTGTGACAATATCATTGTCCTATAATAATTATGGCTGATATAAACTCTGCTACTTTTAAAAAAATATCGGAAGAAAAGTATTCGTTCCACCAAATAAAAGACACGCAAGAGAAAGTATTGTCTACGATAAAAACAGGCGACGTTAAATACGTTTCTGAGGAATAGTTCGAAATCTCCTGCATCTTTTATTGGATATTCCGAGGTGCTAAAATCCGCTTAAGGAATTTCAGTAATTACTTTAGTTTAAGGAGCTCTGAAAATTCTTCTAATCAGATTACTCTTCTAGCTGCTAATTCCATCAAATTACATTTCTAACAAATGAATCGCAAACGCTCAAGTCTTGCCCTCTTAAAAATTAAATCCATCTTAGCAGCTGTTCCAAATAACCTTATTTAAAATACGAAAGTTAGTTTTCACTGGATACTGCAATATAATTTATTTGAAATGTGTATTCCAATATTTGCGTCTGTTTTTGATTTTTGGTGCTGTAAGCATATAATTAATTACAAAACTTAAAGGTGATTATTTTTGAAAACTTATAATTTATATCCCATTTCTATTTCGTTTCATCTCTACTAATAACGAATGAGAATGTTTGTTTATTGGCTCTCGACAGGTCAGATCGTTGACTTAGAGTTACCAAAATTGGTAGTAATTGGGATGTAAATACTCAACTAGTATCTATTTCTTAGTGAAATTTCAAAAACGTAATTATTTTGCTTCTTTTATTAACTAATCAGGGGATATCTCCTGTTTGGGAAATGTGCTACCTTAATGGCTCAGTTACGAATTTATAGAATATTTGTGGATTTTGTAAAATATGTTCATTTTTTGTGTTTAATTATAAAATGAATAAGTTAATTTGAGCTTATAAGCTAAGAAATGATAATTCAATGCTCGCATTAACGTACGGGCAAGACGATTAAGGGGTTAATTTATTAAAAATTGTGAGAAATTTTAGCGTTTTTTTAACGATAACTTCTGAAAATATGAGTGTACAAAAAATCTATACTACTTTATTAAAAAAATGTGTCTTTTTATCAATACCAAATAATTAACATCCAATATTTTCCCTAGATAATATATATATATATATATATATATATATATATATATATATATATATATATATATATATATATATATATATATATATATATATATATATATATATATAAGGATATTTCTAAATCTAAATTAAATCCTAATTAATTTCCTAATTTAACCCACATTAACTTCTTGCTAAAAGGTTCTCTAATTTTCTTATTCTTTCTTTCTTTCTTCCCTCATTCTGAGTGAAGTAATAAAAATCTGTCAAGTTAAACATATTATTTTAAAAGATACTTATGTTCCCCTTACCTAAATAGACACGTGTAAAGAAATCGCTATCAGAATCTCATAATATATAACAACCTGGGAAAAAATATTCCGCCATTGTGTCTTGCTGTAGATTGACGTCTCTCGTCGCTTCTTGCTTGAACATAAATTACGCCTCCCGGGTTGGAATAAAGCGAAGTTTTAAAATTCAAAGTGCCTTCTCTCTCTTTGTACGAAACTGCTCAAAACTATATGTTTTACAAACATATATATTTGTCATTTTTCACAACAGTTTTCCTAATCCAACTGTCGTCATCTTATAGTGAAGTAAAAGACAAGATGTACCATATTAGGTAAGTTTTTAAAAGTTAAGAATAAAATTCTTGCTCTGATTTTAATCCCTAATATTCTTAAGAGAATGTCTTTGACAGTGACGCGAAGCAGCGAATTTCTAGAATATTTAGAATACTTTCGCGAACTTCCGTCTTGAGTGAAAATGACGAACTGTTTCTTTCTTGGGGTTTGAAATGAGTAGAATGTTACTTATACGTTTCGAAGTTTTTCAAATGCATGCTTTTATTAAATCAAAAAAGAGTAAAGAATGCGGCTGTATAAGAATCGTCCCTCAAGCTAAAAAGTTTTTTTTTTCCTCCCCTTACAAAATTTTTTTGGCGAACTGCAGAACGGAATTACCTTCGGGATTTAAAAAATGAGAGCTCGAGCAATTTTTTTCTTCTTTTTTACTGTCAAAAACAGTTCAAATGGCGAAAAGAAAACCAAAATGAGGCACTTCTAAGCTGTGTTAGTGTGTGTTGAAATTGGATTTGCTCAACATTTTGGAACTTAAATTCAGATCGCATCCTTAGGTAGAAGAAAAAGATTGGACAGAGGGATAGAGCAAGAAATAAGAAAAAAGTGGAAAATGTTACTAAGCTATAAAATGGTTAGAAGAAAGCTCAGTAAGGCCATCTGTAGCCTCAGTCTTAAGTATTGTTCTAACGTTATAGAAGAAAATTAGATTTTGAGATCGTTTAAAGATTCAAGTACATTGAAACTTTAATTCTTTGGTGCAGTTATAAAAATGAAAAGTATCAAATACCAATAAACACTAAGTATTAAGAAATTTACTGATTCTTTTTACTTTTATAAACTATCCGAAATAAATTATTTTGAATAAATCCCGGAACTTGGGATTAAGTTATTTTTTTAAAGTTTGGTAAGTAAAATTATTTCATAAATACTTAAAAATTTATAAAATTCTAATAATTATTTAAAAACCTTTTATGAACAAATGTAACTTAAATCCATCGTTTACTGTAGAACTTAATTCTATATAAAATTTCAAAAAAAAAAAGTTATATTTTCCTATGTACTTGCAAAACGATAATGTTAAAATGGAAAAAATATAAATATAGGTTTTATTTCCAATTATATCTTTTATGAATGAAACAGTTGAATTTTGCTTTATATAATTTTAATTTGATGCTGAATTAATTTAAAATTGTTTTGTATAAAGCAAATTAGAGTGTGAATCATTGGATCATCCAAATCTTGTGAAACAGTTACATTTTTAGCATGTATGCAATTGTATTTAATTATCGTAATAAGTGTTCATATAATTCTTACTTAACCGCCAGTCGAAAACGTAATTGCTATAATATGTCTACATAATAGTAATAACTGTAATATGTCTACATAATAGTAATAACTGTAATATGTCTACATATGCTGTAATAGTCTACATAATATTAGCAACAATTGCATTTGATGCAAGTTTGCAACAAATGCAATTGTAACTAATTCATAGTTATAGTTGTTACATACAACTTGGTAACAAGTGCAGCATTTGTAATTAATTGTTGGACGCAAGTCTTCTGAAAATGAAACTGCTAATTTGTATTGTTGCTTATTGAATGCAAATTTTTGCCCAAAAAATTTATACAGTTTTTTTTCAAAAAGAAATTAAAAAGTTTCTTCCCTTTTTTAATAATAATGAATGTGTATGTGTTGCTTTTCTAATGAAAAGAACATTTGACCTATAACAACCTATTTAAAATACTTTAACCATATTTTATAACAATACAATCCCCTTTTAAATTGAAATCCAAACCATTTTCATCGTAACTACTAATGTTTTATTTCCGTTGTTGATGATCATATCTTGATCATCGACGAAATAAATTTATCGAAATCGGACCAGTGGCTTAGGAGACTAATTAGTTCGTTTTGTCAATTATGGGGTAGGATATGTGTTTGATTATTATTTCATCAAAAATAGGGTAGAATGTATGTTTGTGTATGTGCCTGTGTTTTGGATTAATAGAATCTATAGAATGATTTTCTATTTATTTATGCGAAATGTGGTGCTGGTATATTTTTGAAAATGTGATATTCTTATTAGAATTTTAATTAATTGATATTAATGTCAGATTTTGGTTTTTCTCTGGGGTAATTTCCTGAAATATTATTGCACAAAACTTTTCACACCATTTTAATATTAAAAAAAAAAGTATTTTTTAGTGATAGTTTTTACCAATTTATTCCTACATATTTTCTTGAATTTCCTAGTTTTTGTTCAAAAAAATATTTGTTCTGCTTCTTTAATAATAAATTAATTAATAAATAAATTTCATAGTTTCAATGAAATAAAAACAACTTTTAATACTGTATTAAATATTTAATCGTGGGATTTTTTTTTCCGTTGTCGAAAATCAGGGGTTAAAGTTTTTTTTAATATCTGCGTAGTTTACAAGACAAATAAAAAATGAAAACACAGATCCAAAAATTTAGAATGTATTTGAAAATTAGACAGTCATGTTTTTAACAGCACTATGGTATCCTGGGATTTTACTCAATTAGGATTATTCATTTATACAATGAATAGAACAGATGTTAGGCTGTTAAGATAATATTAATATGATGACTGCCACAATTTATTGCTTCAAAATACTTTATTAAGCGTTTGATGAATATAAAGCTCTGCAAATAAGATTTAATTGAAATTAATCACAACTATTATTCTCGAAGAACCATCTGGTCGCCAAAGATGATTAGTTTTAAATATATCAATACGTCAGGCTTTGAAATATTTTAAGTTTGACAAGCACATTGAATATTAAGACTTAATTTGACCTTATAATATATTATTTTAAAATATCTAATGGATATTGATTTCCATTTCGAAAACTAAAGGAAAAACTAAACTGTTGTTTTATGTTCAGAACAGGTGTGTTTAATTTTGCTTTCATTCGGGAAAAGAAGAAAATTAATGTAATATAGAGTTGTGTTTCCGCCAATAGATTTCTATATTATTATTATTACAACAGCAACAATACTTAGTGTTTCCCAGACATGGAAGTAAAAGAAAAGTAACTTATTATTATACCATAGAGGCCAACGGAAACGAAAAACATAGAATAACATGATTGAAAGACCCATTATTTCTACAAGAAAACTGTTTTTACCAAAGAAACCTCTTAAATGTATTACTATGTATTATTATTTTCCTGATACATGGATAACCCAAACAACTCGTATAGAGAAAAGGTTACAATGTATATAGAGAATGTCATACACGAAAATTGATCTGGAAAGATAAACGAAACAGTGAAATTTTAGTGTAAATATATTTATAGTCTAGACAGTATAATGTATTGCAGATATAATAAATGCTACCAGAGGTATATGTTTTGTGAATAAGATGATTAATAGTAATCATATTTCTAGACGGTTTTATTCAGTAATCAATATCATATATCAAAGGGTTTGAGATCCTAATAAAAGAGTAAATATTGTATTTTTAGAGAAAATATTGTTATAGAGGCCTTCATTTCAACGATATTTATGGGTAACGGATCTGATGGAGCAATTTCCTACAAATATTTTTTATTTAATAGTTTTATATTTAATTTTGATATGTGTCCGGCTTTGAAATATTTTAAAGTTTTTGCAAACTAAAATGCATATTGAATTTTAAGCCTTAATTTGGCATTTATTAAAATTATTTACAACTTCTTTATCAATAATTTCTAAATTAGATCATAATTTTTCAATTTGTAATATTTATATCCTTGAGAAATTTTGAAAGTATTGATGGTAATGTCAGAAAACGTAATTCATATGAATGAAATCGATATATTTAAATGAAATCGATATATTTAAATGAAATCGATATATTTTAAAATAATAAAGAAAATCATTGTGCCAGTCACCCAACCACAACCACTTCTGTGATTTCTCTAATTTTTGTTTCCTATAAAAACTTATGATCCCTAGATATGTCATCAAGGATCTCTTCCACCCTTCATCCTCTATTTTTGAAAGAAAATGAAAAAAAAACACTGCTTCATCATATACACTTTTATGCGAAAAATACAAGATAGAACTCACCACCATAATCATTGCACCGATTTCAAAAAGTTATATGTCATATTGAAACTTATGATTCCTCGATTTGTTATCAATAATAATATTTGTTGTCAATAATAGTGTTTTTTCTTCCTCTTCATTTCGAGAGCTTTTGTTAAATTTTGACAGAACCTTCAGTTTCAAAAATTTGAACCGATTTCGCCTATTTTCGTCATTTTTTTATGCATTGCTAATCAGTCAATATTATACATTAGTGTAATATTGTAATTTTATATACATTATTGTAATATTATTATAAATTTTATTTATTTTTATAATTATATTTTTAATATATTTCAGTTATGATCCGACGTAGATCATCATAGTTGATTAACATGATATGTTTGGAGTTTTTTGTTGTTGCAGAAATCATCAAATTGCAACTAAAGATTTCACACTCCAAAGAGCAATTAATTCCTTATGTGTCGTTTGGCATTTTATATTTTTCCTGCAAGATACAGAATTTTCTAGAAGGTTATATGAAAATCAGTTTCTAATAGAGATATCGTCATAATTCTTGTATTTTCTAAAACATTAATTTTCGTAGGCAAGGTTAGGAACATTCATTTAGCACCTTTTCAGCACTTCAAATAAATATTTATAAAACTTTCTACCTTATTATGAAATAATTTGCTCAAGAAAGGAATATTACAAATTCTTTATAGTATCTTTCGTATAATTTAGAACACAGTCCGGGTATGTCCAATTGATGAAAGTAATACGATGTTTTGAAAATTCTTTTTAAAACGAACGTACTGAATAGCCCTAACATTAACGTAGATGCTCTGAGGGTTTTTGAATATGAAGGAATCTGCAAATTTTCCGAATTTTTTTGGCAAAAACTGCATTACATTTCATTTCGACAAAATGGCAACTGAGGCTTCTTTCTGCCCATCGCGTGACTTACGATTTCTTCCATGAAATGTTTGTATCATCACGAGTCTATTATGTTAACGCAGTTTCCTTTCTTGGCGTTTTTCGGAAACTACTACTATTAAGGGTTTTTTTTTTGCTTGTGAGGTAAATAAAAGAGTCATATAGAGACTTTTTAAGAAAATGTGTGGCAACGGAAACAACTATAAAATTCCGGAAGCATATGAATATTTGAAAGGTGAATATTGTCGTTTCTTTTTTTTTATAGAAAAGAAAAGAAATCAGTTGGGGTATAAAATGTAAAATTTAATGCTTTATTTCTCACAAACACATTTTAAATTAATGTTCAAATTTTCAATAATATAGATAACGCAAGAAATTTGTGATCAAGACTTATACAGCTCTTTTTCTGGAATTCAGTTGATTTAGTTCCTAAAGATTATCTTCTTTTTTCCCCAAAATGATCTGAATAAAAAAAAATTTCAGTTTCAAACAGCTGTCAGAAATTTGTATCATTTATAAAGGTGCCAAAATTTTTGAAAAGAAAGGAAATTTCTTACAAGTTTAAGATTATGTGAAGTTAATATACAGAAATTTCATAAAATCATTATAGCTTATTTCATTTTTAGAGGAATATAAGCGCTTTTATTTTAATCTATTAAAACTAAAAAATACGGTATTCTGAGTTTTTGGTTCATTTTAAATAATTCTAACTTATTTTTCCTTCTAATCATCATGCCTTTGGGCCATAAAGACATCGAATTATCGCTTATGGATGTTATAATTTGAAATTAAATCATTCACAGAAGGTATAATACGATACAAAAATTACACTTAATCAGCAAACAACTCAATAATTTTTTTAAAATTCTTAATTTAATCAATAAGGCAGCACAATCATGAAACAAAAAATGTCATCTAATGAGATTATGAAAAAGGAAAACAAGTAAGGGACTACATAAAAATCATTCGACGAATTATTTTATTTGACGAATTACGAAAAGATATGATTTATTATTTACTCTTGATATGCAGAGATTTTACTAATTTGTACTACTTAGGCTTTCTCTGAGTAGTACATTTTCATTAGTTCTCACATTAGAGATGTTAAAATTGAACCGCAAAAGTGGTGTAAACTAAAGCTTTCTCTCACTGTGTTAGAATAGAAGTGTTGTACTTGAATTGCAATGTCGCACAATAGCATTTTTATTGATTCTATCGCATATCCTTGGCGAGTTTTTTGGCGATTAATACCTGACATGCGGTTAATAGTATCCGAAAATCGAATCTGTGTTTTTGTTGCGTTTTTCTCAATAGACTGAAATAAAAATCTGACACAAAACTACACTTGTAGTCAAAAAAATCATATACCAAATTTGATGCATTTAAATCATTGAGTTTTTGAACTATCGCATTTACATGTTTCAGACAGTACAGACCAACAGACGATTTTCCGGATTTGGCTCAAAATCTTACAGGTTTCTAGACTATAGATGCGAATTCTGTTAATCGAATTTTATCTAATTAGTTCTCTTTGTTTTGTAGTTGTCATGTTAAATTATATTAGAACAGCTGGACAGACAGACTTCCCCTGAGCGGATTTTGCTCAAATTTTGATAGAAATCTACATATTTGGTATAAAGAGCGTAAACCGAATTTCATCCGTCTATACCAAAATGTTCTTGAGTTATCGTTGTGACAGACGGACATTATCTAAAAATGTATTTTGGGAATTCAAAGAAATCTAGAACATAGAGATTCGACAAAATCTCCAGTTCGAATTTTTTGACGATAACTATACTTTCGATATACTATGTATACAAGAAAGTAAAAAAGATACAGATTCTGTGCCATTGTTGATTGCCTACCGGAAAATATAGAATCGATTCAATGGCAAAATTTATATGTATTTAAAAACGAGATGGAAATTATTATCACATAACCTAACATAAATATTGCTCAGACCTTAGAATCGTTTTTGAAACATACCAACAGTGCACTATGCTGGAATTGTCAACATTCCGCAGAGGAAAAAAGTGAAATAGAACGACTAAGCAGACAGTGCCAGTCATAAACGGTTGAATTTGCATAAATTTTTTTTGGCCGCCAAAACTTGCATCCAATAAAAACTGTCCTCCACTCATAAAGAACCTTCCATTCATAAAGAAGATAACAGATTTCATCCGTTGGGAAAAAATATTAACTCATAAAAAATGGCCATCTTCTTATATTTCATTAATGTATGTGAAATTGGTTGAAGATTTTATAAATATATCCACAAAATTTGAACGGTTAAATAACCTTTAGGCTTCCAAAATAAATAAAATGTATTATAACACCCTAAATATTTCTAACATCAAAAACATCTAAAAAAAAGTCCAACCACAAAATGTGAGCATTCGCTGATCCGTTCCAAAAGAACGTTAAAAAAATGAAGTCATGTTAGAATCCTCCAGACTCAAAATGAAATTCGAAACTGGAAACCTTTGCCAACCTTGACAAGCGCTTGTTTAGCAGCCATTTTTTGTGCTGTCAAGAAAGCCACCTCCCTTTTCCCTCCCCCTTAATCCTGACGGGTCCGGAGCTCTTTGTGTCGCGCGTCTTCATTCTGGAAAGGGCTTCGAGAATATCGCAATGACACTTTAAGTGATTTCGGCTTTCGATGCTCCTACTTCCTCTACGGAAGGGTTAGATAGAGATATACCGGATGTGGCACTTCACGAGGGAACCTGCTGGCCCGAGTTTAATAGAAACCGAATACTGTCTTCTACGAACTCAAATAAGTGGGTGGGTAGCGTTCAAAGTGATTTGTATCAGAGATGATTCACATTAAATAGTTCTGAATGGTTTTTTTTAAAAATAACCTTAGTACATGATCTTGTTTTTAAGTATTTTTTTTATAATTTTGCCTTCTAACTGTAGATTATATTTTAATAATATTTCATGTTTATCTTTTATGTAAATGCAAACGTCTGTACATTATAAATCTGTTATATGGTTTCCTTCGCAGTTTGTCTCAGAGTAGAAAAACAGATTATTATAGTTTTAATGCATGCTGAATGTATCCAGCATCATTGAATCCCGATCTTAGCAGCAAATTTGGCAACTAATTTAACGATATAAAAGTAAAGCACAAAGGTTTTCAAAAATAAAATTATTATTTTGGTATCTTAATTAGAAACCGAGATCCGAGGATTCTTCTAGAAAATTCTGTACCCTATCACGGAGACTATATCAACAGATTCCCGCACATGAGAGCCAATTTTCTCTTTGAAGTGTTGATCGCAAAGCCAGCTTTCCAGTTGTTTTTCTCTCAGCATTTTCTCTTTCCAATCTGTTGAGCTGTGATGTTTTTTGACCACCGATTTGCTGCCTGCTGACGCTTTGGGTATGCTTGGCTGTATTTTTCTACCTGAATTTCATATTTTTTTTTTGATCTGTTATCAAGCTGTATATATATATATATATATATATATATATATATATATATATATATATATATATATATATATATATATATATATATATATATATATATATATATATATATACAAAAGTATTAGAATCAAGTTAATAGGAAAAACAAAAATCAAATAATTCTTTTCCGGATTCTTTTATATTTTTTAATAATTTTTTTTGGTTTAATTTTTATTTGATTTTTTGTTTTTCCTATTAACTTGATTCTAATACTTTTGTATCAATTCATCTGTGTTTTAGAAGTAGCTGCAATTGCGCTCTCTAAATACTATGAAGTTCTTTTTTGGTTTTAGTTTAAATAGGTAATAAATTTTAGTTGCGATTTCGAAACTGTTTTGTTTCGTTTTCATTTTAGTTTCGTTTTCTAACTTTTTCTTACTTTAGATTGGTTATATATATATATATATATATATATATATATATATATATATATATATATATATATATATATATATATATATATATATATATATATATATAAGAGCAATTTTATTGATTTGGGCTGCTAAGAAGTGTAAGAGATGGAAACGTGGTGGAAATTTTAATGCCGGTGTTTCCCATTTGAATAAAAAAAAAAACAATATTAAATTTAGAAGTACTAATTCAAAAGTTTTAAACATTATAAAGATTTGTAAATATAGCTATGAAACGTAACAGTAATTTAATTAAATTAGAAGTAAATTTAAAATAAAATTTTAGAAATGGAGAATTGAGAAAATTTGGAAATTTTCAAATTTAAGCGGGTTTTTGAAAATTTTTTTTAAGTACATATTATATAAATGGAAGTAACTAGCAAAATTTTTTGATCAATATTTAATTATTTTTTTGAAAAAAAATGTCGAATTTGACAAAAAAAAAAAAAATGTTCTTTTTATCTTGTCAAATTTCGAAGACTGAAAAAGAAGAAAAAAAAAAATCCTACTGTAAAAATGTTGTTCGACGATTTTAAATCGTATCATAATGGTCAATTCGAAAAATTAAATTTGAGAACAAAAAGAAAAGTTTTTCTTAGTGGTGATTGATTCTCGAAATACATTAAAAATTATGCTTAAAAGTCTTCGGTATATTAATTCAGGTTTTAGTAATTGAGATAAAATATTAACTTTAAATTCGATCCACAGCATGTTTTTTTCCCATAAACCATTATGATACGAAACGAATTCGTTTACTTTCTCCTATACAAAGAAGGCAGAGATAAAGTATAATTCATGAAATTTGGTATATGGACTCTCTATCAAATTGTGAACCAAATCCAATCTTCAAAAAGCAGCCATCATTTTTGTGTTTAATGATATCTTGCTATATAATGAGAAAACTGATTTTGCTATGCCCTAGGTTTAATTCAATTCACCCCTTAAAAACTCGAATAAATAAAAAGTATTAACGCAATATTTTCTGTGAACTATCTTAATATATATGTATAAATAAGTCTATGTGGTTATACATGTACGCATCACTTCGCCTTCTAAACAGCTGGGTTGAATTCTGCCCAGTTTCGCACATTTATTACATAAGACAAAACAAAAAATTAATTAAATATTCAATAAATCAAAAATTAACAAAAAATTGCTTTTTTTACACTTTGAACTTCTTTACTGCTATTTTGTTTAAATTTTTTATTTTATTACGTCTTTTGATAATACTTTTATGGGTCAAAAAGTAGTGATTTAGCACTAAAGTTGATTTAAGTATAAAAATAAAATTAAATTAATCACTCAAATGAAGATGACCTTACTTATACTTCAGCATTTGTGAACAAAATATATGCAGCAATAATATTAATAAATTAAATTAAATTTCAATTATTAATATTATTATTAATAAATATATTAATAATTATTATTAATAAATATTTAATTATTAATATTAATATTAATAAATTAAATTAAATATTAAATTAAATTAGCTATCAATGTTTTTTAAAACATTGTTTGGTTCAGTTCAGTACTCTAAATTTTATTAATAAACGTTTTAAAATACAAAAATATTTTATGTATTATAATATTTTATACGAAATAAGGTTTATGTTAAAAATATTATACATGAAGAAATTTTAATCCCAAGTAACATCGGATATATCTACCAGTTTTAAATAATTACAATAATATTTTTATTTTTAAAGATATCGTTTAAAAAGCAAAATGAATTCATTCCTATTGTCCTATAGAAAAAAAAAAAGAATTACAAATATAATAAAATTTGTTTTATTTTCTGTCGATTCTACACAGCTATGAAAACCATCTGGTTCTTTGAGAATATCATTTTTTGAAAAAAATTCAATTAAATCTCTCGTACCTGATTTGATGTTTATGATTTCTGTAATCATATATTTTTACGCATCACTTTGTGGTGGATATTACAGCCGTGTTATTTTAATAACATTATATTCGTTCCGTTTATTATGTACATGGAACTTCCAAAAGGAATCAAGCTCTATGATGTCAAATGATCAATAAAAATATAACTGTCCAGGTATTCTATTTTATAATTTTATAATACTGTAATTCCTTTTTTCATTTCTCATATAAACTGGTCAAGAAGTAAATGGAGATTTTTTTTCTTTAACTTTAAACACTGAAAAAAACTCTTGCGAGACAGTATTTGGTAAAATAATGGGAAAGGTTTGAATCGCCTTGCAACAGTGATATCTATATTTGAAAATTATGCAATTTTTTTATTCAGTAAATTCGTTAAATTCAGAAATTCAGTAAGAAAAATTTGAGCGAGAAATAAGTGGTATTAAAGAAGAAGAAATAAACTGGTACTTTCAAGAAGAAGATATTTTCAATTTTAAATGGCAAAAAGATTTATTTTATGTGATAATACTTTCGCAAGTTATCGCAGAGAAGCTATAAAATCTCACTTACTTTTTAATTAAAAAATTTTAATAAAATCCTTTCGATATGTGCATGCCTATCCTCTAAAGAATAGGTAAGTGTGCGAAATTTAATCGACGATATAGCTGCCACATTCGGCATGATCTCAGATATTACACACAAAAACACTTATAACTCAAAGTTTTAAAAAATCGTTTCGATCAATATAAATCGAGGTGTATATTCGTATCCTCCAAGTTGTATGTATCAAATTTGGTAGCTGTAAATCGAATAGTCTGGCTTTTGGAACGCTAATACACACACACACACACACACACACACACACACACACACACACACACACACACACACACACACACACACACACACACACACACACACACACACACACACACACACACACACACACACACAACAAATGCAGAAATCAACAACATACTAGCAGCAAATCGCCATTAAATAAACGCAACAGGAACAAACCGCCGAGAGGACTTGTTGGAGTTCAAAACTGCAAAAAGGTAATTCATTCTATTACTAGCTTGAATATAATTGACGCCTACTGACTGACCCAACTCCACTTTTTATTGCTTCATGAAAAGACATTGAATGCTCTAGAACAAACATAGGGAACTTGTGTCCTAAAGAGCTTTCTCCAACATTCTAGAATATTCCGGATCCTTCATTTCTGCCGTCAAAGTCATTAAATTCGTATTTGAGTTGCGAAATGGTCACCAGGCAAATTCACCAAGAGAATTGACTAGGCATCCTTTCCGCATTCGTTAAAAATATCTGTAAAACTTTCTTCTTATCTAGAAGACTTTCTGCACAGAGAAGAAATATTATAGATTCGTAATAATATATAACTACCATTCCTAAAAATATAATTTTACTTACTCATTCAAACCCACAACTTTGCTATTAGTATGGTTTAATAAAGTTCTCAAAAAATAAAATACGCTAAAAAAAATTCCGTATCTCAATTTCACACAAGTTTCTTTCGTCCTGTGCACTGAGTGATCCATACGGGTAAATTCCAAATCGATCCATTTCTGCTATAATATGCTTTTCAGACTGTCAAAAAAGACGAAGAGAAATATTTGCTTTCCCTGGGCGTTCTCCTTCCTGACTCACGGCAGACAGCAGTCACAGATGGCTGGCCGCTCTGCTATGAATCGCATTTCGGAATCAGACTGGTGTGACAAAGCACTCTAATGAGGGTGAATGAAAAAGAGTGAATCGTTCTGATTACTACTATGAAAAAACTGTGTGAGAAGGCAGATGGCCTCGTCGACAATCGTTTGGGTACGTGGGGTGTTTCTCTGACTCCACCCGATGATTTCCATTTTTTCTTTTTCTGTTACTCATAGATGTTGAAGTTTTTAGAAGCGATTTGTGAAGAAGAAACCGTGATGCCAATAAACAATGGAAAAAAATTGTCGCCTGTTTTCCGTTGACTTCGTTTATTCAGTCAATTTGGGAAAGATATTTTTAACATTCAGATTTTGCATTATCATCTGAAAATGATAAGTTCTGATAAATATCTGATAAGTTCCTTCATTCAAGGAATGTCAAAATTTTAATTTTGTTTGATTGTTTCCCGTTGATTTTATTTATTCAGTCAATTTGGGAAAGATATTTTTAACATTCAGATTTTGTATTATCATCTGAAAATGGTTGCAGATTTACTCATACGGTGCAATGGAAATATTTCTGATAAGTTCCTTCATTCAAGGATTGTCAAAATTTTAATTTTGTTCCCTTGTTTTCCGTTCACTTTGCTTATTCAGTCAATTTGGGAAAGATATTTTTAACATTCAGATTTTGCATTATCATCTGAAAATGATAAGTTCTGATAAATATCTGATAAGTTCATTCATTCAAGGAATAATGTCAAATGTTTAATTTCATTTGATTTTTTCTCGTTGATTTTATTTATTCAGTCAATTTGGGAAAGATATTTTTAACATTCAGATTTTGTATTAACATCTAAAAATGGTTACAGATTTACTCCTACGTTGTAGTGAAAATGCATCTGATAAGTTTATTCATTCAAGGAATGTCAAAATTTGATTTTTAACTCCGCTTGAGATAGTATTTCAAAAGTCGTTTGCTTTTAAATGATAAAAATATTCATCATTTTCTGATTCTGAATAGATTATACAACTCATGTGAATTATTCGATATAAAATCATGAATCACTTTAATTTTAAGAGAATTTAATTTTAAGAGCTTTACTTATTTTCTGGTAATGCAGAATTTTCATCTATGTATTAAGAAAGTGTAAGATAATTAATAAGAATAAAAAATACAAGCATGTAAAAAAATATTTAAAAAAATTGTAGCTCTTTTTTTAAAAATTCAGTTTTGAACTTCTTTTAAAAATAAGTACTATGTTTTTTCCTAACCGAAATACTTGTTTCTTAGGATTAAATCAACTTATAAAAATGCCATGGTCTTAATGGATGTTTTTTTCAAATGCATATTGATATGATCTTGATTCCATTATATGAAATTTCTCCGAGCTGCACCATTCTTCAGTTTTTATTCTGAAAAAATTTCCTCAGAGTTTCTTCAAAATCTGGCATTTTTATCTATTATAATTTTTTATCTATATATTATTTTTATAGATTTTAAAGAAATTTCTATTTATAATCGAAATAGAACTAATTTTTATGATCGTGATCCGGAAGATGTTCTCTAATTGTTTTCCTAGTAGTAACAATTGCTTTGTTCTTTCATGTTGTTGACTTACTTCTCACCATTAATGCTTTTATCAAAGGAGTTATTTATTACGCTTCTTATCTTAATAATTCGTGAAGAAGAAACAATCACTGAAGTAGAGGTTGAGATATGGTATTGAATATAAATATTCAGAAAAATCTCCTTAACCTAACAACTATTTCTATTTTTTAAGTATAATCAGATTCATAGTGCTAAAAATAAAATAGAATATATTATCTTTAGAAAGCAAGATAATAATTGGAGACATTTTATGGTCACAGCAACAATAATTAACAAAGATATTTATACTAGATATTTCTAAACAAAATTGCAATAGAAAAGAAGAATTGTTGTGAATTTCAGATTCAGATAGTCGGCTAAATCCCATTTCAGAACTGTTTGACGAAAACTTCAGAAACTTTTTTAATCATGAACTTTTTAATTCTAATATGTAGGGAAAGCAATATAGTAAAATTAGATAAAAATAGAATATTTTTGACAAACGTCAGCAGATATAATCATTCTTATTCTTAATAGTTGAGTGACTAAGAAATAGAAAGGAAAAAATAGGCTTGAGAGACCTCAGAGTTGTCAAAATAAGTCAAGAGATTTCTATAAATCATCACAAATGACATTAGCGTGCTTCTTATTTAAGTTATAATTTAAATGTATAATGCAGTAATTACAGGTAATAATTATATCACGATATAATTGATAAAAATTGCTAAAGTGTGTAACAGATAATTCTATAAATTAACCAATGATATGGAGTTAATGAACGAAATAAACAGTTCAAATGAATGATACAGTATACAAATGTATAGTAGAATCATGAGTTAGAGCAAAGATTATTAAACAGGCGTGGCAACTTGTCTCCATTTATCATTCCATCTATACTGTAGCGACTATCATTACCCTCTATGCCGACTGGCCGGCCGGAATTCAATATTTTCCCTGTGTAGAGATATCTACTACTACTACTACTTTTTTTCTTATTCTTTGTTTTGTTTGAAATAAATCGTCGTCTTTTTATTTCTTTGAGTGTACCGTTTTAAATTCTTAACATTTAAGTGGAGAATATTTTAATCCCCTACAATGATATCTGGAATTGTATAGAATATTATTTTTAGAACAAATACAATTTTGACAGATTATGTTTTATTTGAACATTTTTTTTGAATTCCTGACTTCATAACCTTTTGAATTTGGAACTCAAAGCGTTATTACCTTATTATTACGATCATAAGTAATTAATTTAATAGAAAAATGCTAGTGACCTGCCCGCTTTTAATACACTTGATCAGTCATTTTATGAAATAACAGGTATAACCATAAAATAATCGATTTCATTCCTTAATCATAAAATATGTATAGTTACTCCCAAATTTGAAATTGAATACCTTAAATGTAAATATTTTTCTTTATTTTTTTTTAATCTAGAAACATTGATTGCTATGAAAACTGGCACATCCATTAATATATGCCCATTTGTTCTCACCTACAAGGCAACTTACAAAATAAACGTCCATAACTCATGAGATTTCACATTCAAATATTAATAATAATAATATATAAGAAATTTAAAATAATAAATCTGATGCCATCTAATAATACTATATCATGTTTTTATTCTGCATGCAATTTTTAATTAATTTAATTGGATATATCATATCTCATCAATGATAACAATAAAACTTCAATAAAACAGAAAATATCGAAATATTCAGAATTGTTGAATATTTGTGATGAAATAATAAATGAATCTATCAGAAATTCCAACCGATATAGTTACACTTTGGCAGGCAGCCACGAAACATGATGCCTTATAAACAAATGTGTCACAGACTTCATCATATTATTCAGTAGTTAAATCTAGAGAAAAATAAAAATTTGAAAGATATTTGAACTTCTAATCTATGTTAGATATGGAATTAATTAGTCGGCCATTGAAACATAATCTCACTAATTTTTTTCCACAGTTGGAAATGTGGCAATATTCAATTTAATAAGACATAACTCGTATGATAGGTTGTCACATCTTATTTATGTTGTATGAACTTGTTTCTGTCTCTGCAATGAAAGCAGTTTACTGTGAAGTATGTTTATTTTAGCTTCTTTATTAAAGAAGAATTTTTTTATTTATTTTCTGGTATTATAGTATTTCCGTAGAAATCAGCATCATAGTCAATAAAAGTTTAGGATCAATTCGTATTTCTTAATATTATTTTTCAAATTTAATTTTAAATATTGCAACACTTACATGCGAACAAAAATGTTATTATAGGCAAAAATCAGATATATTTGTAAGAGGGGGAAATAATTCCGATATGCTTAATAACGAAAAAAGATGGATTGTTCTACTTGAAAGCATCATTTCACTGTAACAAAACACAGACAAAGCATACACAGAATAGTACAGTAGACTCCCGATTATCCGCGCCTGCCGCACTAAGTTTTTTTTTTTTTTTTCTGCTTCCAAGCAAAGAGAAAATGCTTCCAAAGCAAGAAGCAAACACCAATGACTGATTTCTTCAAAAAGGTGTAGTTTTACAGTTATGCTTTTGTAATTACATAATACTTTACAGTATTAAAACAGTACATATGTATTAATTTTTCTGTGTATCCTTGACGCCTCTCGTAAGTACAAAGCACTTTTCTGTTTTCATTAACAAAATGCATTTTAGGTTCGTTTTGAGTGATATACTAAAATATTAAGCGTTAGTTAAACATTTCCTGCTGTTTATTTTACGTTTTATTGTACATAAAACGATTTTTCAAAGTTGGAATGATTTTTTCCTCTTTTGCTATACCCGTTTTTAGCTTTTTTCGGATTATCCGCGATTTTTGTTATCCGCGGCGGCCGCGCCACCCAATTCCGCGGATAATCGGGAGTGTACTGTACTTACAATAAATAGCAACAAAGAAGCAACAAAGCAGTAATAAACAATCTTAAGAGAACAAGAACTTTAGCGGGGAACCCCCTCAATTACTCACTTAACTCAATTGCTCATCTTTCTCACTTTGTTTGCACGACTGACTATAACTTTCGGTTCATTTCCAATTTTTATAGCTATCTTACAGGACATCGAAGGTTCTGGATCAATTATCGAACATTGGGTACTAACAGAGATATCACCAAAATTTTCGATTATTAGGGATCCTTCATTTTTGTTGTCAAAATTGCCACCAAAATCATAATGATTAATCCTATATCCATTCAACAGCCATTATTATATTTGTATAATTATTTTCCTTATTAGAAAACTTAGTTTATGTACTTAGTTTAGTATTTAAATATATTGTTACCAATTTGGGACAATATATTTTCAATATTTGCGTTTATATAATCATAGTGACTAAAGCAATGAAAAGTATTATTGTAAAGTATACGTTATTTATTTTGAAATATTTGTTGAAATGAAACCAAAACATTGTGTGGCAAAAAAAAAAAAAAAAAAAAAGATACAACTGAAGTTAATTTTTAAAAAAAAATTTTGAAGTGTCTAAAATAAGACATAATTTCCGATGGATTTTTAATTGAAAGTCTACTTAATAAAAACTCTTTTTTAAAGAGTACCAACTGTTCAAAAAGTAACCGCTTGCTAAATTTGGTAGTTTCATGTTCAGCGGCTTGCCATGTAGAGCGTCTTGCATGATTTTTAATCATACTTGTCACAAGACACAATTTATAGATAGTTTGTCGGCCTACAAACTTTCGAAAACTTAGCCCTTTAAAAGTATATTTATTGTTGAAAAATAAATTTTTAATCACATTTCAAATTTAAAAGTTAGTTTTCCAACCTGTCGTAAACAAATTTCTAGGTTCATGAGAAATCTTTCAATTTTACAGAAAAGACGAAAACAGCTAATTTTTTTTTTTTCGATTTTTAGAGTTCAAAAATTTGTGAGCGCCACGCAACCCCGTTGACGAGTTCAAGAAAGCAACTTCATACAAACTTTAAAGACGATCACTCACAACTTCGCTCCGACTTTCGTTATTCGCTGCTAATATGACAGCTCATCTTATTTCAGAAAAACTTTATAAATCATTGAAAGGTAATCCACCAGAAGGAGGTAAAAAAATAAAAGGGACCTGGCACGGAAACCTCGCACGATCCTATCATCATTTGCCCGAACATGTATCACATTACGCCTCACGCACCCTATTGGAACAAAGGAAAAAAGGAACACTTCACCCCACCATTTGTTATAATGTCCCATTCCACCAACACGAAGCGAGAACAAACTAAAACGTTAAAAAAAAAGGAAGATATCGAATACAATCTCGTTAAATTGTTCCCACCCCTGTCCTTCATTTTTATTGTTCCCTGTCCGAGTGGCGGGAAAAAAAGGAAAAGCGTTCGAAAACGAGACGCGCGTGTTTGGATGCACGCGCATCATCATCATCCATCATGTTACAGTTATCAGCAACAAGACAATAACACTGCATCAGAATAAATAATACAGCGGAGGAAATTCAAACGCGATGCGAAATCTGAATACTGAACATCGGATTCGTGTTAGAAAAATTGGAAAAGGTGCAATTGAATTGCTTTATTAAATTCTTTGGAGCATGCTTTATTTCCTATTCGAACTGTACTATAACTTGTATCGTTGTTTTTACCTTAGAATTGAGATTAATTTTCTCAATTAATCTCAATTTTCTCAATTAATTTTCAGTATGTATATAAATAGTTATTTTCTACTAGAAAACTGAGCAATGATGTGCAGGATGCCCATTTTAATGTGTCTCAATCGCTATTATCTAAATCTGTTGACATAGGTACATATTTCCAGTTAGAAAAACGTTTAAAAGAATAAAAATAATTATACTTTATGCTGTTTGACTTGGTAATTATACTGCCGAAAAATTAAGAAGGCTAAATTTTTCGATATTATCTCAGTACCTTCAGTCATGTTTTGTAAAATATTCTTAGTATGATTTTATTTTAAACAAATCAATTTTCCTCTTCTAACATTCTGACATAATTAGGAAACTTTGAATTTTTATTTTAAGCCAATCATCAACCATACCGAGGCAACCCTATGTGTTCACTCAGAAATTTCTCTTGATTCAGAAGTATTTTTAGCAATTTATTTATTGAATCAACCAAAGTAAAATATAATTTTTTGTTGTCATTTAGTGCAAAAGTTTTTTTAGCAATTTATTTATTGAATCAACCAAAGTAAAATATAATTTTTTGTTGTCATTTAGTGCAAAAGTTTTTTTTAGCAATTTATTTATTGAATCAACCAAAGTAAAATATACTTTTTTTTATTGTCATTTAATACAAAAGTTTAGTTTAGTTTTCAGATTGGAAGTATAAATCTATTTCTAATAATTTAAATTTTATTAACTGGCCCCAGCATATACTAAAACTTCAAACTCTGCCTAAGTACGACGGTTAGAAAAAAATTATTTAATCCTTTCTAGGGCCGTGGGAAGTATGCTTCCCACGAAATATATCAATCTTTGTATGAAATTATATAGGTTGGCATAAGTTCTGAGAATTTTTTTTAGAAAGACAGAAACTTAGATGCTTCATTTCTTTATCTTACACAAAATGATGTGTCTTGATTTGTTACTTAATTATAAATTAACCGAATTATTTAATGAATCAAATTAAATTGATCTAATAAGCTAAATGAATCCCTTTTCTTATTCTAATTTCAAGCCTCAAAATATTTTAACATAATGTGACTAGAAAAAAATGGCCCTTTAAAGGGTTAATTTATTTGGATAAATTTTCGAGTTTACAGAATTTCGCAAAACCCAATGAATATGTTCAGAAATTCAATTTCAAGTATGCGGAGTCATTTTAGACAGAATATCATCGTTTTACAGTTAATATTACAGTTTTAATATCTAATTAAAAATAAAGAACTTTGTTAATGAGAAAATGTAAAAAAAGCACATTGATTATTTTTATTGTTATTTTAAATGTAATATTAATAACAAATAGCGAATAAATAATAGAATTAATTAATAAAAATATTACAATTAGTTGAGTTATTTAAGAATACTGTAAAATTTAATTTGTTCAGTAAAGGATGATATTATATGTTTAATGTTTAGATGCAATGATTGCTCCAAAAAATATAAACCTCTAATATATTCTTATCCTTTCTTCCTTTAAAAAACAAATTCTTCATATTTTCATATTATTATCTGCATTCATAGTAATAAAAATTTTATGCAATAATAAAAACAACTCTCAGAAAAAATTATAGCATTGCAGAATTAAATTAAGAAAAATCAATATCAGTCATTTAATTATGAATGAAAGCTATAATTCCAAAATTCAAAACATACTTTCTAATAATATCCTTAAATATATGCTTTATAAAACATAATTAGTTATTAAGAGATGTTTGCAGATCTTAAGCTCAGACATCTTCATATACAGGGTGTCCCAAAAAAATGTATACACATTTTAGCAGCTGATAACTAAGTTATTTCTTCTTTCTTTACGGACTGAACCCATTGAACCGAGTGATGGCAGACAGACTTGAATTTGAAGAAAGGAAATTTATTCTAAAATGATACTGGAAGTATGAAAATGCAGTAGAAGTGCAAAGACAATTTAAGAGGGAGTTTAACAAAGAACCACCTACACGAGTTACCATCAATCGAATTAGAGATAAGTTTGAAGCTGATGGAACTGTTCAGGACGTCCATAAACCTGCAACAGTTGTTCAATTGAGGGCAACCATTGAACATGAATGTACGAATATCCCAAGGGAATTGTTCCATCATGTGTGCTATTCCATCGCTTCGCGTTGTCAGCAGTGTCTGGAGCAGAACGGACATCAGTTTGAGAACATGCGATAACAAGACAATAGAATGATATTTGTAGAATCTTTTACATGTTGAAAATTATTCGAATTATAATAAACCTCAAATTTACAATTATTTAAAGTGTGTATACATTTTTTTGGGACACCCTGTATGTTATTTGTATCAAGTAGAATAACCCATCATTAAAAATTAAATAAGGATTAAATAGTTGTTTGAATATCTAATATCGAGACAAGGACGATAATGTTAATAACTACTTCAGTTGGATCTCAGTAGTTTGTATAAGTGAATACAGAAATATGTGAATATTTCAGAAAAATGATTTCAATAATAATGTGAGATTAGTCTATGAATAAACTTAAGTCCTTCTAATTAATCATGGGGAATCTAGATTGCTGATGATATTCTAAATAACCGACAAAAATTATTATTAATAACTTAAATATGTCTAATTAATAATTAGGAATTTTATGATCCTTTCAAGTTACTTACTCAATGTTTCTTTTTCTTTACTTTCAAAAATGATAATTCACATTTATTTGTATATTTTATGAAAACAGCATGGTTAAAATATTCTTTAGAATTATATTTCAATATCATGGTAGTAATATTCCTCCACATATTAAGATGCATTTTTCGTCATTTGAAATAATTAGATAAATATTTCATATTATAGTTGTAACAGGAATGTAAAATGAGTAATCTAATTTAGCCCTTTCTAGGGCCGTGGAAAGTATGCTTCCCACCAAATTTATCAATATTTGTATGAAAGTATGTAGGTTGGCATATGTTCTGACAATTTTTTTTACAAAGACAGAAACTTAGATGCTTCAGTTCTTTATCTTACACAAAATGATGTGTCTTGATTTGTTACTTAATTATTAATTAACCAAATTAATTAATTTATCAAATTAAATTTGTCTAATAAGTTAAATGAATCCCTTTTCTTATTCTAATTTCAAGCCTAAAAATACTTTAACATAATATGATAAGAAAAAAATGGCCCTTTAAAGGGTTAAGAAGCATTTCATAAATCAGTTTTATATGGATTTGTATTTTCTAGTAAAATATCTAATAACTTTTTAAGAGTAATACATTTTCACTAATACATTAATATTTTAAATGAGGGGTTTGAAAATAATATTTGCATTATCAAACAATAAATATTTGGTCAAGAAAAGTGAAAATTACCTTTTTAATCGTCAGATTTAATAAAAATATCTCTTAATATTTTATCAAAAAATCATATTAATAACATATCGATGTGACAGAGAATTTCCAATTGTTCAATCTTCTTGAGAAATGGTTGAGTTATTGATGATAGAAAAATTAAATCATTCTTTTAAGAAATATCGGTTTCGTATCATGGATACAGTTGGGATTTCAGTGAAAATCCATTGTGCACATGAAGATACACATTAAATCTAATGTCCATTCCCTAGCGCTGTGATGTAATGGAAATTTAGAGATCATTGCCAAAATTTTAATTCCAAAATTCTAAGGCCGTAATGAAATAACCCTAATTGAATTTCAAAAACAGGATTTTAATCTAACTAAACTAAACTAACTCATCTTTTAAATAAAATATGATAAACATACTGAACGAAAGATTTCATTTTAAAAAAGAAATATCTTCGATAAATAAATTATCTAAGTTTCATATAAAATGACAAAAATATGAAATATAATAGCTATTAAGTAAAATTTAAATAATATACTTAAACCTCTATGTAAGAAATAAAACTGGTGAAAATATTTTTACGTTAAGAAACCCACTTTCCAAACCAGGTAAGCAATTAATCAAAACAAATGGGTAACAAGTAAAGAAATGTCTTGCAAGGAAAGCACTTTTTTACCACAACAGACAGCACCAGAAAGTAATTGCTACGATTGCTGTAAATGATGTTTCTCTGCTGAAGAACTAATTTGGCAAGGAAACACTGCCATGTCAGAGGAAGATCCTTTTCCCTGTTTTGCACTTCTTCTAAGAAAATGAAGAATGACTTATTTGCGGGGTCACTGCGTTTCTCAACGTAAGCATTAGGCTCAAAACCATTTATTCCATTCATTCCTTCAATGCTAAATTGATACTAATGAAAGTATGCTCTCACAATGATGAAAATCATAGTGTTTTTTTGTAGCAATATTTGAAAATTGACGACATGAGCCGATTAAATGCATGATATTTTATATATAAATAAATTGATTGAAGAATTTGTTAACTTTACTGAATTGTTTCGAAAATAGAAATAATGTAATGCTTAATAACATGGTAATAAAGGTCCATAAAAAAGCTTGCATTTATCAAAAGTAAAAGAATAGTCTAAAAAACCGAATTCGAAGAATCTATATTTTACTATTGTCCGATCTTATGGTGTACATTATAGTCTCACTTAGGGTTCTAAATCTAAAAATTAAGTCAAAATTAGCGAGCAATTACAAACTAAGCCAAATTTGATGCTCTAGATCTAATGATACACACACACACACACACACACACACACACACACACACACACACACACACACACACACACACACACACACACACACACACACACACACAAACACACACACGCCTCACACACCTCACACACACACACTTTTATTAGTAGTATAGATAAAATTTTATAATACACAAAATATCTCTATCACTTACAATTTTTATTTTTAATTATTTTAAAACTAATAAAAAGTAGTGTTAAATTTAGCCTTTTCTCTTTAACAAATGAAGAATAAAAAAAGAAAGGTAAAATATTTCAGTCTTACCGTTGAATAACAACGGAGTATTTGTAAATTTCGTTATTTTAAAATACTCTATATCTATTTAACTTAGTTGCTTAATATAAAAAAAATAATGAAACATGCACGGAAATTAAATTAATATTAGTAATTGGAAAGATATCGTAAATTTTAATATGGAATAAAAATATTTTATTGTGGGATAATTTTCTCCGAAATGAACGTGGAAAAGTTGTAAAATTTCGGTTATTTCGAAATAATTGAATATTTAGTTAATTGTTACACTTTCAAAATTTACAATATTCTTATCTCAAACAATAATTGTGGAAAATTTGGTTGAATTCAGTCTATTTGTTCAAAAAGGAATGTGAAATATACATCCATACAAGCCACTCTGACTTTTATTTATATGGAAATGAGCAATCCGATTCGAGCATTTCATGCATGCATTATACAAACTTCGCAGAATATTCAGAACTTCTCAGCATTTTTCTATCTCAGAACTTCTCTCCAATGTCAAGATCTCATTGAATTTCCTCCAATTAGGCACTCAAGTGCAATCTCATTAATGGTAACAGCGTGGATTATAAAATGGAGAATGCCTGCTTTAAGTCCTGAAAAGTTGACGTTAATTGGGAGGAGCATTCAAATTCTAAAGTACTTGATGGCCTCTCTCAAAAGGGTTATACAATCGTTAAATGAAGAAAAATACTCGCATAAAATGCAGAAACTGTACTGTATGAATTAAAAGCGTATGGATAAAAAAAAGATTCTACATGTAATAGGAAATTATGAAAGATGTGCAGGAAATATGCATCGTTTGTTTTATGGACTCTTGAATACAAAAATTAGTATGGAATAGAAGGATTCCTTATATACATAAGTGAAATTTAATAATGAAATCCAAGTCTAGTTCTTGAGAAAGTGCAGTAAAGCCTTTTAAACTGTCAGCTCATTTTAACTCCTGGTTGTGATATTAAAAGCGAAACGGGAAATTGTTGAAAAATTTTCTCAATTAAAATATGTATATCCAATAAAATTTTAATTTTCATTAAAAATTTATTGATGAAATTACGTAGATATTTGCATCAATGGTATTATTATTATTATAATTGTTCTTTGAAATTTCTGGTTTTTGAAAAAAATGAGATATCTTTTGAAATAAACAAGTTTAATGTTGAGGCCATATAAAAATTCTTCAAACCGATTCCTGTTTCAGTTATAATTAGTTAAATACATAAACTTGTTATAATTTATAGTTGTTATATATAATATACTTGTTTCCAAATAAGTTTTTGAAATGATATTAATTTTTAAAAATATATTAATATTAAATCTATTTTTCAAAGAATTATAGAATTCAAATATCTAAGAAGTGTATTTTTCCCACAGAAACTTTAATCAGATTTAACCAAATGAAATAATTACTCTCAGTGAAAACTTACACTTGATTTATTTTTGAATTATGTTAGCATTGCGAAATATAAATAAAAATCTTTAGTTTTATGTGATTTCATTTTTTTATTCCTTTCAAAAATAGTAAAGCAAAGGAATTTCATTTAAGCCAAGCTCTATACAGGTATCAAAAGGCAATAAATAAAACGATCAATGGGCTTTTGAACGTTGTTATTTTGAGACTGGCAGCTGCTACTAAAATAAAAATTTCTTTAAATATATATATGAAAAATAAAATATAAATATCAAGTAGAAATTTCTATCAAGTCTGGGATAAAAATGCCAGAAAGGTATTTATTGTAAAGAAACAGAAGGGTATGAAAGAATACTGAAGGTTCCGTGAAAGAATATATGTGTTGACCGACTAAAATGTCACAAAATTACTTTTAAGTTACTCCGTGTAATCACTGTTTTATTGAATATAGGAATAACATTTATATGTATTAGATTGTACTGGCGTCGAATGACGTCTATGAGACGCATATTAGAGTATGTTTTACTTTTTAGTAGATCAACAACAATCATTGCAGATTCGGGACGAGAACGAAGTTTTCTTCTAACAATTCCGACATGTGCTCAGTTGAATAGATAGATTTGGTGATAGTGCTTAGTAGTAATAGATCTGGTGATAGTGACGGCCACTGCAAAATATTGATATATCAAATGTACATCGGAGAGAGTTATGGTAAGAATTTTAAAACAGTTATGCTAGAGCAAACTTTTTCCAGTTGAATTCATAAATGGTATCACAATAGGATAGAATAACAACTTGATGCATCTCTTTGGTTTTAGGGTCGTCGGGATAAAGTAAAGATAGTATTTCTATCATACAGAATCTCTATCTGAGTCAATATCAGAGATGATACAAACAGTGATTTAAACCTAAAACCTAAAAGATATCATTGCATTTAAGTATTGTTATTCATATTGATTCTTTTAGCAATTTCAGATAAATATTACATATGTCATACAATTTAATATTATATTTTTGCTTACAAAATAAATATTATTACATTGCAATTAAATATCTATTCTCTGTTTTGACTATGACTATGCAATCACAAACAGTGATTGACTGTTTGATCAGTGATTGACTGATCAAAACTATGAATTGACTATGCAATCACAAACAGTGATTGACTGTTTGAACAGTGATTGACTGATCAAAACTATGAATTGACTATGCAATCACAAACAGTGATTGCATAGTCAATTTATGATCAACCTAAAAGATATCATTGCATTTAAGTACTGTTATTCATATTGATTCTTTTAGCAATTTCAGATAAATATTACATATGTCATACAATTTAATATTATATTTTTGCTTACAAAATAAATATTATTACATTGCAATTAAATATCTATTCTCTGTTTTGACTGAATAGATTTATAAATCTAGGTTTACAAAAAGCAATTAGATTTAATAATAGATTTAGAAAATAATTAATTTAGATTAATAGATTTATTTAATAATTTATTCATTATTTTACTAAATATCTAAATGAAATAAAAATTGTTTTTAAAAAAATTAAAGAAGATTCCAGCCTATAGTCCTGAATTTTGTTTACGAAATTTACTCTGAATTATAGTCATCATACCGTGTATTCAAAAAATGTATTTAATAACTTAGCAAGACCCATGTATAAATAAATACGAAGTCATTATAATTATAAAAATCTTTCAAATATTATTTAAATTGCAAAAAAAAAAAAAAAAAAAAAAAAAAATGTATGGTAATAAACTTAGCTCACTGAAAAAAAAATATTTTCAATTTTAAAATGTGTTCAACATTTTTTTCTTAAAATTCTAGTTAAGAATTTTAAAAACTCCTTTCTTAGTGAGTGAGCATCTAGTCCCTAAGAATAAATTACCCATCATTTAATAGCTCTAGATCTATCAGACCCTATACAACGTTTCCTATGATTTTCGATTTTTAATCAACCATTTGGATATTTACAGATAATATACTAATTAATAAATATTTGAAGGTTAAAATGATACAAAATAATAAAAACCATACCATTATATGATTGTTCAAAATTGGAAAATGCATACCTGATTATGCAATCAAATGGCAAAGCGTTATCCTAGGGAGTATGCCAAGCCCTGTTGAGATAATAAGACAATATTAGGATTTTTTTTTTAACCTGTGAACGTTTCTGAAAGATTTTATTCTTTGAATTTTTAAAGAGGGATACACAAACACGATTTTTACGCTGAATTCTTTTCTTTCAATCGTATAACTGAAAGTTTTGCCTAACTTCCTTTGAAAACACCTGGGGACTTCACTTTTTATTTGCTACGTCCCAAGAAACAAATATTCTGCATCAAAGGCATAAAAAAGAATCTCGTAATTTACGAAAATCGCGCCATTCTCTTTTTATTCATCCCACGGAGGCCTCCAAAATTGGACTTTTATTGGATCTCAAAACATCCTTTTTCTTCGAGACCGGGCATCCATCACGTAGCCGAACAAACACTCGTCTCACAAAGCGAGGCATTTTTCTACTTCGCAGCCCACTTCCTAAACTATTTTCGCCCCCACTGATTCGGATAATAGGCTACTATGACTCTCCTTCCCGAAAAAAAATAGGGGAACGTCTTTTTTCCCGAAAAGAAATCCGTTTCTCCGGCCCTACGTGACTCTCCGGAAAAGACAGTCGACTCAATGGACGGCATCGTTCAACAAACTACTTGTTAAAGTTTGCCTCCTCGCCAGCAGCCAGTGCACTTTCCAGGTGGACGTGCTGCAGGAGGGTTTGGTATGAGTAGGGTGTAGTTTGGAAATGGGAGGTCAGATTTTGTTCTTCCTCCCGATATAAAAATATAGCTGTATTGCTTTTTATATTTTTTTATTTACGGATGGAGAGAGTATTGTAATAGTCTGGAAACATGAACTCTACATTTTGATTATCTTCATGAATTAAAAATCCCCGAAGTCTTAGAAAAAAATTTAAGACACGTGATCAAAACCTGTGCACTATGGCGAGAACACAGACTCAGATGGCCAAGAAAGTGGATGTCTTTTGAAATCGAGGAACTCATAAAAATTCCAGTCATTAAATCTTCTTCTTCTGATGATGATGTCGTGTCCGCGTTACAACGGAAAGAGGAGCAGAAGTCTGACTTCTAGTTCATATGAAGATGACACTTACACACTCGCTTGCACAACCCCTTTTTACAGGGGAGGGGACAACAGCTCACAGATAGAACACGGGGGAAGAACAACCATGTCCGAAGCAGGACGCGTCCCGGATCAAAGGGAAGACACGCTACCTCTAGGCCAGGCATTAAATCTTCTGTTAGGGACATTTTGTCAAATCTTTTGTATTTAGCTCTCTCCTATTGTAAAAAGTTAACACTCATTTAATGCATTTTTAATGTTTCACAACTTAATATGCAATGTAAAATGTAATTTTTTTCTATTCTTTTTCTATACCAATATGCGTTTTCTAAAGAAGGTCCTTTATTGTTTGTAAGGGTCCAATGTCATCAAGTATAGTTTGTTCCTTCGTGCTAGGTGGGGTTGCTCTTCGGCGGCCCCATCAAGTTTCCCGCATGGTCTCTGACTAGGACGAGGTATCGCACAGTAAAAAATGCACAGTATTCACAAAATCTTTCGCTGATCACAAAAAAACCCCATAAGGCCGCGGTGGCAGGTTTCGGCTTCGGGACTGTAGGTTTCCAAATTCGAGACCTTATTCTGCTAAAGAACCTGGCACATGTAAAATACGTTGGGGCTAAATGTTCACCGTTGCTCCGGTATGGAAGTTTGGAGAGGTGGGACTGCCCACTCAGATATCGTTCTGTTCATCTAACGGCGACTTAATGTTGCGAGTCCGTCCCAAAATAGTTCTATTTCTACTTTTAAACGTTACCTTAATATAACTAAACTAAACTACAAAGGAACCATATGCTAACATTTGTACTACGGAATAGCCATACTCCTAATTTTTTATAGTCGCAGCAAGTGTAATGAATTCAGAAATGTTGACATTTTTCACTCGATTTTTGTCAAAATACTATTAAAGAAAAGAGTACAATGCATTTTTTGGTCCCATGAATCCAAATTAGCTATTTCTGCTAATGATAATTTTAGGTTTACACGACAGTGTGTTTGCAATTCTATCTAAAGCTATTGATACGCTAAAAGTTAGAATCACGTCTGTTTCATTCAGTGAAACAGACATTACTTGGCGAGAATCGGAATGCCACCTTTGATCTGGATTAAATGTTTAAGCCAAATGTCCAGAAAGAAAAGATGAAAATTGCATAATGCATTCACTGCATCGTGCGTCGAAAATATCTAAGCACAAAATGCGCCATTTATACCTTGAAATCGATAACAGAACACTATCACTCCTTTTAAATTGACAGCCAATTTTATTTTATTTAAACTTAAAATCATTTTATATAAATAAAACTAATAAAAAATTTCTTTCATCGATTTTTTTATGGCTTAAAATATCTAATATTCTCTGCAGAAATTTTAAAATCAACAGAATGAGTCTTCACAGCATTTTCTAGCGTACTCTCTATTAAAGGCGTTACCTCCCCACCACGCATGAAAATGTAGACCTTTGGTAAGGTCATTTAGCATTTTTATTGAATTTATCATGCGATATTTAGTGACTTTTGGGTGATTAATTCCTTGGTACGCAATTATTACACAAGTAACTAAATATTGAATATATATTTTAGATGCTTTTTCATCGATTTATTAAAAACTAAAATTTTATATAGAACTACAATTAAAGCCACACAATCACAAAACAAATTTCATTTATTTAAGTCAGATTGTTTAGTGTGCGCATAAATTATTGCGCATGCAAGAATACGAAAATTTAAACAATTACCTCTATGAGAGATTTGATTAAAAATTTGCTAAGAATCTTTAGATGCTCAAACGAGGCTTCGAATTTTATGTATCTAGTTCTTAAAGTTGTCAGTTATCAAGTTCAAATGTATGGCCACGGTGGCCTGGTGGTAAGGTCTCGGCTTCGGAACAGGAGGTTTTCCTGTTAAGACCCGATTCCATCGAAGAACCGTCGCATAAATAAGTCCAATGCACATTAAATCCATTGGGGCCAAACATCCTCCCATTGTTGTGGTATGGAAATCTGGAGAGGGAGTGCTAGCTCAAGTGTCATCCTCGTCTTCTGACCGCGGTTCAAAGGTAAGAGGTCCGTCTCAAAAAAGCCCTAGTGTTACTTTAAAAGGAGGCGTTAAAATAACTAAAATAAACTAAAACTAAACAGGTTCACTTGTATTTGAACAGCTGGATAGACAGATTTCCTCCGCATGGATATAATTCAAAGTTTGATAGAGATATGAAAAATTAGTATAAAGTCCATATGCCAACTTTCATTCATCCGACTCCAAGCGCTTTTCACTTATCGTGTTCACAGACAGAGAAACAGATATCATTCAAAAACATACTTTTTTGATTCAGCGAGGTCTGAAAAATAAAGATTAGTCAAAGTCTTGAGTTCAAAATTTTTGACTGTTTTAATACTTTCACAATGCATATTTCGCATATGAGAAAGTGAAAAACCAAATTCTCCTCATTGTCAAGCTTTATGAGATTGTGCAAAGTGCACTGGCATTGTGAAAGACAAACATTACCGAGTTTCTGCTCAAGAACTAAAGTTCATTTCACCCAGATTGACATAATAGACAGACATGCAGGCTCCAAAGAAAAAGGAAACAATTCCTTACTGCAAAACAAAATATCTCCATGTCCATCTTAAGTCCTTTCCGGTAGATAGTGGCAATTCACAATTCACATGCCCAGAGTTCGCCAACGCAATGAATTCCCATCCTCGCCGTATTACTGCAATTCTACTGAGACGTGGAGACAGCGGAACCGTGATTTATTGTACCCCTCGTACGGATGGACAACCCGTTAGAGGGAAAATGATGCCAACTCGGAATTCCCTGCGGACGGGCATTGTCCGCTTTCTGATTGGTCAGCGAAAATAATGGCTTTAGATGGAGCCTTTGTCTTGGTGGAAAAGAGAATGAAACTATTATAAGGGTCTCATTCCCTGGAATTTGTTCCGGATTTAGGAAATGAAGTTTCCTTCCCATTTTTCAATCTATTCATTTGAAACTATTTTATAATTAGCTTAATAAAATTAAATTTTCTGTTCGTTTGATTTGGGTTTTTCTGTCTGTGATAATAGTTGCTCCTCGTTTTATAAAAAGTTACTCATGTGTCTCACTAATTCCTTACAGTTTTAATCGAAAACCTCTTTGAATGATGATGACAAAAATTTGTATTTAAGGCTTTAATTCAGAAATTAATATGTTGTCACTGCCAAATTTTTCTGAAACTTCATTTTTTAGAAACGCTTTTTAATTTTTATAGTTCAAAGCTTATTATTGACATATTAATTTTTATAGTTCAATGCTTATTATTAACATATTAATTTTCATAGTTCAAAGCTTATTATTGGCATATTAATTTTTATAGTTCAATGCTTATTATTAACATATTAATTTTTATAGTTCAAAGCTTATTATTAACATATTAATTTTTATAGTTCAAACCCTATTATTAGAATATTAATTTTTATGCTTCAAATCTTATTATTAGCATATTAATTTTTATAGTTCAAATATTATTATTAGAATATTAATTTTTATAGTTCAAATATTATTATTAGCATATTAATTTTTATAGTTCAAAGCCTATTATTAGACTATTAATTTTTATAGTTCAAAGCTTATTATTAGCATATTAATTTTTATACTTCAAATCTTATTATTAGCATATTAATTTTTATAGTTCAAATATTATTATTAGAATATTAATTTTTATAGTTCAAATATTATTATTAGCATATTAATTTTTATAGTTCAAAGCCTATTATTAGACTATTAATTTTTATAGTTCAAAGCTTATTATTAGCATATTAATTTTTATAGTTCAAACCCTATTATTAGAATATTAATTTTTATACTTCAAATCTTATTATTAGCATATTAATTTTTATAGTTCAAAGACTATTATTGGAATATTAATTTTTATAGTTCAAATTTTATTATTAGCATATTAATTTTTATAGTTCAAAGCCTATTATTAGAATATTAATTTTTATAGTTCAAAATACTTACTCTGATAATCATTTTATATAATGTGATGAAAAAGTAATGCAATGATCCGACGATTCAAATGTCAAGAGAGATTTTTTTGTTTCAATAATGGAAATAACTAACTCTTGTTATAATGATTGAAATAAAACAACAGTACTTGGAATTAATATTTCAGATTTTAGGTAAGGAGAATTATGGATACTTCACTAAATAAATCATAGAGACAGCCATACATTTTTTATACGTCCTTTGATCGCTAAAATAATCAGTAAAGTGAAATTAGTAGCAAATTGTGCTTTTCCGAAGCAAACATATTCACAACATTTTCCTAATTCATCACTAAACAAATAAAATCACATTACATAATTTTTCAAAATTCCGCAAGACGAAGAAATTACGACATTTTTCGTAAGCAATAACGAATATTTTTTAAGGTTTTTTTTTCCATATTACTCATAAATATGCGATCTTATGTTCATATGAGATGTCAAAAAGATCTGAATCATATTTTACTGATATCTGATCTTTCTATTATAAAATGAAAGAAATTGAGTACATAATACTACTTGCTGAGCTTTTAAACAAACTGATTAAAGCTGAATTCAGTTTTTTCATGATTTTTATTCCTTTTTCACTGTTATTATAATTTTCGGACAATTTTCTTCTAAGAATAAATTGTATAATTTTTTTCTTTTTGAGGGGTTGCAGCATATCTCTGCTGTAATTGCAATGCTTTGCTTAAGAAATATTTCTAATAATTTGGGTTATTACAGTAGTTTTGCTTCTTGTTTAATTTTAATTTAAATTGTTAAGAGAGATTCTTATAAATTATTCAATGTATTCTGATAATGGATTTGTCTTTTGAAAAATTAGTTTTTTGCTTCTTAAATTTAGTTAGAGCAACGCGATTTTATTTAAATTTTAGTTGTCTATTATATTTTTGATGTAGAAATCCCGATAGACGTGCTACAAATTTCCGTTATTTATTGCATTTCTGATGCAGGAGTTTTGATAGTTCTTCTAAAATTCCACTGCTTATTACATTTCGGTAACAAAAATTTCGATAAGTGTACGATCTGTGTTAATGTAGCGATGTAATTTCGTAGTGCCAATCTCTTAGAACAAATGTGCAACGTAGTCACATAACAAAAATAGAATCTTTAAAAAATACTTTGGAGATGAACTATGGCCTCTGATAGAAAAATGGTTCCAATTTGTCACATCATATAAAATTTAAGTATAAAAGATTATAAAAGCGCTAATCGCTTTGGCAATTTTCCCACCTAAGATAGGCGATTCATCCAATTTCTAGAACTCAAACTGATACTGATACGGTAAGAAACATTCGGATTCATCAACGTTAATATATTTTGTTATTTTATGTTTTTGAAGATCCTTTTTCAAATCCTTTGTCTTTTCTCTGGCTAGAAATTTTACACATTCTCTACTCAGACATTTTTTTATTCTTTACTCAAACATTTTCATTTGGTTTATTTTTCCATAATGAGTAAGTTTCAATTTAAAGTATGATTTAAATATATTTTTTGAAATTTGTTGTACTAACAGTTAGTTTAGCATCAGAAGTAAGTAGAAATGATTTTTTTTAAGTGAAACACTTCTGCTTTATAAAGTAATATAACGAAATATATAAAAATATATCAATCATTTTATTACTTAAAAATAATTTCATTAATTTAATGCGTTGAATGTTTTGTTGAATCACATTTTTTTAATCGAATTATCTTCTGAATTATTATCTTCCGAATTACATTGTTACAATTATCTTCTAAATTATGAAAAATATTCTCTAATAGATATCAAAACAAAGCGAAAAGATTTAACTTTCTTATATTTTAAATAAGAATGCTCAATTTTGTCAATTTTTGTATTAGTTAAAATTTAATCAATTCCATTTTTCAAGTTAAAACTCAAATTTTAGGTAAAACAGCAGGAAATAAGAAAATGCATTCCACAATAAGCAAAGCGATGTAAAACTTCTGTCTATCTTCAGTTTGTAAAATTTAAATAAAAAAATACTCCGCTGTGAAACAGTCAAGAGTAAACTATATAAAATATTTATTTGAAAGATTTGACAACAAATTATTTTGGTGGAAATAACTGCTACTAAAGGCGATTGATAATATGCATACGCAACAATGAAATGAGATTTGAATATAAAATGACTATTTTAAATACAAATTCTAAATTACGAGTATTTAAAACACAACTTTTAAGCTATGGATATTTAAAATATAACTTTTAAGTTATGAATATTTAAAATACAAATTTTAAACTATAAATACTTAAAATCTAAATCTAAATACGAATATTTAAAATACAAATTTTAAACTATAAATACTTAAAATATAAATATAAATACGAATATTTAAAATACAATTTTAAAATTACAAATATTTTAAATACAAATTTTAAATATAAATGTTACAAATGTACAATACAAATATTACAATTTAAATACAAATGTCACAAATGTACAATACAAATATTACAATTTAAATACAAATATTTATAACACAACTATACATAACACAATTTCAAATATTTCTAACACAAGTATTTAAAACACAACTTTTAAGCAATGAATATTTAAAATACAACTTTTAAACTACAAATACTTAAAATATAAATCTAAAATACGAATATTTAAAATACAAATTTAAAATTACAAATATTTAAAATACAAATTTTAAATACAAATATTACAAATGTACAATACAAATATTACAATTTAAATACAGATATTTAAAATGCAAATTCTAAATTACAAATATTTTAAATACAAATTTTAAATTACAAATATTTAAAATACAAATTTTAAATTACAACTATTTAAAATATGATGATAGTTTAACATGTTACATTTATTAATTATCAGGCCACATATTATAATTTCATGAAATTTATTAAATTCTTAGCACTTATCTTTCAACACTAAATTACTGTTAAAATTCTTTTTAGAGAGAGTAAAGAAATTTTATTACACACTCTACAGCTTACAAGTTCTCACAATCTGATGGATAAACGTACTCGAAAATTTTGTACCTTACCTTCAATTCTCCATTATTATTATTTTTTTTCGTGTTCTGAATTTTAATCTTCCTTGCTTTATTTTCACAAGATTTGAAACCTAATTGAATATTCTTTTGCTTTTAATAAATTTTAAGAGAGTTTCTCTTTTAACAATAAATTTTTAGCTATCAATATTTTTCTTACAGTAACAAAAAAAGTTCTAAAACATTCTACTGTTTACAAGTTCTAACAAATTACATTCCGTGGAATTAGAATTTTACTAATTTACTCATTTTTTTTCTAATTCCCTCACTTATTTATTTATTTTTTTCGAGAGAAAACTTTTAATTTTTCTGGCTTCTTAACCGAGCAGTTCAGCATTTTATTCAAAGTTTTGCAAAACTAAGAATTTTGCTCTTTTAACACCAAATTTCAATATCGCAATATTCTTTTCAAAGCATCTGAAAAAACTTCTACTACCCAATTTATAATTTACAAGTTCTTACGAACAACAAAATAAACTAATTTTCTACAAGATTTTTTTTTATCTCTTCTGTCTTTTTTTCTTTTTTTTCGTGGGCTGACTTTTAATCTCCTTGACTTATTTTCCGTGAAATTTGACATCCAATTCAAAATCCATTTGGGAAAAGAAATTTCCTCCATTATTGCGAGAAAAGTACTTAAAGGTTGTTGGAGCCAATGGTTTAAAGCAAAGAAACCTTTCCAGGAAAAGCCAAAGAAAAGAAGTCACGAAAGACGGCAGTGGAAAAAAAATCCCAATCTTCTTCTTTTTCTTTATTTTACAAAAATTCAGATTCTTCCTTTTCCTCTTTTCTCCGTCATTTCATGCTTTGCTTGTTCTTTTGAGCACATAACTACGAAGATCAAATGCTCATGATAAAGCAAAAATTTTAACTTTAAAACTCCGTTATGCAAAAAATGGACTGAATTTTACGCTTTAAATATTCCATTCTATTTTATCCGCCGGATTACGTTAAATCCTCCGCCAAAATAATTCCTCTTGTCTCTGTTTCAGATGATTTTTTTTTTTTTTTTTGCAATTTTTTTAGAAGCTCGTTTATTAACTTCCTTTTTGAATCTAAGAATTTGTTTAAAGATCTCGTGTCTATTAAGGATTTTTGTCTTTGCTCAAAAGATTTTTCTTATGTTCTTTATTAAAAGAAGACATTTATTTAATTGCTTCTATTTCCCAATGTATGTTATGTAATTTTTTTTCTTTATTTATTGAAATCTTAGTAATTGAAACTCCTGAGTTTTTACACTTTAAAAACTTAATTTTTAATTTCAAGATAATCCTTATATTTATGTCTTCGTTTTTTTAAAATTTATTCAAAAACGTAGATGTTAAACAAAATCGTGAAAATCTAAGGCGCTCGTAGAAATACTTTTAACTAATTAGAATTTTAATCAAACTTATAATGAACTTTAGTTTTTGATGAATATTTAATGATTTTCTTTTGCATAATATACAATGGGGATTAATTTCTTTAATGTTTTGACTTGAAGAAATTTTGATAAAAATTCAATTTCTGGTTTTTAGGGCATAAATCCTCTATTTTCTTCACTATTCAACGAAGCTTAAAAGCGTCATATAATAGATCGTTGAACAATCCCACTATTTCGCCTCATAACTGAACTCATTGTTTTCAAACAATAAGCTCAGTCATGAGGCGAACGTATTATTTCTGATTCGTCTTTACAAAGAAGTGCAGAAATAATACGTTAGCTGTTATATTATTATTAGCACCAACTTTTACAATAGCACTTAATATATAATTTAAATTATTCAAAAACTAAAAGGGACAAAACAATTTTTTAATGCTTAGAGGAAAACGGAAAAAAAGTTAGGACAACTTTTCTACAAAATTAAATTTTGCTGATTATTTTAAAAAAAAATCTTTTAAGAAGTTAGATATTAATACTGTATAGTACTAATGCTGTGATATTTCTTTATTCATTTCATTACGAAATTATTTATTATTTATTTTTATGGGTTTTTTTGCATGTAATTATTTATTTTTATAGTAGCTCCTGCATAAATCAAGAAAAACGAGCTTTTATATTAAAAAAAACTAATCATTACTACCTATCATTAATTTAGGAATAAAAAAAAGTCGTTTTAAGAAAACTATGGAAAGTATTTTCTTTGTAATTTTTCATTGAGAAAGTCATTAATATTTATGAAAATAATTTCTTACCCTCAAAAAGACCCACAAATTAATGAATTAGGGTACAATATATTAAAATCTTTCTTATTAGAAGTCATAAAAGTCCTACATAAAATTCATGCTGATAAAATTTGATTTAGGAGATAAATTTAAGATGTTCCTTCTTCAAATATTTAGTATTTAAAATTAAATTGTTCCTAAACATGTTTCTTATTTCAGATTCGAAAATAGCCCAACCCTTAAAGTTCAATTTATTTAAATTCTAAGACATATTTTTTTAAAAATAATATAAGATATGGAAAACGTAGCTTTTTATTTGATCATAAATTAAATATGAATGCGCCTATTAAATGACATTGATACAAAGTAAAATAAGAATATATATTGCTTTTCGAACTTGCACTTGTCAGAGAAAGTCTGCGTACAAATGTATAGTAAATATTCAAGAGCCAACGAAAGTGCACTGTAGTGAATATATTAACTAAATTTTTATTTAAAGTATTTATTGAACATTTTTGTAAATATCACTAACAATTTCAGAAGTATAACATGCATTGTTTTAGCAATGTATTAGTAATGTATTTAGTAATGTAAATTTAGTATACAGTGTTTAATAATAGTAATAATAATAATTTAAAATTACA
Source organism: Argiope bruennichi (assembly GCF_947563725.1). Taxonomy (NCBI): domain Eukaryota; kingdom Metazoa; phylum Arthropoda; class Arachnida; order Araneae; family Araneidae; genus Argiope; species Argiope bruennichi. The sequence goes on along the minus strand of NC_079151.1, from coordinate 52,838,694 downwards.
CAAAAAGTTATCAGAAAACATTTGCTTACAGGTACAAATTACAAGGATATTTACAAACTAATCTTCATATTTTAAACTCCAGGAACTAGCATGAAATTATTTTTTGCTACTTGTTCATTTTAACTCTGGTGGCAATACAACAACTAGAATTTTAAAAAAACATGGTTTTGTTAATATCATACGCACTTGCAAACAAGTATTTAATTTCGTAAATGAAAATCGTCGTAAGACTAAGGGAGGAAAGTAAAAATCTTCGAGTAATGGGCAAAATAATTGGAAGAACTTATTTTTCTATCTAAAGAGAGATTAATAATTATAAGCCTTTGAAATCTGTTATCTCAAAGCCACATATTGGCCGTCCATCTAAGTTGACTTTACGAGTAAAGAGATATATCCTGAAATCTGTACTTTTAAATCCAATTACTGTATCTCAAATCGAAACTGATATTAGAGAAAGATTTAAAAATATCTTTATGAAGACACTATACAGAAAATGCTGAAAAAAACTGACTATCATGGTCGTGTAGGTCGTAGAAAGTTACACATTTCAACTGTCGATAAGCAAAAACGTTTAAATTTTGCCAATGAATATGCAAACAAACCTTCCGAGTTTTGGAAGAAAGTAATATTCTCTTATGAAAGAAAGTTTTGTATCTTTGGCATCAAGGGGCGTAAATTGGGGAGGAGAAAACAATTTATGGTTGTTGAGAAGCAAAATCTTGTGCCTACAGTTAAACGTGGTGGAGATGGCGTAATGATTTGGGAGCACAATTGGAGTAGTCGATTAACTTTTATAGACTCAAATATGGATCAAATGGAATATCTGAATGTATTAAAATAAAAGAGCACACAAGATTTGAACCTTGGCGATAACTTTGGTTTCAACAAGACAATGATTCAAAGCCCCCTACCCACAATGTAAATCTCCAGCTGTTGTAAAATATCAAAAATCAATTGCATATTTCTCCACAATCGCCAGACTTAAATCCCATTGGACATTTTTGGCGCAGTATGGCCAAAGATGGCTCTTGCACCATAAAACCAAACCAAACCAAACCCATTGAACATTTATGGGACTTTTTGAAACCTAAGATTTGAAACATAACATAGCATCGAAAGATATGCTAAAAAGAGGGATTGTAATGGAATAGAATAATATTTCATCTGAGGAAACCACCAGGCTAGTCCAATCTATGCCTAAATGATTAACAGAAGTTCTTATACGTAAAGGTTATCCCACCAGGTATTAACGTTTAATTGACAGTCCAAGGAAGCTATTTTTTTCATCTGTACGCAAACCTTTTCTGATCATTTTTTGTTCATTTTAAGATATTATTATTGTTATTTTAAAATAATGCGTGTTATATTTCTGCAATTGTTACTAATATTTAATGAATTATTCAAGAAATACTTAAATAAAAATTAAATTAATGTAGCCACTTTAATGTACTTTTATTCTGTTTAGAATGTTTACTGTGGGCTGTACACATATTCTTTCTGGCAAGTGTATGTATTTTCAAGTAATTTTTATTTTTACATAATTTAAAATTTAATGAATTAAATTATTTGTAAATAGCATATAAAAGAAAAATCAAAAGCTATTCTCTTTAGGCTTTCTTATGCAAATGTTCTTTTTTAATGAATTATTAAAAAAATATGGCCAATGTATTCTGCGAACAAATTCTTTAGAATCAGATAAATAAAGTTCCATAAAATCATTAATGGAGCATTACTGTGTTATTTGATTTTGTAATTTTTCTATATTTCGGTGATAATTTTGTAACTACCCGTAGAAGAAAATAAATTTATTCTTAAAATGTTGTGAAAAAAGTTCTGTTTTAAAAGGGTAGCTTTAATTCTTGCACTTTGTTAAAAATTGTATACTGCATAGTAAAAGGTAATAATATTTCTAATTATTAATACGTAATAATATTTTATTCAATAGATAACTATATTTTCACAATTAAAAAAAATATTTCGAAATACTGAATATTGCATTTTTAAACTTCTCTTATTTTGAAGAATCGAGACATAAAAAAAAAGTTTTCATTCATCTGTCCAAGAAAGTTTTCCTGCAAAATAACAACTGAAAACACAAACAAATCGCAGACGATTTCCGTTTAACCCTAGAAGTAGTTGCAAACGATTTTGAAATTCGAAATCTCGATTGCCCATTCGAAAACTGAAATTGTCGATTTCAGATGTGTAAAACGATTTCACCAGTGCTCTCTCCGAAATAAAATAAAAATAATCGTCAATAGCCCTGCAGCGGGAAATTGAAAATGTGTTTTTTGAAAAGACACAAAAAGAAAGAAAAAAAAGAGAGAGAGAACCGATGAAAGAGAGGGGAAGATATGGCAACAGATCTTACGATATGATTACAGGATTGATAGAAAGGGAAAGATTTCTTAAAAAGAATCTCTTTCTTCTTCTTTTTTTCTCAGAAAAGAATATGATGAAGTATGTTCTTGTGAGAGAAATGATTTTCGTTTTAGTGATAAAAACATTTTTTACTCTGAAAGCATCTGCAGAGCTCCCTTAATGATAGATTATAAGAAATAAAGCTGATAACGCAACAATTGATATTTCTGAAATTCGTCAAAATGTCTTTTGAAAAGAGGTTTTGATTTAAGGAGTGTTTAAAAATCCGCAATAAAGTATAAAAGCTTTATAAAAAGAATTTCATGCTGTAAAAATCATGAATATTTTTTGAGAAAATGTAATAAATGTTTAATTTTGCTAAACAAAACATACGATTTTTTTTGAAGTGCAATATTTAAAAAAGATGGGAAAAGTAAACAATTAAATTTGTAATTTTTTAATCATTACTTTTAAAATAAATTTTCTATTTGCAGTATTTCATGCCCTGATGATATATTTGATAGATAAAAATAGAAAATAAATTTTTTTCTAAAATCTTTTCTAAATTATAAATGTTACCGATTTAGATTAAAAGAATTTTTCTACTATCCGATTTCAAAATTATAAGGAAATTTTATCGAAAATATTATATATTGTTAACATAATCTATCATGGTTTTTAACAACAAAAACCACACATTTTTCAAATGAATAATAATAAATGTAGAAGTAATTATTGGCCAACTTAACTAAGCAAAACATGCCATTTTTGAGAAGAAAAATATTTCAAACAATGGATAGATTTACAGTAATAATTAGATTAGATGTGTGATTTTATAAAATAATCATTGCTTATTTATAAAATATTTTTGCGCTAATGATATATTTAATAAACAAAAAAATGAAATTAATTTCTGAAGAATCTAAAGGATGTGTATAAACATAAATATCATCACTTTAGAATAATAGAATTTTCCTACTATCAGATGCCAAAATTATAGTAATTTCTCAAAGATAAATTATATTAAGGTGTTAAAACACGAAAATTAAAATAAGTAAAATCCACATTCCGGATAAAAGGTAATGCGATATTGGATCAATTCAAATACATTAACAAATAGATGAAAATATATTAATAAATGAATCTGATATTAACTTGGCTATGTTAATTCATGAAATAGTCAATGGTGTTTAGAAGATTAATTACAACGGACTAATTAATAAGATGTTTAATGGATAAGTAACAGCTTCTATCAGAAAATTTTGACTAAAATTTTAGATTAAAGAAAGGAAATAGCATGGTAATTTGTTAAAAATGGTAATTTGTTTGTAAAAAAACCCACAATTAAGAGTTATCCACATCTACTATTAATAAAGAAGAATATAAGTGTTGACGGCCTACTGGTCAAATTGTTAAATATAGAACTACAAAAAATGGTACAAATATATTTTGAAAGATGAGAATGTGCACATCAGGTCGATTTTTTAAATTTTTAATTAATTAAAAATTTTGAGAGGTTTTGACATTTCTTTATGATAACTCTTGAAAATATTGCTCAAAACTAATTTGTACATCATTTTATAATTTTTTTTATATTTCTTAAGGGAATAAATTTAATTGTAGCGGAAATATTTTCTCAACTTTATTGATTAAAAAAATGATTTCTTTTACTTAATTTTCAACAATAAATTTCATAATTACACAAAAATCCAAATAACTTTCACTCCTTCATTAAATATTTAATTCTTTTATTTTCTGCAGTTGTTGGACACTAAAGAAAAAAGATTCTACTTAGTAACTGTGCAGTTTACATAAGAAAATAAAACAAAGTAGGGCATATATAAGAAATAATACGTTACCACAAAAGACAACTTGCAATTTAGAATAAATTACTTCACCATGCTTTTAATGGCATAGTACTATGGTCTCCTGAAACTCAGATCCATTAGGAAGATTCGTATGTACAATAATCAGAACAAGTGTAAGGCTTCTAAAATAACACGGTTTTAATATCTGTCACATGCTTTGATGCTTAAAAATATTTTATTGAGGCAATCATGAATATGAAGTTATGGATAAGAGATATAATGACGGTGCAACACTGTCGAAACTTCTGGCAACATGGTCGATAGCCAAAGGCGACTATTTATAAATAAAACAAATAATTTTCCCAATTCCAATTAAATATATTAATTAAGACTGAAATTTCTTCTTTATTTCAATGCTCAATCAAATTTTACTCCAGAAAAATTAAAAGCGATTATAGCTTTATATTAATATGTAATATAGATATAGTTGTTTATTTAATAGAAAAAAGAAAACTCTTCGATCCCCTTTAGAAAACTGCTGAATCCATTGTTAATTCACTTAAGTATGTATTCAACATTTTTGTATTCTATTGTAAAGTACAGAGAAAATTTTCTTATTAACTATAGATTATTGCTGCTAATTTTTTGTAAAAAACAAAACAAAAATTAGCAAGAAGAAATTAATAAAATGTAATATTGAATTGTAAATATATTTAAATATTACATTTTATTAAAAAAAAACAATTTTTTTATCGTTTTTTTTATTTTTAGATATGTTTTATTTTCTAAGTTCGCGGCAAGTTATTTCCTAGTTCATGATGCAATCAATTTGTACAAGGAGAGGATTTTAATTGAAATAAACCAATTAATTTTTTCATCTTTAATCAGAAGAATTAATCCTCTGACATCAGAAAACATTATTTTGTTGTTAAAAAATGCCGTTTTGGATGAAAACGATATTTGAATACTACCATAAAATTGAAAAGAAATCTCTTATTATCAAAAATAAGTATAGTTGCTTCCCTATAGTAAATAATCATAAAAAATGCGTCTTTTCATGTTCAAAAATATTGTTCGCACAAATATAATAAAAATAAGCCTAAATACACGAACATTTTCCTCTGTTTACACATATTCTTACAAAATCTTAATAAGCTTTTGTTTCATTGCCATAAAAATATTAATAAAGTATTTTTATGTAATGAGTTTCCATTCCAAACCCAACATAATATCACTAATGATGTATGCGTAGCTAGCGAAAGTGGAAAATACCGAGACAAATAAAATTCATTAATTCCCAGAGGGTAGACGGTTCTTGCTTCAATAATTATTTACCGAATTTTTTCCAGAAAAAAAAATTCTGAGCTAAAGAAATACGAGCATTTAATGATGCAGTTATTTACTTAGTCGAGGACCAGAGAGAATACAAGAACAAAATGCGCCAGTGTAAAAAATAAATAAATGCGCTCTTTTAATGACAAAATATGTAGGACTAAGCAGTATTTTTCAAACTGAAGAAATTTAAAGTAAGAAACGGGCCCTAATGGAGTCTATTTATTAATATTAGAAACAAGTCTCTGTATTAATGTGTCGATGCGGCGCTGAAAATTTATTTTGACGTTAGTAAATGACGTGAAACCTCAAAGCGTGAAACACATTCCTTAATTTGGGAATTTCTCAAGTGGCATTAATGTTGTTTGTTCATATTTTGTCATTACGAGTATCGTGGTTATCAGGTTTGTTTTGCAGTTTAATAATGTGTGCTTTTGTGTCTTTTTAAATTTTTCGTTCGCTGTCACAAATAATTTTTAGTTTTACTTGGAATGGAATGTGGCAGTGAATTTAAAGACCGCCTTCGTAGAATTTCGTAGCTTGTCGCTTAATTTGTCGACCAAGTTATAATCTAAAATGAGGTTTATTAAGATTTTCATGCTATCGTCTTCTGCAATATTTATTCAAAAATAATGATTTTTTTTATGATTTCATATATACGTGTGTGTAAGGAAAAATTTTTTCTACATACACTTAGGCCAAAATTGTTTACTATTTTTATTTGCAAAATGTTCCTAATAATATTACAATAAAGGAAGTCTTAATAAATAAAGGAAATAAAGGATAAAATAAAGGAAATGCCTTAATAAAGAAAGGCTTTTACAATGATACAATTTACCTATTCTGAAGCAATCTCTGCCAGTATTTTTGTGATTCAAAAGTACGAGTATATGATTCTACTTTGACATGGTCCTGTAGTTTACGAAGTTCCTTACTCATAAAAATGTATTCTTCTAGGATCTGTGAATGAAATTTTTATAAATGATTTTTTCAGAATGCGTGAGAAAAAAATATTTGGAACAGTTAGTTATTTGATCCTTAGTTTAAAAAAAAATGAAAAATATATTTAATATTGCCGCATTGAAAACAGGTAGTCGATTATCCATAGCCGAATGGAAAATTGAGTTAATAAATTGGTTTTAGCTCTATTTCTTGTGTGTGTCATTGAGTTCCACACTAAAGTACCTACGTGACAATATCAACACTGAATTGACAATAAAGCTAGTTTTAGATAGCTATATTAGCATCCTATTTAAAACAAACAAAAGGGCTATTTATTATACGACGAATCTCATAATTTTGAACTGTGGTAAGAGAACGAGGATTTCTTTTCTAAATTTCCGCGTCATAATAGAAGGAGAGCATTTAAAATTTTGAGATATGGCATGCAGCAAAAGCACTTGCAAGGAAGTTTTGAGAAATCGAGTTTCAAGCCTGAAACTTATCAGGGCCAAAACCTAAATCTTACCATTAGACCATAGAAACACCTATCTTAGAAAAATCTATCAACGGGAATTCACAATCAAATAATTGCAATACTATTTAAATCTGAAATCTTACTAGACAATTTGGAAATTCACTCACGTTGGGCATATTTCGTGCTTGAAACTTATCAGTTTCCAAACCTAAATCTTATCGCTCGACCATAGAGTCACCTATCTTGGAAGGATTTATAAACAAGAATTTAAATTCAAATTATCTTATTCAAATCTGAAATCTTACTTGACAGTTTGGAACTTCATGCATTTTGGGAGGATACAACATTAATGTCTTCTATGTTATTTTTTTAAAAAAATTCTTATATTCTAACACTAAGTATTGTAATCGTCGAAAAAATTTGTCCATGAGATTTCGATGATTTTCCGGGTTCCAAGTGTTCGAAGAAATTATATGTTATGTCTATATGTGAGTAAGATAACACAAAATTGCAGTGAGTTAGAACGATAAAATTTAATAAGAAATATTAGCATCTAATTTGTAGATTCTTATCGGAATTATGGTAAATCCCATCGATGGGATAAATTTTGGGTGATATCCGTCAACACTAGAACTTTCTGTAGATTTGTATATTAGAGTACATGGAACATAATGGTGACTCAATTGAAAAATCAACAAAGATAAATGAAATTTGTCATGCGCTCTTTAGACTAAAATTGCTCATCTGTGTCAAATTTTGAATCTAACCATTTAAAACGTAGCGCACCGAAATATATACAAAGTTTTCTTAATTATATTACTAACAGCAAAACGCGCCAAACTATGTGACTACAGGTGAAATTGGGAAGGGCTTGAAGGTTTATATTCATGCTTGCGGATCGGCTTGCAATGGCATATTTCAATAACTGCGTAGCTTTCCCAGTAGATTGAGCATTTACTTCTTTTCATTTGCTTAAATCCATATGCTTTAATGAGCCTATCGAGTCTTTCCTCTATCTTTCTGTATCCTCTATCCATTTCTGCTATCTGTATTTTTAGTTGTCCTATTTACCATTTAGTCTCGCTTTACAAGTTAAAAAAAGTCTCATATGCGTAAATATTTGGTTCAGACAAAAAAGTCTATTTTATTCAATTGAATTCAATTTTTTTTAAATATTCTTTTGTTTTTTTTAACGTTTTTGAACATCTTTCCAATGATTTTGCTATTCTTCTTTAACTATTTCTTCCTTTATTTCTAATCTGAACAAAACATACTATTTCATTCGAATACTTATTTCCTTCTATGGAAGAGGTAATTCGATCAATTTATTTGTTCTTTCATTTCAATACTGCGCTTGATAGGATAGTATCCACATTATTTACAAATTAATATGTCTTTCTTCAATGTAGTTTCTTTTAAATTTGTTAATTATGTTTCTTCATTATTTATAGAATTTAAGGTTTTAAGAACAAATCGTAAATCTAAAATAATTTTAACTTTAAAAAAATTTCTTTCTTTATCTAAATCAGTTGCTTTTCTAAGCAGCTTTGTCATAAGCACTAAGCTTTTGTTATAAAGTATATTAAATCAATCAAACTTACCTTTGTCTAAGAAAAAAACTTACAATCAAAATTCATTTTTATCATATTACTTTTACCGTTATTCTCAAGAAATCCTCTATCAGACAAAACATAAACTGCAAAGAACTTTGTCGCAGATATTTAAACTGTTTACGCTATCCTATCCTCTTAATATACGAAAGTTTAACCAAGCCAGATTCAGAACGCTGATAAAAGGCAACGTGATATTGGATCAGCTTTCAATGTTAATAAATGACTCAGATATTAACTCGGATGTTGCCAGGTCACGAAGTATCGGATAATACACAGCAGATTAATTAATGAGGGAATAATTAATAAGGTGTTTAACGAAGGACTAACTGATATTTTATCAGAAAATATTGAACGAAATTTTAGATTATGGAAAGAGGAGAGCGTGGTAAACATTTATTAATCGAACAGATTAATTTGATACAGCAAATTAAGGATACTTTAAATAATGTCACGGGTTAAATAAAAGGCACGAATTCCTAGTTGAAATTTCTTTTAAAATAACTGTTGCTATTTATGGGGGTTTATTTATTATAAAATTTAATATTTATTGAAAATTGTTGACTTTGTAATTAATTCAAAATATACGAGAATCCAGTGTTCTTGCATGTAATACAAATTTTCTTTTTCAATATAAAATAGTGCAGCAAAATTATATTAAATTCCTTTAAATTAAACTGTACTTTTTATTTTGTGTGCATTTTTACCTAAATTTTTCTTTGTTTTTAATATTTATTAAGAAAAATGTTGTCGAATTATCTATGAAAGAATATTTACGCATATATTTGAATATTAAAGTAAAAATATGAATTTGCATTCTTTAATCTTAAATATGTTTTAAGTTTTAATAAAAAGTTTCATCACTGTATTTTCTATAGAATTAAAATTATTTATACAAGAAAACTATTTCCTACAATTTGTGTTTTTAATTAAATTTAGAAAATAACTTTGTTTCACAACGATTCGTCGATTCTGTCATAAAATGAAATTAAAAATTCTGCATCATTCTACAATGAGTTTAATTTCTTTCTTACGATGAAAAGATTCCTTTTCATCTATTTCTTTCGAAATGTTTCTCGTAAGAGAGCAAGAAATGAAATCTAAATGGAAGCATATTTACCTTTAGACTGCATTTTGATCTTTATATTTGGGCATCTAACAAAAAAAATCATTAATATAGCTCTATTGCATTGACATAAAAATATCAATAAATTTTAAAGAAATGAAGTTTATAGAAAACACTAAATAAAACCGCCGATATTTAGCGAGTTGTCAGAATTCTTGGAGTCAAAAGTTATTAATTTCCGCAGTTGATATTGCACATATCTATATCTATGTCTATATATTTCTCTCTCTCTCTTTATATATATATATATATATATATATATATATATATATATATATATATATATATATGATCATTTAATGATGCTTTTGATAAGTAAACAAGATGCATAACTGAAAAAAATGACGTAATCCCTATTGATTATGGCATACTATGAAATATTTTTCAAATTGAAGGTAGGGAATCAATCAATTCAGAAATGGGCTTAAATGAAATTTATTTATTAATTAAAAATTGTTTGTTTTGTTTGTTTCTTATGGCACTTGCCACTGACAAGCCCGCTGTTACGAAGACAGCGATTTAAGCCTGAGGGGAACGTCTCTTATTTTTTATAGCAGTGCCAACTAGGGCCAAGAGTACGACTTTGCCACTCACGCATCATTCATTCGCTTGCACAACCCCTTTTTACAGGAGGGCACATTCACACATCTCACAGATAGAACAACAGAAGAACAACCATGCCCATACCGGGACTCGAACCCGGGACGCCCAGATCACGGGGAAGACGCGCTACCCCTATGCCAGGACGCCGGCATTAATTAAAAATAACATATATATTAATGGGCAGATGCGACGTTAAAAGTTATTTTGAATTAAATAATTAATGAAAAAATATCAAAGCCTGAAGCACATTTTTTAATTAGCGAATTTCTCGAGTGACATTAATGTTGTTTATTCATATTATATTCCTGTAAAAATTGTGGTTTCTAAGCATATTTTGTCATCCTTTCGTATTTATTAATTTGTTGGTATCTCTTTGAAACATTTATTCGTCGAGTAAAAAATAAACAAACTAAATTTACATGGAATGGAGCTGTGTGAAATATAAAGACCGACTCTAGCATTTAGTGGTCCCTAAAATCGGACCATTAAAATGAAATCTGGATAAATGTTATTAGAACGTTATTCACTCGCAATATCATTTCGATTTCAAATTATATTTCATTACCTTTAATAAGGAAAAACGTATTCTCTTTTGACAAACAGGAGAAAATAAAATTTAAATTAATAATGTTAACGAAATATTTCAAACAAACAAATATTTTATTCGATTTGATTTACTAATGATGTAGAATAAAACAAAATCACACTTTTAAATTGCTTTTTTATGTTCTGACATAGAGATACATAGTTCCTTTGAGCAATGATTATGATAGCTTGAAGTGCAAGCTCAGAAAATAACTTTGATGTAACTAGTCTTAAACAATACACTAGCCTTCACGAGAAAATACTTCTAACATGATCAAAAAATATATTGGTCATTTTTGGCGCTTTTAAAAAGCAACTGACACATAAATCAAATTTCAAAACAATAACTTGAATAATGTAACGCGATATCATATATTTTACCGAAGTCGTTCATTTTATAATCTTGAAGTATTGTTGTTTAACTCTAGTATTTTGTCATTTATTTTAAATTGATATTTGTAGAATATTTTTTTCAAACCTTGCAATATATGCACGAGTGTAAGGTTTTATCTTTCAAATCTTTATTATTTTCTCGCATACGTAGTGAAGAGAGAGTATAGTAATCGTTAAAAATTTCGAACTCGAGATTTTGACAAATCTTCACAACTTCCTAGAGTTCAAAAAACACTTTTTTGAAAAATATCTGCCTATGACAAAGATTACTCAAAAACCGCTTTGAGATAGATGATGGAAAATTGGTATACGATCTTTGCACTCAATTTGCAAATTTCTATCAAATTTTGAGTAAAATCTGTTTGGAGGAAGTCCGTCTGTCCGACTGTTCGAATGTAAGTTAACACGATAATTACAAAATGAAAAGAACCAGATAAATAAAATTCGGTTCACTGATTTAAAATTTATAGAGTAGGTAACTATCAAATTCTGAGCCAAATCCAACAAAGGGTTGGCGGTCTATAGGTTTGTATTTTCAGAAACATGAGTAGAATATATCAAATTTGGTATGGGATTTTGTGACTACAAGTGGTGTTTTGAGTCAAATCTTTATTTCATTAGGTTAAAGAAAACGCGTATAAACATAAATTCGATTATTAATGCATACCATGGGTTAATTCCTAAATAACTCGAGAGGGATGACACGATAGATTTAGTAAAAATGCTAAATTAACACCAAAAAATATTTTATAACTATTGTACAACAATGCTGTGTAAGGCGTTCTTTTTCATAACAAGTTTATTAAAAAGGAAGTTTAGGGGAAACCACCCCCGATGGGTTTCATCCAAATTTAATTTTCTGGAAACATTCCCAAACCACTGAACATCTTTAGAATAATGATATTTAAAAACCAGTTCAGATCAACTTAACTTGACGCATGTCATGTGCATCGCGTTAATTTCGCTTTGGAATGTGTTGTAACTCTTATACTAAGAAAATTAGTATGCTGCTTCAAAATAATATGAAATTAAATCTGAAATTATTGTTTTATAAATCTTAAAATTGAATCATTCCATTTGAATTGATTTCGATGCAAAGAGATGTATAATCCACAAATATTTCAGATATTCTATGGATTCATTAACTGTTTGTATTCAGAAAATTAATTAAATGAATAATTACACATGTGGGGATAAAAAGATTTCTTTCAGAGATTACGTAGCATAAAAATAATTACAGATTTGTTATAATTTCTAAACAAATTATGTGGAAGTTTTTGCTATTATACAACTTTTATAATTAATCATTATCCAACTAATATTAAAAAACAACGCGTCTTCAGAGCATAGTCAGACTTTTCATATTCCTGAAACGACAGGTTTCATCTATTTAGACGATGAAAGGTATCAAAACAAAAATGGAATCAGGATTAAATTTCTTTCTATATTGTGTCGGAGTTTCTATATTATGGTGCTAATCTAATAGTTCTCATATTCTATATGCGCTATGTTGCGTCACTGATTACGTCATGATAATCATGTTTGTTTCGCATCTAAATTGGCAGACGAGAGTTCGACAGTGAGACATGCCGCTCACATTCATTTACTTTACGTTTTTATGTTGGTTATGTTTTGCCTCTGTATTACATCGCGTTTTAATAAGTTTGCTAAGTATTAATATTGATTGTTGCCTTAACCCATATATTTGTTAAAATGCGATTTATCGTTATTTATAAGGAAATTATAGTCATTTGTAATCTATGCAGCTATTTTGAACTACACCGTATTTATAGAATAAAAACAAAAATTGAAATATTTAAAACAATTTGTCATGCAGAAGTTTTTTACATTTATGCAGACCTTGCATACTTCTATAACAAAAAAACGGAAATGAAAAACAGATACATCAAGGGAAGCAGCGTGCATCGAATTTACTGTCAGACCAAGTCATAAAACATCCATATCCTTGCACCAGAGGATATCTATCTCTATCCAAAGAACGGTTGTCTGTCCATTTCCGCAGAGAATCAATTTCTCAATCGTATCCATGCAAAAGAAGGACAACCGATCGATAACCGGAGAACCTGTTTGGACGGAGTAAGCTCCTGGGCATGCAAATGGGAGGCAGTAAAGAACCGTGGCACTCTCTCGAGGAAAAAAAGGAAGGAAAAAGAAATGACACGTTGAGTCCGACATCGGAAAGCAGACCAGATAATACTTCTTTGAAGTCAAGCTCGTAGTTGCATTCGTGGAGTGAAAAATCGAACATGGCAAGAGGGACGAGGCCCGAATACCTAATTCGAGGCTCGATGTGCTAGGGTTCTAGTTAAGAAAAAGACAGGCCTTTTTAGTAATTCATGCCGGGTTTGGAATTGTAAATGATTGCGGCGTTGTTAATGTTACGGGGGTTCGTTTTAAGGAAGTGTTCCTGATTGTTTATCAGTTATTCTACCGCACTGTTCTTAGGAATGGAAGTTGCACACTAGAAAGAGAGGGACATTTCTGAGTAAAGTATTTTTAGAAGCAAGATTAGGTTTCCGCAAATCGTGTGAGACATCTGAAACTAAGACTGGCACTTGTTCAATGAATAAATAATCTTTTATGGTACTGAGTTGTATTCTTGAAGAAAATGAAGTACTAGACAGGAAGGAAGGAATTTAAAATTATTAATGATAATCTAATTAATAATTTGATACAAAAGAATTTTTTTAAATTCGAATTTGATTCGTCAATAATTTGAATTTTTTTTTATCTGAATACCGATTTAACATGTAGATAAAAAATGAGGTAGACCGGAAGTAAATAAATAAAAATTATTAAGAATAATATAATCAACAATTTGATACAGTAGAATTTTTTTAATTCAAATTTTTTTGGATTCATCTACAATTTGAAATTTTAAAAAATCGGAACCCTGATTTAACATTTATTTAAAGTATCGTATAAAAGTAGTAAATAATCGTTAAATATTTTTTATGGTACTGAATTTTATTCGTGACGAAAACAAAGTAGACAGAAAGGAAGCAATTTACAATTTTTAATGATAATATAATTAGCAATTTGATACAAAATAATTTTTTAACCATTTCTAGGGGTGTGGGAAGTATGCTTCCTACCAAATTTATCAATCTTTGTATGAATTTATGTAGGTTGGCATAAGTTCTGAAAATTTTTTTTAGAAAGACAGAAACTTAGATGCTTTAGTTCTTTATTTTACACAAAATGATGTGTTTTTAATTGATACTTAATTATTAATTAACAAAATTAATTAATTAATCAAATTAAATTTATCTAATAAGCTAAATGAATCCCTTTTCTTATTCTAATTTCAAGCCTAAAAATATTTTAACAATATGACTGGAAAAAAAATGGCCCTTTAAAGGGTTAATTCGAATTTGATTCGCCAATAATTTGAATTTTTATCTGAATCCTGATTTAACATGTAGTTAAAGAATGCGGTTGACCGGAAGGAAGTAATTTACAATTATTAAGGATAATCTAATCAGCAATTTGTCAGTAGAATTTTTATAATTCGAATTTTTTGGATTCGTCAGTAATTTGAATTTTTTAAAAAAAAGCTGAATCCTGATTAAACATGTAGTTAAAATGTCGTCTATAATTTACTGTCAGAACCATAAAAATTGTAACTTTTTCCTTGATATTTTCTATTTGATTTAAACGATAATTTTTTTACATATCTAATTTATTTGAGGGCTATATTGCTTCCATTGTATTCAATAAAGAAAGGAAAAAAATTCATTAAAAAAACTTTGAATACATTACATATGGATTATACTGTTTAAATATCACTGTAAACTTCTATATTCAAAGTATGATATATTATTTACTCATTAAAATAAACATATTTTTAACTATTATATTTTCGGTATAAATTATTAAAAAATGGTGGTCCAAACAATATTAAAAAAAAAGAAGGAAAATAGAACTATTCATTCTTTCCTCAGAAGATTGTGCAGGAGAAACTAAACTTAAATAAATATCAGTGTGGATATTTTATTGATAATGCCATATAGTTTATATTGTGATTAACATCATACTCTCTACCATGAAAAAATTCTATTACATATTTTCCATCTGTTTTATTTAATTGATTAGGTCCAAAATTAAATATTTATATATACAATTTTCACTTCAAATCTGAAATTTCATTATCTAGTATGATAGAGTTTTGAGTTATGATTGTTGAATTAAGATCTTTTGTACATGTATGAGTACCCACAAAGAAAAAGACAGATTTAATGTCTACAGAACTTTCAAAAATTTTATTTGGTTCTACGAATTCTTGTATAAAGCAAGTCCTTAATTTTTATTATATATATATTCCTTATTTCGGGAACAATAAAAGGATGAATTGAAATAATTTTGCATTGACTCATGATGAAAATTGACAACTATTCATTGAAATAATTTTTCAAAGGCAGACAATTCTTAATCTTCTTTTTATAAGCTGCATTTTGTAATGTTACATGAAAAAGGAGTTGGAAATAAACTGGTTAAATTTGTAAAAAATATGTAATTTTTCAGAAATTTTTAAAATTATAGCGATTATAGGAATTCAGTTCAGTTCCAATCCTATATTTAGATCCAGATGATACTTTAAAATGGCAATATTACGAACATGTTTATTTTATATTACAATATATGTCAAGTTCTGTAAAAGCAAAATATGAAATTTTACTGCACTATTTGTAATTAATATATGCATAAAAAAGTATGTTTTTCAGAAGTTCTCCGTTCATGAAAGATATTGAACAATGTCAGGAATTTGTAATATTGTTTCTCAATGTAGTAAGTCTCATAATTAGAAAAGCAGTTTTACAGGTTAGTAATGGGTACTGGATCAGTGACACTGACTATTAACTTGACAACAAAATCGAACATTCTAGAATCTACAAGAATCTTGGTAATAGCTTTAAATCCTAACACTTGCGTTATCGTGATTTTTCTAGAATTTCCTTTGTCTTGCTACAAAAAATGTTAAAGGAAAATGGACAGGGTTAAAATCGAGTCCTTGTAGTCAGGAGTGAGTTAAGCAATTGAATTCATTTCAAGCTGAATTCATTCGCTTGCTTTTGAATTGCCTATTTCTCTCAACTGATTTGTTAGTTGTTAGTAAAGGACGACACAAAAGGCGTGTGTTGCTGAGAAAATTCTCTCCCCTACGAACTCCCTAAGAGTACTTTGTGTCGTTGTGGTTGTTATTACTGATTTGCTGATTGTGTGCTTTTATTTATTGCAAGTGCTATTTTTGTGTACTATTCGGCTGTTTTGTTGTTCTTATTTTTGTGTAGAATGGAAAATTACCTTTTAAATTTTGTTTTATTCTGTTCACCATACACCCGCTGTATTGAATATTGCTTTTCGAAACATCTCCCAAACAATATTATATATTTTATCACCGAATCCTTGGTACTTATTTTACTCTCATGCCTAATACACCTTTGGAATAGAAAGCTTCTAACTTTTCATACCACATCCAGAAAATAAAGTTTTATCACTTCTTTCATTCTAATGTCTTACGTTTTCTTATTGTTTCTTCATATGCCTTCTTCTATTACCAAAATTCTTTTTTTTATGCCACCAACTGTTCAACTGACTGGTTGCAAAATTTATTCGCTAAAAATTTATTTTTTATCTCATGATGTCTACATATATGGAAGTCCATCTAGACCTAAACAAAAATTTTAATCTTTGTATTATACAATAAATATTTCTCCTTCAAAGAATTTTTTATAATAAAATGCATGAAAAATGTTCGTGCATTTTTTTAGCATTCAAAACAGCTGCAATTTCGACATATAATTCACTTCCTAATATTTCCTTCTATTATATTTAAATACATATTTTTTTATAAAATATTAGTCTATTCAATCTAAAATATCTATGTGAATTTTACTCACTATTATGCAAATTACTACTAGGTAACCATGATCAAACTAATCATATATGAAAAATTATTGCAGCAAAGTTTTAGACAGGTTTCCCAAAAGTTTTCTTATGATAAATCTGTCTGAGTTTTAAATGAAAGATCATATTTAAATAGGGAAAGCGAATTCGTACTGACACCTCAGAATAAATTTGAATTCATTCCGTCGCACTTACCTATAAAATATTATGGAATACGTATAGAGGAATTTCAAAAGTAATATTATCAAAGTGTCTGGAAAATTCCATTGAAAGTAATTTCACGTTCTCAATAATTCGTCAAAAGACTTTTCATCAAACAATTATTTATGCTATAAATTTTCAAAGGAAATTTTTTTTAAATTTATGAATAATTAGAATTACTGAGATATTTGAAAATATAAACATGTCAATAATGCCCTATGAATTAAAAATGTGTCGACTAAAATAAACTGCAAAATCTCCTACTTTCTACATTTTCTAATATGATATTCATGTGCCTTAATGTATATCGCTACAACTTTCTCTTCTTCCAAATGATGCAGTTGAGCATCATTTTATAATTGACGTAAGCCTTGACTTACTTGTACGGAAAGTAACAAAGTGTACGGATGGAAGGCGCCGATGTAATTTAATTATTTGCTCCCAAAGCAAATTTACTGTACATAGTGTATATAATTTCAAATAACCTTTATGAATAACTAATTTAAAAGGTAATTTGAACTTCATGAGCTATCGAATCATATATGCAACACTAAAGGGAAACACTACTGGTTCCTTAATAATGTTAAGAATTTCCATTATTACTTTCTTAAGCACTAAATGTCCTAGCAAGGAAGATAGTTTTACAGATATAGTTATGAGTGCTAAATGGATGACGAGTGAAACGGCTTTCATGACCATCTGATTACGACTTTAGCGACGAAATTGAAAGATCTCGAATATTCGAGAATTTCGGTGATAGCCCCAATACGACTAGAAATACAGAGTTTGTTCTTGAACATTCGATGCTGTGTCATGAATTATATGGCGAAACCAAGAAATAAATCAACAATGAGTAAGAATAGCTGAACAGAGCTCAAGCGAGTAGTCGAGGGAATACTCTCTTTGGAATGTTAGACTAACTCGTTTCTCTAATTAGAATGTTAGTTACAAAATGATTGTTCCAAGAATGACAAATACTCGTGTTCTCTTGGATAATACATCGAATTGTTTTGCAAATTATTAGAAACAATAACATGTGTAATTAATTACATGCGGTAAATCATCCAAAACATCTTGAAAGTTTAAATTAAAGAATTTCTATAAAGAATGTTAAAATTCAGCCTCCAACGTTGAGATTGAATCTTAACCATTGAATCACCATCACATCTGTCTGATTCTAAATTTAATGGCTGTATGTACAAAAGACTTGTCTAGACATCGCAGATACATGGAAACGGTTCCCAATACGGATATTTTAAATAGAGTGGCAGTTTGTAATTCATTTAAAGAATTTGTATAGATGGATATTTGAAGAAGAGTAACATTTTCTTGAACTTCATGTAAAACATTTAGGGAGTCGGGTATTTGAAACAGAATAACATTTTCTTGTACTTCATTTAAAGCAGTTACGTAGTTGGATATTTGAAATAAATTAGCAGTTTCTTGCACTTCATTTAAAACATTTATGCAGTTGGATATTTGAAAAAGAGTAACAGTTTCTTACATTTCATTTAAAACGTATTTGCTACTGGATATTTGAAGTGGAGTAATCGTTTTCCCGATTTCATGTACCTTCTGGGAATATTAACAATAACTAAAAATCTCTTTAACAAGTATAAATTCACTTTCATTTTTATTGATATTTAGTCCGAGAAAGATGCTGCTTCGACTTTTTACTTCTTCTGCAATAGCTTGTGAAAACAACTTTTTCTTAAAAAAAAAAAAAAAAAATGCTAGTTGGTTCCTGACTGCATACCTGTCCTCAGTTTAAAAGAGGAAAGAATGTATTACCGCTAATGAAACCAGAAGAAGCCAGCCATTGTCAGTTAGAAAAGCCCAAATATAACATGCCAGCATTAGAACAATGCAATATTAATGAGGTTGAAAAGTCTTTTGTCCAGTTAACTAAATAGTCGAGGCTTTTAAATTAAGCAAATTATGTTTCCAAGCAATCATATTCTAATAAAGAGGCGAGAATTGAAAATAGAGTCTTTCTCTAGTTGAATTTCCTTATCTTAAAACCAAAGACCTTTTTCGTTTGTGCCAAAATAACAGAGTGGTCTTTTCGCTAGCTATTTAACTCGGAATTCCATTTTAAATAGAATTCGCAAACAATTCTCAGAAGCGCAGTTGCATCATGGGAGTAAGCATTGTCTTTGTGTAATGAAATTCAATTTCGCAGAGACTAATGGAATCTTCCTTTTTTTTCAAACTGGTTTTTCTTTTGTATGAAAAATTCTATTACTGGCAACCACAAAAAAAATTAAGAACTCTGATAGCAGAATTCTATTCTTTAAAGTATTTTTATCTCTCTGTGTGTTTTTATATTTTATTTAAACTTTTCAATGTTATTCCGTTTTTCAACCAGTTAATTAGCTTTTGAGCTCAAAAGTGATATTATAAATGCAATGGTCTTTACAGGTAATAAAGTGGGTAAAGAGAATACATTATATCGTTTTAATATTTTAATCCTTCGTAAATTTAATTCTAGCTGTCTTATATAGGATACCCAAAGTTTGAGTTCAAATTACAACTCTTGCAAGAGAGTGAGGATATGTGATACAAAGTATGAATGGAAAAGATTGAATGTATTTAGTTTTTTTTTTCCTTTTTTTGAAATTTAACTCAAATATAGTTTATGATGCCCATTTTAACCGTGCCCCAAAAGCTGATAGCTAAATTATTAGAGATAATCATATACTTCCAACAGAAAAAATATTTTAATGCACTAAATAAATATAGCAGTGCTTAATTTAAAAGTTTTATAAGAGAATAAGTGAAAAATTGAGAAATCTAAACCTTTATTCAGTAACTCTGATCCTATTAATCTGTTTAGTAAATTGTTCTTGACTAAGTCCTGATTATTATTCGTGTGATTAAATTGTTACTGACTTAAATCTAAAATTTTAAGATAAAAGAGTTTCACTCTTCTGCAATTAAAACTGACGAAATTATGAAATTTTGAATTTCATCACTTCAAATTAATAAATGGTAGTTTTATGCAATCGATGGCATACTTTTTTTCAATGTGACCATTAAAATTTCTAAAATAGTAATTTTCGAATCGTTGACCAATCTTGGTTAAAGAAAGGTATAATTTTTATTTTATTTAAAATGTTAAGAGCTAGGAAATTTATTAAATATGACTTACAGTCACAGAAAGCTATATCAATTTTTTGTTATTTTTTCTCATTATAATTATAGTCTGAAACAACATAAAATATTTTTCTTTATATCATTTTGGTCATTTTTCTATTTGGGAATATATACATGTGTCTAGCATTTTATAACTCCAGCATTGGTCCAAGATTATAGTAGACTATATAATAGAGGTTCATCTGTAATATGTACATTTTCAGATACACAAAATATTGTAGAAGGATTAAAATATTTCGACATTTTTTTCTATAATGATTATCTCATAATGGTGCGGATTGCAGCTTGTTCAATTTTCCATAGTAAACTACACGCAATAGAAAATATTTACTATATAGAAAATAAATCTATCAAATGTTGATTAGTCCCAGATTCCACAAGAAAGCCCAAATATAGTCTAATATTATTCTGATTTAAAACTGATCATCTAGATAAATAGACAAATAGATACTTTTGTCCAGATAAAATTTATTGAAGTTATTGCTATATTGTTGTGTATTATGTTATAATAAATCAACGAGAGTGGTCTCTCTGAACTATTTGCAAGCTCTCTAATAAAGTTAATGTTCCCCTCTTACGTGTAAAATTGTGGATTTCGACCAAGAACATGAACGCCACGAGTACACATGTTTAGAGTCATCCATCTGCGAGTTTTTTTGCATCAATCTTTAGTGAAGAAAGCCTAATATGCATTTTGGGCACCTTTCTTTCCGACTGATTGAAACTAAAATTTGACAAACCACTACAATTTTAGTAATAAAATAACTTATCAAATTTTTCTAACGCAAGTTCTTATATTTTTGAATTATTGCATTTACATTCGTGAGAATAAACGTACTATATCCCTCTTAAAGAATTTTGTTCGAAATTCTATATGGATCTGCATTTGAATTGTTAAAACAGTATATCAAGTTTTATTTATCGAGATCTTCGCATTTTCTAGTTACCGTATTTGCATGCATGCAAAAATATACACCAACTGTCGGTCAACTCTTTTATAGAACTGGAGTTTAGTTTAGTTTAGCTATGTTGACGTCCCGTTTTAAAGCATCACTAGGGCTATTTTGAGACTGACCTCGTAATTTTGAACCGTGGTCAGATGACGAGGACGGCACTTGAGCTGACACGCCCCTCTCCACTCCACACCACACCAGCGAGACGGCGTTTGGCCCGGTCGGTTTAACGTGCACCAGACCCGCTTACACGACGGTTCTTCGGTGGAATCGGGTCTCGAACCTGAAACCCTTCAGTTCCGAGACCACCAGACCACCGCGGTCCCAATAGAATTGGAGAGAAATTCAATGCGATCTACTATTTAAATGCAAAATTTAAATACCAAATTTTACCCACTGAGGTCTTTACGTTTGATTGTTCACTTGAGTTAACTGAGTGGCAAGTGAGGTCATAAATTCAACACTTAAGTGAGGATTTTCGCACAAAACTTGATAGAAATCGACGAATTTGGTGTACTATTTGATAAATTTTACTTTTCTAACACTCAAAATGCTTCTGAATTATTGTATTCATAGACAGGCAGGTATTATTCAAAAATCCTGTTTTCCGAAATCAGGAAGGCCCGAAGCGTGGAAATTTGTCGAAATGACGAGTTCGAATTTTTGGGGAATTACAACACTTTCGCTTAGTATTCTGTATATATGAGAAATTTAAAAGATATAATAGAAATTTAAATATCCAGATTAAATGGAACCATATCTCTTATGATAAGTTAATATTAAGTTAATTTGATCATTTGTCTAAAAATTATTTTTTTAAAACATAAAAATAAAATAAAAGCCTAAATTTGATTATAAACTATGAATTTAATTACAAAAACAATGTCAAACAATTTTTGACATTTTTACACTCTATTAACTATGAATGCTCAAACAATCACGATTGTCAGCGTCAATATTTTTAATTGTCTGGTTTTAACTCAGAAGAAGTCTATCTATAAATGTCTTTTTTTCTTTCTAAAAGTTTATCAGATAACTTAGAGTTCAGATAATTCAAGTTCTACTGCAGATGAGTTTTGGTAAACTATTCTTTCATGTAGTTTTATGTTTAGAAAAACTCTGTTCATATGATTCTGACATAAAGTTTCTTTCTTATATTTGATGCAATGCTGTAAATAAAACTCTTGAATGCTTTCACAGTATGAGAACTATCATTGCGGAGAAACAACTTTCACAGAAGTATATATTTTTTTTAATTGAAGTACTTTCAGAAAATTTATGTCAAATGCGACATAAAAAATGCTCTTATATAACGTTCAATTACATTTTTTTATTCTTGTCTATGATTAACAGAAACTCTTGTTTGGTTTCCGGGGTAACTAAATTCTTTCCATTAAGCTATCAGTTTCGACTTTCATAAAGCTTTATCTCGAATATCTTTGACAACATTGACAGCATTTAGATTCTTTCTCAACTAATAATAAAGAAAAATGTGTATGTGAGTTTGTATATTGGAGTTTTATGGAACAGGTTGTACGATCTAGAGTTACAAAATTTAGAACGAATACGCTTGAGAATATAATAATGTGCCCTTGTAAGAGATTTAAAAAATTTGATTAATTAAAAATTATGCAAGATTTTGGCTTTTTCCATAGTTTCTAAAATTAATGTTGCACAGTATTAATTTTTACACTGTTTTAAAATCTTAATACTACTAATTCAATTACTTTGCAATTTTTTCTTAAATTTTGACAATTTTTAAGTTTTCAAAGGCATTTTATATGTCGTGAAAACACAATTTCATTTGGAAGGTTCGTGTCTATAACAAACAGAGTAGATATAAGGCTATTAAAGTAACAACGTTTTGTCTATCACAATTTGTTTCTTAATATTATATGTTGGCTTAACTATGAACAAGTTATATATAAGAAATTTCCTTGTAGTTGAACACAACAAATATTCCCAGTGAATTAATACGTGGTCAAAGATTGCTAGATATATTATAAAATTGAACACTAAACTAATGATCGAAAATATTTTATCATTTAATATGATTTTATATATATATATAGAGACCGACTTAAAATGAAAATTGATAGACCAAAATGGCTGAACTTTTAAACTCTGCCATTCTTAGAACATTCCGTCCGTTGATATTCCAACAGAGCATTCCGTCTACACCAATGATTCTTCTATTTCATCCGATTAAAGATCTTTTTGAGAGGTGCCAAAATTTCAGTGGTCTCCTATCCCCTACATCCTTGAGTAGTTTCAACTATTATTCCAAAATTGGGAAATTAGCAAGAAAATTAATTAATAATCAATAAAATACAGAATAAATAAATTTTAGTTATTATTTGGATAACTTTTGCTAAATATATATCAAAACAATTTTCTTAATTATTTGCATAATCAAAATAAAAAGAAAACCACAGATCCCGTCCTCCACTCGCAGTCACTGAATTGAGTTCGCTAATTTTTATATAATTTTAAAACTCATGACGTCTAGATTACTTTGCTGTGTATTTTTTTTCTATGGGGGACAATGACAGGATTCTCAACTCTCAGTTCTCAACAGTTAGTTCTGTACCGTCAGTTTTTATTGCATTCCTAATTTTATGGTCTAGATGCATCATTAATAGTTGTATACCCCTTAACACATTCTATTTTCCAGAGATATCGCAAAATAACATCTGTTCATAGGTCTTTGCATCAATAAAAGTGGACTGATTTCTCCAATTTTATACGCAGCCATATTATGTATACAGCTAATAAATCAGAAGGTTCAGAAGGTGTTTTTTGTGCAAATTTAATCTCTAATTATAAGAAAAGATGAAATTGTGTATGTATGTGTTGATGCTCTTCATGCCTAAATCTATCTAAATTTCTACATACTTAAACTCACATATACGTACTTTGGAGAATAAAAATTCGCATCTCGGTGTAATTTTTTTTAAATTTTAATTAATTAAAAAATGAAGTTGAATTTTGATGCTTTTCTGCAATAACATCCGAAAATATTATTGCACAAAAATGAATCTTGCATCGTTTTAATTCATAAAATTTATCATTTTAGTGACGCTAATTTAAAGGTCGGACAAATTTTTCCTGAATTTTTGTCTATATATTTTTTTTTGTCTAATTTTCGCCAATATATTACATTATTGTCCCAAAATTATAGTTTCATTAAATATTTGATTGTGTGTATTTTTTCATTGATGAAATTTGAAGCAGAAGGATTCTGTTTATTATCTGTGTAATTTATAAGACGAATTTAAAAAAAATGAATTTAGATAGATGACTAGATATTTACATTTTTAATTGTACTTCGACATCATGAGACTGATTTCCATTAGAAAAATTCATATGTACAAAGAATAGAACTGTATGAAAGAATTAAAATAGCCAAATTTTAAAGTCTGACAATTTGATAGTATCATTGACTTGCATTTATATTTAAACGATTTAACTGAAATTAAATCGAACCAAAACTTTTGGTGAACAAATGGTTACAAAAGCAAACAAATTTTAAACAAATTTAATGCATTTGTCACCACATTCCTTTATATAGTTAAAATATATTCTTTGTTCTTATTTTATTTGTTAATTGGATTAGATGACGGCTTTCTGAGCATCAAATCATTCTGATTAAATTTTTAGGAAAATAAAACATTTTTTTTACAATATTTTATAAAAATATGTCTTTTTGTCTTTTTTTCCTATTTCTAGATCGGAAATTTTGCAATCGATTTTTTATTCTTTTCGTTATATATTATAAAATGTCGAATTGAGTGTCACCGAAAAAATAAAATATTTAATATTTAATAAAATATTTAATTTCCAAATGCATGGCGATATTTCTAAAAGAAATTAACAAAAATGAATTACAGAATATAGGAATAATAATAATTAACTAGGAAATATTAAAAATTAAGATTAGAAAATAATGACTGCAAATAATTTTTTAAACACTATTTTTTTAGAATAATGAAAAGTGAAAAGTATTTTTAATTAAAAAAGTTAAGAGATCAAATCAAAATTATAAAAAAGTTCATACTGATATATGGAAATAAAGTCCTAAGAAAAGAAGTTTTTTTAAATATTCATCGAAAACTAAAGATAAAATATACAAGTATTTTTTCTATCTCCATATTTTAAATAAAATATATTTTCTAGTTTTTAATATAGTACCAGATGTGCCTTTTTTTAAAAAAGATTTTTTACTTTTAATTTTTAATGAAATTTAAAGTAAAAAATCCATCAAAATATTATTCCAAATCCATCATTCCATCAAAAATATCATTATATTTTCGAAACTTTTTCAAAAATATTTGATTAGAACTTATATATAGTCTTCATTACAGAAATGAAAGAAGTCTCTTGCATTAAAATTTTATTTTAAGCTTCGGTTTTATTTATAGTACTGTTTGTGTAAGAAAAAATTTAATCTTTTTCATCTGTAAGGAAAAAAAAGAATAAAACTCAGAAAAAGATACGCTTGAAAACTCTAGGAACTAAAATGTATAATAAATACATTTTCAAAGAATCATATCAGGAGCATGTGGATTTCATGCTTGGTTGAAAAGTACCTAATGGAGATTGAAAGTGTTTTCTTAAAATGCATTGCTTAACGTTTTTTTCCCCAATCTTTTTTTACTTCTTTATAACTACATTCCCATGGTTCAGAGTTTTTTTCCCCTAGTATATTGTAAAAGTTTTTTTTCTTCTATACATTGCTCTTTTTTTTTATTTTTTATGAAGCAACAGTAATGGATTTCCATTGTTATTTAGTTTTCAATTTCGATCATTTATTTAACTACGTGTTTTATTTTAAGGAATTTTTTTTATTATTCTGTTAAAAAGTATTTTATCGGAAACTTTTTTTTTCATTCTCTGAGCTTAAAACAAATATCCATTCCAATGAAAATACAAGCTTGTTTTAGTGCGTTCTAAAGAAGAGTGAGTTGAGGCACGGGAAGCCTCGATGGAATTATGGGACGGATTTATCGGTATTTCTTTTGAGGATTTTATTGTTTGTTTCTTATGAAGACACGTAAAATGCTATAGGAAATATTTTAAATATGAAATTAAAAAAAAGTGAGTGTATTGCTTTTGTTTTTGGTTAGGGGCTATAATAGCTACTTATAATTAAAGGAATTTTTTTTCTTGAAGACTAATTTTAACTACTTAAATTGCAATAGAATTAATTAGGGCTAACTTGAACACATTTTATTTAATCAAAACAGAATAATTCTGTTCAAACTCTAATATTTCTTTTTCTTTTAGTTTTATGATATTACTAACTATCTTTGGCGATTTCTTTCCTGGGTGTATTGCTGAACGTGACTTTAAACCTATGGAAGGCATTTATTTCAGTCGTATCAACTTTTATGTATATTTCTTATCATATGAAAAATCTGAAAAATATATGCTCAATAGACTGAAAAATAGACAAATTATTGAGTGTTATTAATTAATGGACAAATTACTGACTGAAATTAAAAAGTGTTATATACTATGATATAAAAGCGAGAGTAAAAATATATATACAATAACACTTTTTAATGTAAATATATATACTCAGTAATTTGCAATAGAATCCGCCTATTGCAAAATTACTGAGAGAGCAAATTAAAGGGTGTTATATACTATGATATAAAATCGGAAGTGAAATTATATGTACACAATAGAATCAGTCTATTGCAAATTATTGAGCGCACAAATTAAAGAGTGTTATAGACAATGATATAAAAAAGGAAGTGAAAATATATATACACAATAGAATCAGTCTATATGCAAATCACTGAGCGAGCAAATTAGAAAGTGTTATATATTATGATATAAAATTATTACTTCAGCTTTAATGCTCAAAGAAAACAATTTTTTAAATTTAATTTTGGCATTGTCAGATGTATGCGATTGACTAACTTGAAGAAACTGTGAAATTAATTTGAATTTCCTCACAGAAAAAAAAGTATCTTTATCGATTATAAAACAAATTAAATTTAAGATGTTTGTTAAAATTAGAATAAGAATGGTATGAAAATGAAATTATTATTAAAAAAGTAAATGTTCGAGTTCTAAAACAGTGTAAAAAAATTTTTATGAGAAAATATTTTCGAATGATGAAACTTAAGAAAAAACATAACTTTGCTTGATTTCTACATTAACTTAAACTTTTATTTTAACTAACCATTAGAATTCTGAAAAGTTACAATGACTTTTAATCTTGCTTGAAGCACATGTGTCAAATTTCATGAGCAAAGAACAAAAACTATATATTTGTATTAAAAGACAAACAAACATTAATTTTTATAAGCTAATACACAGATACATGTAAATTAGCTAAAAATTGAGTATTTTTAGCACATACTCAAACAGTTTAAAAGTGTATTCATTATTTGGTAGTGGAGCTATTGAATGGAGATTGGCACATTGGAATTTTTTGTTCATGTTGCTTGTGCAACTGCACAAGTGCGTTTGTTACAATTGCAGAATCAACCAGAGTTATCTTCCTAAAACATTCTCACGTACTCTCTAATACACTTTTTATGTCAGAGAACACCTTGCATGGCATTGGTGTACAATAATTACAAAATATTAACTTTATTTAAAATTTAGCATTTTTACTAAATCTATCTTGCGACCATTGGTGAGTTTTTTGACAATTTATACCTGGCATGCGCTTAATAGTTTACGAAAATCGAATTTGTGTTTTAAGTAATATTTTCTCAATTGATTGAAATAAAGATGTGACTCAAAACTGCACTTATAGTCACAAAATCCCATACCAAATCTGATATATTGCATTTTTAAATTATCACATTAATATGTTTCTGAAAGTACAAACCGACAAACAGTCAACCTGTTGTTGGTTTCGATTCAAAATTTGACAGGTTTTACACTAAAAAGGTCAAATCTGTATATCGAATCTTATTTATCTTGGTTTGTAATAACTTATATTCGAACAACTGGACAGACAGATTTCCTCTGAATTTAATTTATTCAGAATTTGACAGAAATCTACAAATTCGATTTATTTATCTAGCTTAAAGAGTTTTTGAGTGATCTTTGTTACAGACAGACAGACAGATGGACAGTTTCCAAAGATGTGTTTTTCGAATTCGGAGAGGTTTAAAACGTGGAGATTCGTACAAAATTTCATCAAGTTGGAATTTTTTTGACATTTACTATACCTTCTCGATACTATGTGCACGAGAAAGTAAATATTTGTAAGTTTAACTGTATATTTTCGAAACATTAAATTTTGGTTTCGTTATATATATATATATATATATATATATATATAACGCATACCGAATCTTTGCATATATATATATATGTAAGCATTATTTTATGTGAAGCATGATGCAGTTTGAAGACACTTTTAATTTTTGTGACGTCGTTTTATTTCATCTTGATGAAGCAGGCATATGTACAAGCGATGAGCACACAGAACGACACAGAAAAGGAATGAGGAAAAAGCTCTTGGACATTTTATCCCTGGTAATATAACCTTAGATTTTGATAGGGAAAATATTTCTTCATAGTACTAATATATTAATAAGATTCTGATAGGGATTTCTGACGCATGTCAATCACATGTAAGGGAAACACAGGGATCTTTTAAAAAAGAATGTGCTTACTGGACATTTTTTGCCCCTTCACGCCGAGCGTGTGAAAGTGTCGGCGTTTAGCCGATTCAGCAGTTTTATAAAGCTTATCTTGAATTAATTAAGTAGAGAAAGTGGAATTGGATCACGAAATAAGAGAATATTTTTAGAATGAAGTTACTATGGGCTATATATATATGCAGGGTGGCCCTGAATTCATAGGCCAAACTTTAAGGGTAGTAGGTAAAATAAAGAAGCATTTTTTGTACAGTAATGAGGGATCAAAAATGGAAAGTTTTAGCTTAAAAAATAAAATTATTGAGGAAATGAAAAGAAATAATATTACAATAAGTGCTGAAATGTACCACCACCAGCATCAATACAGGCCTGGAAGCCTCTAGCAGCTGGATACGAAGATGTCTGTTGTTACACGAACAGTTACAGCAGCAACTGAAATGTCCTCATCAGAGTCAATTGGAGTCTTGGAGACACTGTATTTTTCAGCCTTGATTGTATTTACTTACTTACACTTGCTTGTTCCACCACTTGTTTTTATTTCCGATTCCATACTGCTATACAAAAATTGTATCTTTATATGTATTTTATCCACTCTTAAAGTTTGGCCATAAATTCAAGGACACTCTGCATATATCGTCACGTAGGTTCTTTAGTGTGGAACTCAATGACACACACAAGAAGTAGAGCTAAACCAATGTATTAACTCAACTCTGATCTGAGAATACAGTTACTGACAGATCTTCTGCTTTTATACTAGCAGGGAAAGTTCCAGAATACTTTTCTGGTGACAGTAAGAAAAGTCCAGAACACTTGTCTGGTAAACTAAAGAAATGTCCAGAATCTTCTGGAACATGAAATAAAAGGAAGCATAAAATCAAGGAATTAAATATTTACACAAACTGCGAATCGCATTGCCTCTAGCGGGATTCGAACTTACAATCTCTTTATTATGAGATCAGTGCCATGACCATTCGGCCATGGAGAGTCGACAGCCTCTTTTCAATGACGAACACAGGCGATTTCAGCTCTAACTTTCTTGTACAAACGATACCTTTTTATTAAACACATAAAATATAATTTTTTTTCCTAGCCAAATGAAACTTTTTCTATTTTTATTCATTTGCAAATCTTAAATTTGCTCTGGAATTTTGATTCATTCTACATATCTTATATGCAGTCATTTTCTTTTATTTCAAAAAGTTATTCATTATATATATATATATATACAATATTTGGATATTGAATACAAAAGTATCTTTTCTTTATCCTTTTTCCGTTATCTTCGACATATTATAATACCATCTGAAAGTTCTAAGATTAAAGAAAAAAAAAAGGAAGAAACAAATTTTAAAACATCTTGGCGCAAAAAGAGATTTGTATTTCTTTCCTCTCTTACGAAAAAGTAACTTTTAAGAGTAGGAAATATTTTCAGAAGTAAACAAAAGCAGGTAAACGGAAGCTTGCTCTATACTTTGAAATCATTGCAGCTACATTGTGTCACTGTTTCTTTTCGGAGCATCTAACGCAGTCTGAAACTTTACTTTTTCGAAACACGAAAGTTTGGGCAACATAAATTGTTTTTGACGATCGATATTATATTCTAGGATATTTTTGTCTCACAATTCTAAGCAAATTCTTAAGGCAAATACGTGAATTGTAAAGATTGGAATTAAATTTTTTTTTCTAAAAAAGAACTTATCGTTTTTAGAGTTACCGTGTTATTTTTTTGATAACATTAAATCCTTGAATAAATGTATTTTCAAAGCGTATATCTTATAATGGGGTTTATTCAAAGTACGGAATTGTTACTTTTGAAAATAACCCGTTGTACTCTTCTTCTAAAAATTTGAATTTGTAAAAAAATGCTTGTAAGGAAAATAAAAAGGCTCATTTTTTTGTATTGTAAGCTAGCTACGCTTTGTAAACACATTTTCAGTTACGCACAACATAGTTGATATAAAATTTACGATTTATTTAAAATATTGTTACGAAATTTCCTGAGTTCGTTTGAATAGTGGGGGTTATATGGTGTGAAGAACGCTCAATCAGCAGGCGGCAGTAGAAAATAAAAACAACGACCTTTATTTACACGAAGACACACAGGACAGCACAAAGACGACAACTATATACAGCACAGAAGACGATTATCTTCAGCCGAGACGTGCAGCATACAACAGTATACACAGCAGCTCTACTCCGTCGCTGCTCCGCTAGTCCCTGGAAGACGAGTTCTTCACCGTCGCTTCCGACTACTCTTCGACTCCACTGGTCCACGACTCGATTCACCGTCCAGTTCACAACTACTCGGCAGCGGCAGGACTTCTTCCTTTTATAGGGATCAGGAGGCGGAGCTAGAAGCCTCTCAACCAATCAGAAACGTTCGAGGCGTATCTCCGTTCCTACTGGACGGATCGGGAAAATTCTCGATGTTTCGGGTATAAACTATTTTGGCGCCAAAGTCACCAAATTCGTCGCCAAGTCGCCAAATGGTCGCCAATTTTGTCGCCAACCTCCGACGCGACACCGGGCTCCGTCCAGTACGGATGACTGTAAAACATTCTTTCCGATGGTGGAACCAACTATGCTGGGAAGCAGCATTACAGATTCGTAACAATATTACTAATTACTCATCTGTTACCAGCAGTTTTTTAAAATGGAAATCTATTGACATTCAATTCAAAAACAGTTTCATTTTTGTTGAAAAAAATCAGTATTTATGAAGAATAAAATAGATTATATAGATTAAAATAATAGCAATATAAAATTTTCTACTCATCAACATGTAATATTAAACCAGCTTCATTTAAGTCAACAAACCAATATTCATGTAAAATAAAACTGATAACATGTATTAAAATAATAGATAAATCAATTAAAACATTTTTGGAGCTCATTGCATTCGTATTCTTGTTTAAATTGAAATCTACAGACGTATAATTTTTTTTAACTAGCTTCCTTTCAGCTAACAAATATCATTTATGAAAAAAAATTATTAAACAGATTAAATAATCGAAGAGTTAACTAAAATTTACATCTAATTTAAATTATTACGGATTGCATTATTATTTTATTATTAATTATTTTGAATTAAAATTTTCAAACGTATAATTTTAAATCACATTTAGGTTTAGTGTACGAAAAATAAAACTGATCACAATATAAAATATTATATCCATAATTAAATATCATCTTCAAAGTTCTAAATTAGATCCAAAATTAAATACTATTTAAGTGCTCAAAATGACTAATGCATTTCGAAAAAGATGGAATTTTTACGTTGTTGTTTTTCATGTTCTCCCATAAAATGGCGTTTTTTACCGTTTAGCTTGGTAGAATGGAGGTAGAAACCGAGAAAAAAATTAGAAATTAGAAGTACTCATTTTTAAATACTTCATTTCTAACAGTCTGTAAAACAATCTGTTCTTGATTTCTTTCTTCCTACTTTGACCGATGGTCCCAAGCCACTTCGCGAATTGGCCGGCCAAAGCCCGAAATCAAGAAAAGATCGGACATTGGCCGGTAAGTTTACAGCAATACAAGTTGGCCAAAACGCGAATTGGCCGATTTCGGGCTTTGGTCGTAACATATAGATTTCAAAGAGTTGAGAGAAAAAAGTTACTAAAATAATTTGCCTTCTTAATAAACATCGCTTTTTACAATTATGAAGATTTTTTTTTTGAAATTGTTATGGGATTTTGTTTTTCTTCACATTGTTGCGACTGATGACTTTTAATTATTTTCCTTACGAAGTATATACAAAGAGAGCGTACTGTAGTCATCAAAAAATTCGGAATTAAGAGTTTGCGGATTCTCCTCGTTGAAGGTCTCCTTATGCCCGAGAAACACATTTTTGGATTATAGTTTGTCTGTCTGTTAAAAATGAATTGAGCTGGACTGTTGAAATTTGGTATTCGTCCCCAACACCAAATTCGCAGATT
Organism: Argiope bruennichi; assembly: GCF_947563725.1. NCBI lineage: Eukaryota > Metazoa > Arthropoda > Arachnida > Araneae > Araneidae > Argiope > Argiope bruennichi. The sequence goes on along the minus strand of NC_079151.1, from coordinate 52,805,652 downwards.
TCGATCGAAATTAGGACGAAATCCTTTGGAAGGACGTTTACCTGCCAGCCACTGCATAAGTGGACAAAATAACTCAAAAAGGCAAGGATCTAGATATGTGAAATTAAATGCATGATTTTAACATCAGACATGCAGATGGGTATTGTTGCGAAATTTCCTGGGTTCGTTTGGATAGTGGAAGTTATATGGTGTGGAGAACGCTCAATCAGCAGGCAGCAGTAGAAAATAAAACAACGACGTTCATTTACACGAAGACACACAGGACAGCACAAAGACGACAACTATATACAGCATAGAAGGCGATTATCTTCAGCCGAGACGTGCAGCATACACAGCAGCATACAACAAGACTCTACAGCAGACAGTAGCGCACAGCTTAGTTCAGCACTAGCTTGACTCCGTCGCTGCTCCGCTTATCTCTGGAAGGCGAGTTCTTTACCTTTGATTCCAACTACACTACTCTGGCAGCTGCGGCGGCCTTCTTTTACAGGTCTCAGGAGGCGGGGTTAGAAGCCTCTCAACCAATCAGGAACGCTCGAGGCGTATCTCGGTCCCTAATGGACGGATAGGGAAAATTCTCAATGTTTCGGGTATAATCTATTTTGGAGCCAAAGTCGCCAAGTTTGTCGCCAAGCTCGGGAACCTCCGACGCGACACCCAGACTCCGTCCAATACAGATGACTGTAAAACATTCTTTCTAATGATGGAACCATCTATGCTGGGAAGCAGCATTACAGATTCGTAACAGTATTAAGTATTGATCTAAATATCCATAGTTAACCAGCTGTTTCTCTATTTATTCGAATGTATATGAATGCAATAATTCAAAAATGCAAGGATCTAGATAGGTGAAATTTGGTATCTCATTTAGTGAGTAAAATTGTAGATTCGTATCAAAATTTCGATCCAATCATTTGAAAAGATGGAGTATAAAATTCCTTCTTAACTTTCTTCATTATATCATGAACATAAAGCATTATTGTTTCATTCACAACGAACGGAAGTTGAGAAGTTCATAGTCTCCTTCTTGCGGATTTACTTTGACCTTAGAGAGGTTGTTGCCCACTGTTCAGTGATGCAGGTTTTTATAAGAAGAACGTAAAAAAAAGTTATTTTATTGTCTAAAACTGTTTCAAAGACCCTCACTTGTCTTTATCACATGAACATTCATTTCGCAACATTATACGAAAAAGTAAATGTCTTTTAAGCTTTTCCGCTTTTAATTAATGTAGAGACGTTTTAACAGTTATAGATGAGCCTTATCTCAAACATTTTTGAAGAACTAGAATACCATTATGTCGGAAGTGAAGTTTTTGAAAAATCTTTTAAAAATGAGTTTTTGCATACTTATATTTTTTTTTAAATTTTTGCAAAAAAAGTAAATAGTAAAAAACATCTATGAAACTAAAAATACGTAATTTAAAATTCAAAAATATTTTGAAAACTGGATAAACTCTGAACTTTTTTTGTTTTTGTTTAATAGAAGTATAAAGCATAGAAGCTTAAATATATAATGAATTTCGTCATAATTTTACAGATACTTAAGAAATATATTACTTAGTTCCTGGACTAAAGAATAAGCTGTATTTCGATCTATTCATTAAGTACTAAGCTCCAACTGATAAGTAGTATAAAATTTTCACTTATTTGCAATATGAAGCATTAAAATAACTTTAAAATAATTTTGAATGAAAAAATTGCTTATTCTGTAATTTAAGAATTGCAGAAAATATTGAGAAATTATGATACCAATTTCAAACAAAAAATGTGCATTATATTTTAATTTATGACATTTTGAATTAGAAAATTTTACGAACATTTAAGATTTGAGAAAATAGCATTTAAAAACGTAAAATAGATTAAATTACGTAAATTCAAAAATGAGTTAAATTTTCAAAGAATGATCATTGAAACTAAATTGAAACAATTTAAAAAAAATTGTTTATAAATTTAAAATATTGGATAAAAAATATTAGATATTTTTGCGAAAATTCGACAGTATTTCATTATAGAAAAAATATATCAACTTGAAAAACAATAGAAACTAATCTAATCGTCATTGTATTTATTTACCACAAGAAACCACTAGAAAAAAGACAATAAAAAAAACTAGAAAAACCACTGTACCACTAGAAAAACTGTTCCCAAATTCAAAATACTTCATAAAAAAATCAATATTTTTGCCAGAAACCGATTGTATTTCATTATAGAAGAAATATAACATCTTGAAAAACAATAGAAAGTTCGAACATTAACCCAGTTGTCATCGTATTTATGAACCACAAGAAACTGCAAGCATCAGTTGTTCTGTTTTTTGCCACATTAATAGCATTGTTGAATGTGCAGAGAGAAAAATGAAAGGAGCCGCAGAAAATCCGATTCGCCATCACCTTACTAAATGACACCCTTTCCCAAACAACGATTCCTAGCGGGTGCGTTCTTTTTCTCCGTGCCAGCAGTTGAATGGCCCTCCCATCTGGCAGAAGGAAGCGAGAAAGCATCAGCCCCAAAGATAGAATGACCACACATTTCCTCCCCTATCTATAGCCACGAGATGTGCTCTCAGATTTAGATTCAGCCAGCCAGCCAGCTATCTTCTCTGCCGCCGCTATTACCTCCGTGATGGAGTACTGTGGTTGATGGAACGCCAGATATTAGTAAAAGGAGGTTTCACCTTATGGCGGTGAAGGATTTATCATAAAATATCGCACCTCATCTGTTTTATCAAGTTCTGTCCGCGAGCTAAGAGAGTTTATTTAATTTTGCAGTAAAAGCCATCATTTTCTAACGAAATAGTTAGTTTTGAAGCCCTAAATTCTCAGTATTTGATGAATGAAGTACTAGATCGTAATTAATCTTCACTAAAAATAAAATAGAATACGTGCATGTGTCTTGAATGGGTCGGATTCGGTTAAGGGCAATTTAATCTGAGTAATAAATGGTATGTTATTGGGAACTTATTGGAAATGTTTGAAAGAAATTTTATGGTACCAATAAGTAATTTAATTCCAAAACATAATATAACGTTAATCTAATTTCATTATAAACGAGAAAGTGTGTATGTGTGTTGGTGCCTACAGGGCAGACTGTTTAGCCAGCCCAAGCTACCAAAATTTTACAGATATATATAATTTTGTAAGATAAAAATGTGTACTTCGGAGAGTTTATTTAAAATTCTAATAAATTAAAAATAAGCTACATTTTGGTATTTGATGTTATAAATCCTGAAAATATTGATGCATAAAAGTAATTTTTCTACCATTTTAAAATTTGAAGAAAAAAAATCTTATAAATGGCAACAATTGAATCGGTATGCAATTTTTTTCCGAATTTTGACAGCTTTTAAACAAATATATATATTTTTTGCCAAATTTTCAACAATATTTTTCATAGATGAACTAAAATTCAAGCCGCGTTTGTTGTTCGGTCAGATATTTATTCACGAATTTTCTTCCTCTATTTCATCTAAAAGAAAAGTATGTATATAATTTATATGAAGAATAAGAAAATGAACTTACAGTGCTTAGAAAGCTAAAAGATAGATAATCCATGCAGCCAAGTTTTTTAACAGAATTGTGACGCTCTAAGCAATGTTTGTAAAAATAACATGTAAAACTGTTAAAATAAAATAATCTAATATATTTCACTATTTGAGATTTAAGAAAAAGGCTTTGTTGAAGGAATTAAATGTAGCCTATATTCCATGTGAAATATCTGTAAGCCAAAGACGGCTACTTTATTCATGAATGAAAAATCAACGCTGAGGTGAAAACAAAAATCCTAAAAGGGTAAGACGCTTATCTAAATATGTAAAAAAATAAAGGTTAACATATCTTAACTTTTAACTAGTCTTTTTTGGCGATTATCAGTTCTTCTACCATATCCATAGTAATAATATTGCAATGTCAGTCAACTCGAGTGAACTACAAATTAGCATGGAAGGCACTATTTTAAATCATTTTTGGATAATAAATGTTGAGGTAAGGGCCTCTGTGAAAATTATTTTTTGCGATACTTCTCAAAAATGCAGAGAGAATGGGTTTCGGTGTAGGCGGCCATTGATGATATCATTAAAAAACCATGAGATCTGTTATGAAATAAAAATTGAGGGACATGGTACAGTAGTTGAGGAAGGGTGACTTTTCCGAAGATTTCTGCTCAGCAAATTTTCAGTGAATTGATGTTTTTGTGAAATCTCACGAAACTGGAAGCCACTGAGGGAATAGAGACAAACAATCGTTGATAATGTATCTAGAGATTATGAATTTCATACGAAATAAGGATTGATGTAATCTATACAGTGATTGGACTGAGAAAACTCTGTTGTGCGATTAATAAAAAATAACTAAACCAGGTTAATAACTATTTTTTTCCCTCAAAAATGTTGTTGGTCAATCTGAAATAAAAAATAACTAAACCAGGTTAATTTTTGTTGCTAGAAAGCTAGTAATTTGCTTTTTATTATTATTTTAAATATATAGATGAAAATGTAGAAGTTTTCAAGCATGATTTTCTTATAGAACTCAAAGCCATTTCCTTTCTTTGGCCTTCAAATTTTCAATAAAATCTTATCTTTTACATGTACATAACCATATGGAATTTCAGAACACTTGCACCTCAGAAAAGTAGTGAGATTTTGATTATAAAATTCCATCTTTATAAAAATGAAGAAATTATTTTGAATAAAAATATTAATTGCTGATGCTATTGAATTTTGAGATTGAGAGAATTTTTATGTTGGCACTGAATTGCAGAAAAAAATTATATATCTAATAAAAATTTATTATTAAATTATGAAATAAAATATAATATGATTTAAATTATAAAATATGAAATACTTTGGAACTACTGCCTGATTTTATCCTTTATTCTGTAAATCAAAAATTTTCCCCCATTATTCTGATCGAAATATTTAATAAATTAATTTTACGTACTATAACACAATAATCTCTATAAAGTAAACAGTCTTTCACATATTTTAATTCCTTTAAAATATCTTATTTCAGAAATTTTGCAAGTATTAGAATTTTCCATTATTGGGAAATTGAACTTTTTTTGACACAGTTTTACAATATCTTTAAAAGACTTCAGAATTTTTCAAAACCAATTTCAAATCAGTTCAGTCTCAATTGCTTAAAAAACAAACATGATTCATTAAAGTATTATTCATGCATAAAATTCAAAACCTTATATTTGTATATGAAAACCTTTTTTAACATAAAATATTTTTAATAACTCTTGTATCACTCTTCTTCCATTCTTTATACTGCTACCATTTTTATAAAAAAATTATACTTTATTTAGCTTTTTAGAAATGGCGCAACTGAAATTTATTTCCCATTGTTTTAACGAATAAGAAACGGCCATTAGGGAAAGTGATGGCGACTGAATTGGCGTTTTTATTTTTTCGTTTGGCGCCAAATTATGATTTTCTTTTAATTTGTAAGATGATAATTTTTTAACATTAACATTTTTTTTACGGGTGATATAGATAATGGAACAATAACATAAAATGTTTTTAATAACACGATACTACCTACTACCATTTTTATAAAAAATCATATTCTAATAAGCATTTTTAGAAAATGGCGCAACTGAAATTTATTTCACATTATTTTAATGAATAAGAATTAATAATAATTTAATGAATTAGGGAAAAAAATTATTCCCTATTTATGAAGTGATGGCGACTGAATTGGCGTTTTTATTTTTTCATTTGGCTCAAAATCATGATTTCCTTTTAATTTCTTAAATGAAGATAATTTTTTAACATTAACATTTCTCTTACCGGCTATACAGATAGAGGAACAAATGTAGCATTAAGTGTTTTTAATAACTCGATACTACCTCCTATCATTTTTATAAAAAATCATACTCTATTTTGATTTTTAGAAATGGCGCAACTGAAATTTATTTCACATTGTTTTAATGAATAAGAAACAGTCATTAGCGAGAAAAATTCTTCCCTATCTTCATAGTGATGTCGACTGAATGTTTTTTTGGCGCCATTTTCATTTGGTGCCAAATCATTATTTCTTTTTAATTTGTTAGATGAAGATAACTTTTTGACATTAACATTTTTCTTACGGGCGATACAGATAGTGGAACAAAAAAAAACTTTTTGGTTTCATTATTTGGAATGAAGGGAGCTTGCTAGATATTTTTAGTGATAAAGGCGCGTTGGGTGTTGCTTTCGGAATAATGCAATGGGCTGAAACAAAATGAAGCACCCGCTAGTGTGCTCAGTTACAGTTAGCAGCTCGTGCGATTAATCACGTGATGATTTAATAGGGTTTGTTTTGTGGGTGTGCGTCCTGTGTTCCACCTTTAATGGAAATTAAGGTCATTAACGCAGAAAGAATTGCCCTCGAAAATCCCTTCACCTATTATGGTCCTGTTTAAACTCATATTTAACTGATATAAGTCTTCAAACACTACATTAGAGAATATAAATCCTTGTAATGGTTTAGTAAAGGAATATAGGGAAAAATTTATATTGAACTTATTTTTAAGGCAAACATTCAAGTTCAGGAATTTTTGTTAATTATTTGAAATGCGGTGGATTTCAAATCTGAATTTATGTATTCATTATTTACTTCTGAAGACGAAGTTGGATAGTAATTAGATCGTCAGTAACTAACTGAATGGAAACATTTTCATACTTTTCATGTTCAGTGAACTTGCTTGTAAAGATTTGCATCAATCTGTGAGGAGATAAATTCCTGTTTTCATAGTGACATTCCCAAGGTTCAAAAAATATGAGACGGTTAAAAATGGAGCATAAAAAAAGAAATTGAAATTTATGATAAGAATTTGAGATTAGTTGCAATATGACAAGAATACTATGGCTATAGTCAGAAAGACGGTTTTTTCCGAATTTTGATTTGTTTGGGGTTTTTTGGAGCAAAAACCATGATATTGACCTTGCGTTTTAGTCCGACAGAACCTAATCTATTACTTTTCTGGTGTGATTCAAGTGTCCAATATTAATCAAAGGATCGAAAAATTCCCTTTTCATTTCTATAATGCAGTGTGCATTGCTGGGAGAATCTAAACCTCATATAGTGGGAGTGATTTCTTCAAAACTTTCTCACATCTCTTTAATCAAAGCGTTAGCCTCTCGTATAAAATTATGGACCTACGGTAAAACCATGAATATCACAAACGTTCAGATTTCACAGTCTGTGTTTTGTATTATAATAACGAAAACCTGTATTTATGTATGAATTGAAGGGAATTGGTGAAAAGTAGTTTAGAAATATCGAGTTTTGTTTTGATTCTACATCTTAATTGAATATAGCGAGCTGCCCTTGTCGAAAAATCGCTGGGATGTGGCTAATTCATAAGTATCATAAAGTTCAACACGCACTTTGAATTCATTAATTCCGGCCAATTAAAACCAAAATTAGACTTAAATCTAAAATAATAGTCCTAAGAAAACACATTAAAATTATTTGTTAAATTATTTTATTTATTACTGCGTATTTGAAAGATTTTCTTTAAAGGTATGCGAAAATACAGACATAGAGACGCCCAATTCTTTAACAGATATGGTTCACAATTTTATAAGAATTTACACTCGAGATGATAAAACTGTTACTCAAATTTCATTTACTTAAGTAGCTACATTTTTTTAATAATAACTATTACATGCATGCTTGGTTATAAATGATGTGGATCTACTTATTATATGTTACAACTGTGTACCAAATTTCATTTGTTTAGTTCTTCACGTTTTGTAGTTATCGTGTTCATTTGTATTTAAACATCCTTGGAGTAGATTCATTCGAACTCAAAAGTTAAATGAATTTCCACATTTGAGACCTGTCCAAGTATACATTTTTTAAATTATGAACTGGAGTTTAGTTTAGTTATATTGACGTCCTATTGTAAAGCAAAACTAGGGCTATTTTGGGACGGACCTCGTAATTTTGAACCGCGGTCTGATGACGAGGATGACACCTAAACTGGCACCCCCCTCTCCACGCCACACCACACCACTGGAAGGACGTTTGTCATGACGGATTTAACGTGCAACAGACCCCCTTACACGACAATTCTTCGGTGGAATTGGGTTTCGAACCTGAAACCCTACGGATCACAAGCCGAGACCTTACCACCAGGCTATTTCGGCCCGTTATGAACTGGAAAAACACATTTTAGGAATTATATCTTTCTATGAATATAATACCTCATCAACGCTTTGATATGGTTGAAATTTGGTATTTGATCTCTACTCCATATTTAGTGTTGGGTCAAATTTAGGTTATAATGGTTGGACAAAAAGGAGCCCAAAATACATTCACTTTTCTGATTTTCATATATTGATAGCATCCGAACAATTAATTTCACCCAAAAAAAACCAACCGCCAAAGATCGCATTCTAATAGGCATGTGAATTTGTAACTACAATTATAGTTTTGGGTCAAATTTTAGTTTTAATGGTCAGGAAAAAAGTCGTCTAAAACTGACACTCATTTTTCTGAATCTTATGCATGAATAGCATCCAAGTGATTAATCGCCCAAAAATCTCACTTTGATAGACTATAATTTTATAGCTTTGGGCCAAATTTTAGTTTTAGTGGTCAGAAAAAAGACGCCCAAAATACGCATTCACTTCTCAGAATCTGATGCATTAAGAGCACCTCAACGATTAATCGCCAAAAATATCGGCAAAGATCGCACTTTAATAGACTAACTCCGTAACTATTGTTTGGCAAAAGCATGCATTTAATAATGCAAAAATTCATTTTATTAGAGAGCATGCAAAAAAGATCCTGGAGACCATTTCCGCTGGTTATTTTAACTAAAAATAAAGTTGTTGACGTTAAGAGAATTTTATTATATTTTTTATATAAAAGCGTAATTTGCATAAAAACACATTATATATATTTTAAAATGTGCCAATGATAACATTTTCATCGTAAGCAACACTATGCATATAAGCCAGGAAGAAATAACAAACTGTAAACACTATTTTCTTCCCCATTTTAAAAGTAGTCTTACATCACATAAAAGCGGAAAATTGAAGTTATATGATGTTGGTCTCTAGAGACATTATCAATTCTTCAGTCCTCTTCATTTTCAAATATAAACTAATGTCATCATAAAAAGCGTTTCAAAAGCAATATAGCGAAGCAACATTTTTCTAACAATATATCATTTTGAGTCAGACTTCTTCGAAACAAGCGACGGAAAAATTGCTCGACGTTTAACTTGTGTTCCGTGAAATAAAATGAAATGAAAATAAAAAATAATGAATGATTTCTAGAAATATACTTCGCAGTAAATAAAAAGAAAGTCAAAAATGAAGAACGTGATGTCTTATGGATTATATTGGAAGAATAAAAATTTGAAACATCAAAAGAAAAGCTAAAATATTTTCAGCAAATATCATTAACTTCCGCCGTTTTCCTTCCCTTGAAAAAAAATAACAAACGTCTGCTGTAGTTCTCAGAGTTTCGAAGGCGGAAAACATCAGAGAAAGTACAAAACATTTATCTGAAAGAGCTTTCATTTAAACACCGAACATATTCCGGCCTTTATTTCTTTTCTTTTTTTTCAAAAAATATCTTTTATTAATAATTTTTTTCTGATTGGAGGTCCTTTTTGATAAAACGAAACGCGAGATTTATGAATAAAGAACTAACAGATCATTTGAAAGAGAATTATACATCAATTTTTATTTCTTTTACAAAACGATTAATAAACTGTCAGCGAAGTTTATTTGACAAATGAGATTTATTCTTTGATTTGAATTAAATTGCACCAAAATATATCATTTTCTTCACGTCCTACGAAAATTTATATGTTCTGGCAGTTAGTGATAAGATCTCAGTTTTGAGATGGGGCCGTGGTTGCCTAGCATTAAAACCCGGTTTCTGAAACAGGTTCAGTTCAGTTATATTGACACCCCATTTTTAAAGCAACACTAAGGCTACTTTGGCACGGACCACGTTATTTAAAACCGAGGTCAGGTGACGAGGACGACACTTGAGCTAGCCTTCCCTCTCTCCAAACTTCCTCACTACACTAGCTGGAGGACGTTTGCCCCAACGAATTGAACACCCTCAGATCCGCTTACACGACGGTTCTTCGGTGCAGTCGGGTCTCGAACCTGAAGCCCTCCGGTTCCGGTTCGCATTTCAAGAAGTTACAAGCAATAGTCATACCCACTTCAAATTTCCCCACCATACCAAGGAGGACATTTAATCCTCTACACAGAAAATTTACAGGTACTACGTCTGTATTCACCCTAGGCTTTTCATGGAATTGACTTCAGGGGCTCAGTCCTGGTCTCGAAGCCGAAGTTTTCCCAGGCCATAAGCATGGCTTTTTATGAAGTAGATGTTTGGAAAGCTAGATACTTATTTATGCATCGCTTTTGTCATCTTACCATGGTTCAAATTTACGAAATCAGTTGATTTAATTGAAATTAAATTATGCAAAAATTATTTTTTGCATAATTTAATTGTTAATGTTTTTTTACTTAATTTAATTTTTTTTAGGAGTTTGAGAAGAAATAATTTGTTGCTCATATGGGGCACATGTTCGAGGATAGAGGAGCTAAGTAAAATAAATACTTTTCAACATATAATAGGAACAAGAACTATATTATATAAATAAACAAAAAAAATTTGGAAAAATACATAATAAAAAATATGAAATTTCAAATAAATTTTTAAAAAATGAGAAAATGATTTTAAAGCATAAACTGTAGTATTGAACAAAAATTCATTTCTTCTAATGATAAAAACTACTACATTTATAAAATTATTTTTTTTCATCATAGATTAAAATAAGAGCGTTGACGTTACAGATTATTATTAATCTATGAATTTTAATAAGCAACTGCTGAAATCATTCATCCGTTGTCTGACATATTGCGTAGATGATAGATGTTGTTCTAATTAGTAGCATTTTCGATTGCCCGTGTGTTTCAGCTCTCCTTTCTTCTCCAACACACATTTAGGTTAGTTGTTTAATAACAAGTTTTTTGGAGCATGCCTTTTTTTTTCATTCAGATCTAACTGCCATTGGTGACTAGTTGGTAATCCAGGAATATTGGTTATGTTCAATTTCAATTAAATATTTAATGAATAGTTTTATGTTAAGGAATCCCTCAAGAAACTATTTTTAAAGTTAAGATTGTGTCAGAAATATCTGTTATTTCATTAACCTTGTATCTCTTTTGTATATTATATTGATGAACCTTCTAAACGGCATCAAAATCCATGGCATTACAGTGCTATTAAAACTTTAACTGCTTCGGAATCTATTTCAAATTGCACTTTTGCGGTAATGCAAGTAAATTTGAGATAATTTCTCAAATAAACCGCGCTCGTAATTAGTATAATCTTTCTTCCTAATTTTTTAATCTCCACGCTTCAGACTTTCAGGGGGCCGCGGTGGCCTGCTGGTAAGGTCTCAGCTTCGAAACCGTAGGGTTTCAGGTTCGAGGCCCGATTCCACCGAAGAACCGTCGTGTAAGCTGGTCTGGTGCACGTTAAACGTCCTGACCAAACGTCTTCCCGCTGGTGTGGTGTGGAGAGAGTGTGCCAGCTCTGGTGTCGTCCTCATCATCTGACCGTGGTTCAAAATTACAAGGTCCGCCCCAAAATAGCCTTAGTGTTGCTTTAAAACGGGACGTTAATATAACTAAAACTAAACAGACTTTCAGGAGTCCGAAGAATATATTTTTGAAATTTTATTTATCCGTCTACGAACACTATAACTAAAAAATGCTTTGAATTAGACAGTTGAAATTTTGTGTTTGATCTCTATATTAAATTTCTCGATTGAATGAAACCATTCATAGGAAATCTGTCTGGCCAGGTATACGAATACAAGTGAATAATATAACTACAATATATAAAGAGCTTGATGGATGAAATTTCTTCATAGATTTGGTACCTGAAGTTCAGATCCGTATCAGATTAGAAACTATATTTATCAAGTTGCTGACCATCTGTCTTATTCTGTACTTTCGCATACATGTTACGTGATAGCTCAAAAACGCAAAGAGCTAGATAAACGAAATTTGGTATATAGTTTCAGGAACTAAAGTGTATATCTGTTTCAGACTCTGAACCAATTTCGTCAAAGGGTTAATCGTATGTTCGTCTGTCTATTCCTTTGCATGTAAACGCGATAATTCAAGAAAGTAGAAGATAGATGACGTTTAGCACATGACCTTGATGCTAAAATTGTTATTCTGAGCCAAACTTTAGCTTTGACTGATGCAAAGAAAAGACGCCGGAAATGCATATTCGATTTTCTTAATTATCCACAGTAGAGAAATGTGACCAACCCAAAGTGGACATGCGAGCAGATTACAAATAGAAAGCCGGCATAGAAATAATAAATCAGATAAGTACAGAAGAGACTTGCATGCTCGTCATATCTTGTAACTTCAGAAAATATCAACAAAATATAATACAAAATTTGCATTTAATAAGGCAAAATTTATAAATTACGAGATCTACAGCTCTACAGAATTGTTAAAAGGTAAGGTGCATGAAATAAGAAAGAGAAATGCAGAATAATAAACATAACATAAGATAATAAATAGCAATAAAAGTGTAAGATAAACATAAAAGGAAAATATAAATAAATATAAAATATCATAAGAGTAAGAATAATAGTATAGATAAAAAAAATTTAAAAAATATAAAATATTATTGATAACAAGAAAAAAATAGCACATATAAAATTATAAAATTAATATATGGCATATTAACCCTTTAAAGGGCCATGTTTTTCTAGTCATATTATGTTAAAATATTTTTAGGCTTGAAATTAGAATAAGAAAAGAGATTCATTTAACTTATTAGATAAATTTAATTTGATTCATTAATTAATTTGGTTAATTAATAATTAAGTATCAAATCAAGACACATCATTTTGTGTAAAATAAAGAACTAAAGCATCTAAGTTTCTGTCTTTCTGAAAAAATTTGTCAGAACTGATGCCAACCTACATAAATTCATACGAAAATTGATAAATTTGGTGGGAAGCATACTTCCCACGGCCCTAGAATGGGTTAAGCAAAACATAACACTTTCAAACTCTCAATATGTATTATGTAAAAGAGTTTCCAATATATTTTGTACAGTTTTCTTGTTCTCAATTTTTCCAATCTTATACCATATCAATTCCAAAATTCCCGTAGATCTTCTTTAACTATTTGGAAAGAATCTCTCTCATTTTAATCAGTAATTTGGGCATTCATAAAGTCCAACGTGTCTCTTATCTGTGCCGGAGTCACAATCTGGAGATTTTTCCGAAGAAATGATTTTGATACGTTGGTAAACAACCATGAGTAGATAAAATTGGATTTATATAAAAGTCTGTCATCTTTTCAAAGGCAACAAGCCAATAAAGAAACCTTGATATTAGATAATTTCCATCTAGTTTACAATTTTCATATGATTAAATTTCGAATTTTAAGTTTCATTCATGACTTGAGAATTTTCAGATGAATTTTCTTTATTAAGTATTATACTAAGAAACAAAAAATATTTAGGTACGGCACTCTGAAAATAAAGATCTGAGAATTTCTTTCATTCTTGGTTTTACTCAAGGTTCACTTTTTTTTTTGGGAGGAAGATGAATCGGAAATTAATGGAGTTAATGGAAAATTTTCAGGGAGACTACTCCTGCTACTTCATTCATCATTTTGGATTCATCAGATTGGATTTCATGTATTGAGTTTTTTTATAATGAATACATAATTCTTATATGTTTGTGCAGAAAGCTTATTTCTTATATATATATGAAGAATATTTATCTTATTGGTAGCTATAAGATAAACTCATGCATTCATGCATTATGCATGTATGCAAGACTTTCATGCATTCATGCATTATGCATGTATGCAAGACTTTCATGCATTAAGTCTTTTTTTAAATAATAAATACATTATTCTTATATATTTTTGAACACAAGCTGCCTTATTGGTAAGAAAAATCTTACTGGGTAAATTCCAGTAAGAATGTGATTATGCCCAACTAAAAGGGCCTTACAAATATTTCCCTTCAAAGTAGTGAAACTGAAACACATTTCGATTGCGTCACTTTTTATTCGATGTGACTTTTTATTTATTTGATTTACAGCAATGAAAATTTCAATATCACTTCTCAAGGACGTAAAGAATTCCAAATCACAGCTATTTGATTCGATGTCAAAAATATTTTAATTTCGTGAAGAAACACTACACTTCTCCCAAACACTATTCGGCGGAAACTCGGAAAAAGTTTGCTCTAAATCCGACACCCCTTTTCTTCCTTTCATCCTTCGCAATCAGAGTCAGATGAGTCGAAAAATGCGGTTCCATTTCCTCGGCGAGCGCAGTAATATATTTCCCCCCTCGCAGCACTGTATCGTAGGAAATGAAGGGATGTGAAAAAGAGAGAGAAATATTTCGGGACGTCGCGCTCGGGAGCAATATTCCTTCAAGGAAAAGTAGGTTAGGGCCTGTTCCTGAGGTAGTAAGGTATTGATCGGAAGTGCCTCATCAATCACGGGCGTGCTGAAGCCATTCTCGTGATTTCTGCACTCATTTTGAATTGGAGGGTGCATTAGAACATCCGAAAAGCTCATTCCTCGATTTATTTGGAGAAAGGTAATGGAAAGAAGCCTGGCGAGCGCACCCTTCATTTTGCTCGAGTGATTCTCTTGGTTAATCAGAACGTGATTTATCTTCCGGATTCTTGCCCTTTGTGAAACAGGATCTCGGGTATGGCGAGGGGAAAAATGAAGTGGAAGGAATTAAGATTTTTTTTTGTCTTTATAACTAAATAGAACATGTGCATTTAATATTAGCTTTGTCGTTCATTCGCCATGCAAATGGGGGTATTATTTATAGTACAGCTAATTTACATAGCTATATCCAACAGACTGGACCCTTAAGAAATTCTTTATTAGCTTTTTAAATTATCCATCTTGTTAGAATTACTTTTATAAAATCGAAAAAGAACCTCCTCTCTTCCCCTTCTACCGTTAAGAGATTCCAATAGAGGGGTAGTAGACGATCAGCGTCACTTCTACTTCAGCTCTGTAACATTATTTAAATAACCATAAAGGCTATAATAGTAAGAACATAAAATGTCATAAGCTTATTATACATGGAACTTATTATACAGTATGTCATAAGCTTATTATAAATGGAACTTATACAATATGTCATAAGTTTATTATACATTACGGCATGGAATTTATTATACGTTTTCCTAGTGTACTCCATAAAACAAATTAAGATTATCATCTCATCGATTTGTCAAACTCAAATTTCAAAGTTGTTGAAATCCGTACAGAGTATGTGTTGATTACAAGTGTTAAAAACGCATTAATGCCGAGAAGATCACATATGAAGTGCTCCATCACAATCAAGTAAGAACATGCATATCCAGAAACTGCTAAACAACTTGTAGTTGTCCCGTCAAACAAGCAGTTTTTGCCGCTCTTTTTTCTACGTGATTTGATTATATTGGAATGACAGTACTGGTTTAATATAAACTCTGCTTAACGGCTGGCATACCCGTATCTCCTGATATCAAGTTATCTGACAAAACTTTCTATTCCGGTATTTCTGTAGTCAATTATTGTCTTGATTTCTTTCCATGTGAGTTTTCCCTTGGATGAAGAATTTGCTTAAGAAGCAAGGATTTTTAAGTTCCGAAGAAGTGCATTGAAGAATGCATTTGTAAAGATAGCAAAAGGAGGTTTGTAATCTGAATTTGTATTTGTATTTGGTTTAAAAATGCATATATGCAGTGAGTAATTAAATTGTATGAAACACTGAATAAACAGGTTTGTTAATCTTAATAAAATAATGCTCGAACTCTTTTGAACGTGATAATGACATACAGTGACTAAAAATATCCAGAATATAACACTTGCTATGTCTACAAATGTGATAATTTCCTGAATTTCGGATTTATTTATTCTCCAGTTAAATGACACATCTTTTTAAAAAATATTTTATAAATTTCATATACAAATGAAAAAAAACACCTGGGTACTAGCATGTGCCAATAAATTTTGCTGTTATATAGTTGTTTTTATGAAACTACCAACGAAAATTTTTTTAGGAAACTAAAAAAAGTAAATATTAAACTAACTAATAAAAGTAAATATTTCCTGAATCAAATCTATTAAATGGAAGATACATTGTCTTTAGAAGAGTGCTAATGCTGTTACATCTAAAACACAAATGAACTTAACCAAATTAAAAACAAATATTAAGTGCAAAAATTGAATTAAAAGGAATAAAAAGGAAAGAATTGATGAATCTGACCTGAAGACTTTATCAAGGGTCAACCCTCAAGCAAGGATTCAAACCAAGGATTGTTTTTCTGTGAGGGAGTCTGACTTTAGTCCATATATTGACTCCTTCGGGACCCGAAAGTCCCAAGAAATTGAGTTTTTATGAAGAGAAAAATTGCTATCAAAAAAAGCAATAACATTAAAATTAGACAATAATAATAAGCAAAATATTTCAAAATTCGGAACTATGAAACCAAAAAAACATATATAAGATATAAAAGCAAAGAACATACTAGTTCAATGTGAATAAACTCCAAAAGATTTTATGAAAAAAATTAAATTTATTACTGCTAACAATTATAATCTATATCTATACTTATAATAAAGCTCAATGTGTGTGTGTGTGTGTGTGTGTGTGTGTGTGTTGGCGCTCTACAGGCCAGACCGTTTGACCTACAGCTACCAAATTTGGTACATGTATACCTTGGAGGTTGGGAATGTGCACCTGGGGTCCCTTTTTTTGAAATTTTAATTAGAATTTTAATTATTAATTAAAAACTAACTTTCCCGCCAAAAAAATCTTCCATTTTCCCCACCGCCAACTTTTCCGCCAAAAAAATCTTCCATTTTCAAAACCGCCAAATCAGTAACGCTTCAGTTATTTTTTTCTCCCAACAGTAATAAGGTTAGGGTTAACAGTTTTCGGCGGATTATTTCAAACGATTCCGTTTATTTTCTTAATGTTTGATGCATTTAAAATTAAACATTGTTAATGAATCAATCTTTCAGATTCATTCTGAAGTACTTTTGAATTAAAATAAAACAGAATAAAGAAAATTAAAAATTTCTAATCCGCATAGCGTTACCCCAACTGGCGTAGAAAAAATCACATATTTGCGTTACGTAACTGGCGTTGACAATTCACGCATGCGCATTGTGTTCTGAATTCCGCATTGATGATTATTATCAACAGATGTGGACTGGATTTAAATTATTTTTAGGTTCGTTGTATGCTTTTGTTATTAAAATGTATTTATGTTAGTTATATATTTTTTGTATATGCTTATAGTTTTAAGTACATCGTTTTTTAAGTAGTTTTTTTAAAACCTGTTTTCAACCCTTTATTTTAAACGATTCGTTTTATTTTCTTAGTGCTTGATGCATTTAAAACTAAACATTGTTAATGAATCGATCTGCTCATAATGAATCTTAGAAAATTTTGTTGAAAAATTCTTGAGATATTAAATAAATTAAAAAAGATATTCTTTAGTGCCCATAAAGTTTAAACGCTCAGTGACTAATTTCTGTAATCAGATTATTAAAAAAATGCTTTGTTTCAGTAAAAAATATTATTATATTAATTGAAGATTAATTCTTTCCACTTTAATTTAAAGCATAAATTCTACGGGTGCTAACAGAAAATTAGAGATGCATATTACGTTATAACTGAAGGCCTTTATAATATTATGAATGAATTATATGACGATCAAAATTTGAAGTTTTAAGATATTTTGATGAAGAAGCTATTAAAGTAGGAATTGCATAAAATATTTTATTATTAAAATTTTAACGAACATTAAGATTGGCGAACCGGCTGGTCGCCAAAGGCGGCTAGTATATAATAAATATACTTCAATGGCGGTTTTTACTTAAGGTAATTTACTTTCTGATGTTTAATTATAAATTTAAACATCAGAAATTATACAATTCGCTGCATGAAAAATATTATATGTAGATTATAAATATTTCTTTGTCTGTATTTCTCTATTTCCAGAGTAATAAATATTTCTTTGGAAGTTTTTTTACGTTTCCATATAAAAGATTTATAAAACATTCGAACCTCTGATGCGGAATTTATAGCATGTTAATGTTTGAGGCTAAAGTCGACCATTTTTATTTTACTTTTAATTATATAACAATAATAATTTGAATACAAAAGGATATATTTAATATCGCCAATACGCGTCAGAGATTAAAAGATATTACTTAACAACGAAAAGTTACTTAAAAATATTTCTAAAATTCATTAACTTTAAACTGTACTGAAATAAAATTAATATCATTAAAAAGTAAATTTCCTAAAATAAAATGGGGTTTAGAAATTATTTTTATGTATCGAGAAAAAAACCCCAGAAAAAATTGATTGATCTTTAATTGTAATTAAAAAAAAATTTCTCTCTTTAATAAACGCCTTGTATCAAGAATTAAAACTTTATAAAATTTAGCAGCTTTAGATCCAAAGGTCTGTCATCAAGTTTTAAAAATTTTTGCCATTATGCATATCTCAGGACAGAATTTACAAATAATATACCAGCCTATGAACGTTATCATGCTAATATCATTTGAATCACTAATAAAAGTTAAATATTTTGTGATTTTTTATATATTTCACATTTTTCTATTACAACATTTGTAACGAACGAACGAACGAACGAGATTTTATAAATCAGTCCTGGTTTCATTTTCAAAGTGTTTGCCGGTGAAGCACAGTCAGCTTTGCCATAGCGATCGAGAATATATCAGAAAATTGTAATTTTATATACACACAAAATCTAAAAGCCTACACAAAAACACGAACTAAATTAAAATAAAACAATCTGAGAAATTACCCGCTCTCTCGTGGTTCAAGCTGACAGGAAAAATAAATGATTTAAGAGTCCGTGTCCAGCATAATCAATCCTAGTTTAACAATGACGTAAAACCTGAGTAAATGTCACGTGATACGAATTTTTTCCCCTAACAATTTTCCTTCAAGATATAAATTACAGATGAACAGTTTTAACACTAAAAATGTAAGTATTTTTACTTGATTTATGTATTTTATTATATATATATATTATGATTAAATAAAAATATTTGCAAATCAATATATATATAATTTAATTTTCATAAGTAAAAATAATAAATTACAATAATTATATATCTCATAATATATTTCTGTACAAAATGTACTGAAGTTTGAAAAATCAAAGAAGGAAGAAATGATACAGCTTTTGAGGAAAGTTTTGATTTTCTTTTTAAAGTTAGAACATACTTTTAATAAACAAATGTATGCTTTTAAATTTGATATTTTTCTTTTTAAAAATGGAAGCATTTTCTATTGGCATAATGGTAACTTAAATAATTGGATATATTATTTACAGAAAAATCTTTGTAGAAAAGTGTACATCAACTTCTTATTTTTAAATTCGAATGTTTCATGTGTTGTTTCATTTCATTAATAGGGTATCGTTGAAAAATTCCATAAATAGGATACACTTTTTATCTATGAAATAACATGTGATAAATTTTAATTGTTTATTAACTTGGCAAATAAGTGTTTTCTCCAAATCGTTAAAACTGCTAGTATTTCCCAAAGTTTCTATCAATTTTTTTTCTAAATATGTATGCATTTTAAATAAAAATTTTTTTTAACAATTTCTGTTATCAAACATGGTAATTATTTTTAAGCTGTAAAGTTTAATTATGGTTCAAAATAAATAATTAAATTACCTTTATTTGCTTTGTATATCCAAAAGCAGACCTTCAAACATGGGACTTATTTCAATCCCTTATTTAGATTGAAGAATTGCGAAGATATTTTTCAAAGAGGTAAATTGCTATTTAGATGCTACATAAAAGTATAAACTGAACTCATTAACTGTTGAAATCACGACACGAAGCCCAAATTCAAAAACTTTCAAAATCCGCATAAATCATGAGGTGCACAGCTGGTGGGTTAATTTGGCGTAGCAAATTAGCTAATATTTTACAGATTTTATATATATGTATAAAAAAGAATCAGTTTCTTCAACAAATATTTATAAAAATCACAAAAAGATTAATTTTTTCAAAGAATAAGTAAAGAATAAAAAATATTTCAAAGAATACATTTCAATTTAATAAAGAATTATTTGAATTTCGAAATAAGATTCTGCATTGTGTTGATATTTTCTTATATACTTTTTTTCAAATTTCAAAACAAAACGAAAGTTTGATCTGCTTAAATATGAACGATTGATTGAGTAAATTTAACGACAACGTTATTTTAACAATAAAAAAATACCAGTATTAAGAAGAGACTTAATACTGGTATTTTTTTATTAAGCAGAGACTTAATACTGGTATTTTCATATTTTTAGTCGGTAAATCGAATTCGATAGATATGGTGAAAATGTTATTAAACTGACTACAATTATTATTATCCATTATTCTTGGAAAAAGCAAACATGAATTTTTTAAGATTAATATAGCCCTAATCTCCAGTATCAATTTTTAATTTAAGCTTATCCTTTTTCGAAATATATTATTAATGCATCAGTTTTTTGTCATGCAAAAAACTTTTCAATGACATTATAAAACTTTTCATTTTATTAATAAGATATGATGTACATATTTTTGTTAATAAATGAATCCTAAAGACCGATACTTCATTAGAATTTTTTATATAAATGTATGCAGTTCAGGCATTTCAATTCTGATGAGATTTGTGGCTTATGCTAATGCAATCAAAGAAGTAAAACCCGCGTCATTATATTAAATAGGTTCTGACATGCATACGAATTATTTTATTATCCGTTATCTTTCCAAAATAGCTGCCTACAGCTGCTACCTTCCATTAAGCCCACGACAAGGAAACGAGTACACCCCGCATAAGATAAGGTATACCATTAGGCGAGTGCAAGAAGACTGACAGCCGTCAATCTGTTCGGAAGTAAACAAAAGAATGCTGATATTCTTGCTAATTGCTACTAATGTGCTTGGTAAGTTAAAAAAATTTGAATTTCCATTACATTGATTCTTTTCTTTTACTTCAATTGATGCAATGGGCATTTTTATTTTGAATCAATTAAAGTAACTGACTTTAAAAAAATACTTTACTGATACGTTATATATTACTGATTGAAAACGATATTGTGAAGATATGAAAACGGACATCAAGTTTTTGTTTCTTCCCACCAGTTCGCATGAATGATTAATTCATTCGTCATAGAAAATTAAATGGAGGAATAATTAGTAACTAATAAAAAATACTTAATAATAAAATAGCTAATTGATTCTTTGAAATGATTTGCACGATCATGCAAGCGCATGGACCGGCATTGAAATGTGAAACCCTTTTGACCCTTAATTTTCTGTTAAACTTTTCAAAAGTTGTGTTAGTTTAAATTATTGACAAAAAAATGAAATAATATTTACCGTATTTTTCTTTGCAGCTAAGTTTTTTAAACTCCTTTTTCTAATACATTAATAACAATTTCGTAGCAATAATCGATTTGTAGGGATTTCTAGTTTGTTCTTCAGACAGAAGGATATTGAATGGCTAAAATGCAAGAAAGAAAGAAAAAATTAAAGATTGAACATTTTTGAATGAAGAGATAAATTCTCAAATTAAGGGAAGAAACAGCAGAATATCATTCCTGTACTTCCATAATATATAAATTTTATATAATATGCGTATATTTTCATAATATATGAATATTATAAAATACTTATGTATTTTCATAACATAAAATATCATCTATATAAATAAAAGAATGAAGTTCAATCAATGTTTTAAGCCTCTGGCTAAGGATTTTAATTTTCGCAAGGTTATTTCGGATGTAATGTACTACAACGCTATAATAGTGAGAAATATATGAAAATTATTATATGGTTGCATATAAATTTGAAGCAATTTGCTTCATTTCAAAAGAATATCGACCTGTTTTCACATATTGCATCTAAATGGCGATAAAAATATTCTGTCAATGGATAGCCAATCGACATGTGTTTAAAAAAAGTTCATTGAATGAAATATGGGTGAACATATTCGAATCGCGTTTTAGTTAACTTTCTGTTTCGACTGACTTTTTAAAAACATATAATATACAAAGACATAAACGTCTCGACATCTCTGACAGTACTTGTTAGTAAATGCTTAGTTTGATTTTTTTGTAATATGCCACGTTTTTAAAACGGATAAAAAATATAAATAGTGTCTTCTATTCCCATACAAATTGCAAAAATGCTAACCTCATGCAGATTGTCTCTAAATTTTGTAATTGTGAATTTTTAAAATTTGGAATCTGTAAGGGAATAAAATTAATTATTTTATAATTTTTAGCTCGTTTTAAAAACACGGTATATTAATTTTTTTTATTTAAATAATTATTTTTTGCTTTTCAGTTTTATATGTGTGAAATTTTGCCGTTGATTTTAAACTAACTTTCCAATGAGGTGGCAACTTGTTATAGCGTCATCTGTCGGAGAGCAATAAAAGTTTTTAATGGACTGCAAAATTTGTACCGAACAGATAGACAAACAAACAAACAAGAAATCGAGTTAATATTGCTTTGTCATCTATTTCGGAGCAATGTTATAAATTTAAGATCTTCAGTTCACCAGAATTGATTTCAAAATTGGTTTGTTTAAAATTGATTTCAAAATTGTATACCAAACAGACAGATAGACAGAGAAGAAAGCGCGTTAATAAAAATGTATTAAAGAAATTGAAGGCGGCGAGAAGCTCTTTATCTAACAACAAACAGCCATAGAAAAGAACGATAAGTTCGCGTACAGCGAATCTAATCTTATATTTGTAGGGTCGTGTTCCCAATGGAAAGAAGACTACACGTTTGCCATTTCCATATTTTAATAGACGAACATAGGACTACAAGAACATTAAGCAAAAGAACAAAAGTATTGGGTTGGTTGCAGTTTAGGCGAACATAGAATGGCTATTACACTTCAACATCGACGCTCATACTCTCCCGCTCCAAGCGTCTCCTTTCTGCCATTTTCCTCGCTTCTCTGTCTAGTCGGAACACTACTGCCATCTACCGGCGAGGGAGGGACTCATACTACATATAATTTTAAGCATACAATACTTTTTCAACACATTTTATTTAAATATCAATTAGCAATAAAATAATTTCCTTTGTTCAGCATCAGCTATAATTAAAAATAATAACAAAACCACTTCCCATATATAAACTTTGGAAGACATATGAAACTGAAAAGGACGTTCTCTACTAAACATTAATAATCAAATTCATTATTGGAAGAAATTTTAGAAGAGCTAAAATGGGACTCAATGAGCACACGCAAGATGGATAATGTAAATTTATCTTAACTTCAGAGTGATTAAAAATTTATATATGGAAATAAATGATGTACATTGCAAAACTTATAGAAAATAATCTATTGTTAATAAACCTAAGGGTCTCTTGACTCATGTACAGCATTTTCAATGCACTAATCTCTACTGTATACAAAATATTACATCGATTATTTTTGATTCAAAGTTTGGTAGAACTCATTCCATAGTCTGTATGGGAAATTTGATTTCATTCTCATGATTAGTTTTAACTGCATTTGCTTTTCTAGAAGAAATTTATTTTAGGACCACACTGCAGTTCGATGTTTAAATGTTTTTTAAAAAATTATGTGTTTACATTTATTTCCATTTACAAAAAATAAAAAATTCTCAGTAAGAAACTAATTAGAACAAAACTGATGTTAGGTTTGGTTATATTAACGTCCCGTTTGAAGCAACACTAGGGCTATTTTGGGACGGCCCTCGTAATTTTGAACCATGGTCAGATGAAGAGGATGACACCTGAGCTGGCACCCCCCTCTCCACACCACACCACACCGCACCAGCGGGAGGACGTTTGGGTCATGAGGGATTTCACGTGCAACAGACCCCCTTACACGACGGTTCTTCGATGAAATCGGGTCACGAACCTGAAACCCTCCCGTTCCGAGACCTTACCACCAGATTACCGCGGCCCCAAAACTGATGTTAGATTCTATAATAGCTCATTTTTACTTTAAAGGAGTAACTCGTAGTATTACTATGTGGTATTATATAAAACTTTTTAAAGTTAACCTCATTTTGCTGTCGAAGTTGAAAGTGTCGCATATTCTAATTCCAGAAAGCTTATATATTTGTTGGAAAAGATCTTTTTAATAACAAATATTCTGCTATTCAAATGATGCATCATCTTTGGATGCCATCATTCCTTTCAGCTTTCAGATGTGCTTCGCGTTACTCAGTTAGATCCGACACTCTTAAAAGATTTCTCAAAAATTCGTTTTGTAAAGAAGGAAATTTTCAAAAGGTTCATAAAATTCGAGGCACTGCACAAGTTAAAAAGAGGGATGCATCTAAAAAGATCACGGATGCAGATTTTTTTTCGTATTTTATATTATCACTCGCGGAAAACATTTCCTTCCCATTCCAGTTCACTTTCGTCCAGAGGAATACAGTAACGAAAATTTTGAAATGTTTGCGAATATTTATTTTGAGCCGTTTTTGAAATCTATGTTAGCTTTTCACTACTAAATCAGTAGAAAAAGATCAAATATTTTTTTTTATTGATTTCAAGTTGATTTGGTGGTATTGAAAGTTTATTGAAATCAGCAAATCTTTTTGCTGAGCCGATGAAATATTCACTTGCTGAAAAGGGGTGAAAATGGAGATTCCTGTATGTCAAAACATCCCCTTATTTTAAAGTTTAGCGATTTTTTTTCCTATCTCTGCACAAAAACTTGATCGTGTGAAAATAGGAGAGATTTCAACTCATTTAAGATATTGATAAGTTAATTTATTTCAATATAGTTTTGTAAAGTTTTTTTACTCTCTTCCAGGAAAGTATAATTTTTTTTATATATATAATTTTTCTGTGTAAAGTTCGTCGATAAATATGAAGGTTCAAATGCATAACCACCGAAAGGGATCTTCCCTCATTTCGCATACTCTCTAATAAAAATGTTATCTCAGTGAACCCTTGTACGACATCGCCGTATAATAGTTAAGAAATATTAACCTTTAGCGTGAATTTAGCATTTTTATTGTGATATCTATCGTGTGATTCTTGGCGAGCGTTTTGGCGATTAATTCCTTGCATTCGATCAAAAGTATCCAAAAATTGAATGTGGGCTTCAGACGTGTTCTTCACAATCGAATGAAGAAAACATTTGACTTAAAACTACACTTGCAGTTACAAAATCACGTACTAAGGTCATTGCGTTTTTGAACTATCACATTTACATGTTCTGCAAGCACAGACCGACAGATTATCCACCCCTTGTTGGATTTCGCTCAAAATTTAATAGGCGTCTATATTAAAGATGTTAAAACTGTGAACCAAATTTTATCGCTCTAGCTCTCTTCGTTTTGTAGTTATCAGGTTTGCTTGTGTTCAAACAGCCAGACAGATAGATATCCTCAGAACGGATTTAATAGAAATCTACAAATATGGTTTTAAGCTGATATACCAATTTTCACCCATCTAGCTTAAAGCATTTTTGTGTTATCTTTGTCTCAAATAGAGAGATATTGTCCAAAAATGTGTTTATCAAACTCAGGGAGTTCTGAAATGTGGAGATAAGTTAAAATCTCGAGTCCGATTACGATAGTTTCTCTATACTTTGTTACAAGAATGTAAAAATAGAGAAAGTGATGAAGAGGACAATATGTAATTATGGAAGTACGCACGCTATTCGTAGCAGTGCTGTGACGATGAAATGAGAGTTTCATTTAGCAGAGTTTGTCAGTTTGAATTATTCGTCAGGGATATCTTTGTAAATTACTGAATCATTCCCCATAGATGTTTCGTTCAAAAACAAGGATAAGGAAAATAATTAATTAGACGCATGAAACTTCATATTTTCTGGCAAAGTGAATATCCACAACTGTTGTTACTTTGCTACATCCCGTATTAAAGTTCGTTAAGCAGTCCTCTCGGCAGCAAAAAATGAGAGTCTATTGTAGTGAAAACTTATAAGCCAGTTAACAGCTACTCTATACGAGCAATTGCTTTTGTATTGTGGTCATGTTACTCGGCTGCGAACCACAAGGTCCCAGGCTCTATCCTCGCTCATACGAATCCGCCATACTTATTATAGGTTTGTCGTGCTTTTACTTTCTCGCATATGAAGTATACCATGAGGAAATATGGTAAAAAAATTCAATTTAAATCTCCCTGAAATCAGTTTCAAAAACACATTTTGCCTCTCTGTCTGCCTATCAACATGACAATAACGCTTTGAGCTAAAGGAATGAAATTTTTTATGTGATCCTTACACCAAATTTGTAAACTTCAATCCCATTTTGAATGAATTTTATTCAGAGAAAAATTTGCATATCTCTCTATCCATGTGTTCAAATCTTGTTAAGTTATCACGTTGAGAGGCATATGTATAAAGAGAGATACATAATTCGTTAAGCAATTCTCTTAACAGCAAAAAAATTAGACACCCTGCTATAAAATATAAAGAGCTAGATGGGTACAATTTGATCAACAATTTTCGCACTTAAATCCATCAACGGGTTAATTATCGTTATCTCCATTCTCATATATGTAAACACGATAACTCAATCATACAGCAATTTAGATAATGGAATTTGGTATTTGAACTTATTAACAGAACAGTCCTTTTGTATCAAATTTTGGTCTAAATGTGTTGGAAAAAAAGGGCGCTCATAAGACATATTTGTTTTTATTCCGTACACTAGATGCATAAAAGCTCATATGCAGCTCTCTAAAAACAAAATTCTGAGAATTCTTGGTGATCACGAACTAGCATAAAGACCACAATTTTTATTAACAGTTAAATCATTTAAGTTATAGCTCATTAAATCGCCAATGGATGCCAAGCCACCAATATCAAAAAAAAAATGCATGGGCGATTTGGAAACCACCGTCTGTATGAAGGATAATGGCGAGCAGAATTCACAGAAATTTAATTTTTAACATACAATATTTTCTCTTAGTTTGTTACTTTACCATGGTTCTTTATAATTTTTAAAATTTTATTTTCTTTGAATATATACTAATTTTGAAAAAACATATTTTAAAATCTTCTATTCTTATCCATTCATTTTGTAGGCAGAGTTTATTCTGACTCCATTGCCGACCAATTCCTGGACAAAGTCATCTATGGGCCCCTCGAAAAAGAAATCAAAGCCATGAATTTGGATCCAGCTTCCCTGCCGGACTTTGGAATACCATTCACATACGAGTTCGGTTTCATCCCTATATCCGGAAGAGTAGACTTCACCAATGGAATCTTCAATGGATTATCGCGCATTAGGAGGCTCGCCCAATGCGATGGACCATCCTTTGACCTTGATGACATTAAAATCGAGTGTGGACTTAATTTTTTCGGAATGGATATTGTCTATGACGGAAAAGCTACAATCGAACAGTTAATACCTATACCTTTTCAGGTAACCGGATACGTCAATGAAACCCATACTCATTCGGTAATTTCCGGAGTCCCGACAAGCCTGAAAGGTAATTTGAGGTTATTCGAGATTACCAAGTTTGGGGACATAAACCTGAGACTGTCGAACTTGGGTTTGTTTCAGAGTGCTTACAATGCAGTGGAGGAAAGATTTCGGGAAAGAGTCAGAGAGGAGTTAGTAACGATCATTATGACCATGTTTCCCATAGCATTTAAACAAGCCATCATGCAAGTGAGGTTGCCTGGTTTGGGATAGTTGTATTATTTTTTTTAAAAAAAGTAACATATAACATTTGTAAATCTATATTAAACTATAATATAATTCTAATAATGAAATTGGAAAGTTTGAAATAAAGATAAAGAAAATTGACCCTAACTCTTGTTTAGAAATAAAAAAAGAGGAGAAATGTAACTGTATAATGATTAAAAATCATATCTTGTTGTTATCGGAGTACTTTCTAGCTTATGTTTTACATCAGAATATAGAATGGAAAGGTTTATCGCACATACTGGAAATGAGTATCAATAATTGTATGCGACATGGTAAATAATTTTGATGGAAATAAATATTTGGCTTTCATCTACAATTGTACATGAATTTCAAAATTTTCGTCATTTAAAATTGAAAAATGATAGTATTCGGTTCTGAGTGGGAATGATTTATTTCATGCTTTATATTCCATTCAATAATTAAACAAATATTTAATTTTTGATTCTCATGAGTCGACCAATTAGGAAGGATATGACCTTAGATAAAAACGACCTGTAATTTTTAAAACTATTTTAAAAGTTAAAAAATCTGGGATTTGAAGAAAGTATATACTTTGTTTTATTCAATTTATTTTCTACTCTTGTTACATCTCGATTTTTTAAAAAACTATGGTGTAAAATAATTTGCAAATTAAAGAATTCGAAAGCCAATTTGATATTTTTTTTTCCTTGTATTGGAAGTATAATTTTCAAATAACTAGTTCTTTTGCACACAAAACAATATGAAGAATTTTTTTAAAAATACATTTGTATTCAATCAACATAATAATAATAATAATCCCCATGAAAAAATTAAAAATTCTATATTTTGTTACATTGTATTAACGGCATCAATATCCTATGGTTATAAATGCTTATCATCTTAGAATAAATAAAAATCATTCTGAATATATGTTCCACCTTTCCTCCTAAACAAGTAATCCAAATTCAATCAAATTTTTCACATTTATAATATAAGGCACTAGAAAAAATAATGCCAATTTTTCAAAATGTAAAATTTAATTATATATTCAATTAATTTAAAATTGACAAAAGTTCTGACTTACACTCTAAAATACAATTTTCAAAAAGTTATTTCATTTCAAGTAGTGATTCG
The DNA here is from genome assembly GCF_947563725.1 of Argiope bruennichi. Lineage (NCBI taxonomy): Eukaryota > Metazoa > Arthropoda > Arachnida > Araneae > Araneidae > Argiope > Argiope bruennichi. The sequence goes on along the minus strand of NC_079151.1, from coordinate 52,776,806 downwards.
TTCATGCTTAAAATGATGCTTAGGTCATTCGCTCAAGCAAGACATTCATTTTTTTTATACCTTAGCATAGTGAGTACTTTACAGCATTTATATAACAAAATTAGTAATTTAAGGAGAATTGGAATTATTTTTTTAGCTCGTCTGGTTCGAATAATATTTTAATTAATAGCAGACTATCAAGAAATTACATTATAAAAGGATTTTGCATTTCATAAAATTCTTATACAAAAGTAGTTTTTATGCCAAAAATATTATAAATGAAAGGATTTTAACATCGAGTAATGCCGGATATATGAATTTATATCTTTTAAAAATAATTAACTGTTAAATAGCCTGTTAAAATTTCCACACTGACGAGAAGTTTTAATTTTAATAAGATTTTCTTTTCCAATCAATTATAAATTTAGATGGCACATGGTACTCTTCAGTTTTTTTTCAAAAGGGTTAATTAATTGCATCATAATTAAATTCATTCATGTAAACTTGTCAAATACTTCTTCTCATACTCCTAATAAAGATTAACTTAAAAAAAATTTAACATCTGTAAAAGCTAATTACGCTATAATTTTCATTATTTAAACTACTTCGCTTAAGTAATGAAGCCGGCAGTCAACAGAGTAATTCAATCATGATTTATTTAATTAACTTGTCACTCAAATTACGCCTTTGAGCCAGTAGTTAGATAAGAAGCATTTAATATTAAGACGTTTATTAAAGCTAAAAGCAATTAAAATTAGATAAGTAATGTGTATCGGGGACAAAGATCAAGTATGTGTAAGGAGAAGAAGGGAAAATAAAGTTTATAGAGCCCGAGATCAGGTATCTGTCTTAAATCTCTGAGGGATTTTGAACATTTACCAATTTATCGATATTTTCTTGAAAAATCATTAACTCTGCTTTGATAATCGAAATTTTAATTGAAAAACTAATCTCAATAAGTGACTTGTAAAGATAGAAGTTTTCTCTAAGTAATCTTGAATGGGTTATTCACTTTGTGGAACAAGTGGTTGGTTTATTGATGGAAATCGTCTAAACTGCGTTAATCTCTCATAATTTCGCAAGCTTCATAACTTGCTGAAACGATAGTAGTTTTATGGTTTAATCAGAAAAGAATTATAGCGAAGCTCATTTCATTTGTCAATTATTCGCATTTTCATTGAATAATTTACTTTTTAATTTTCTGCTGGAATATTCTTAGGATATGATTCAAAATTTATAGGTTTTTCTATTCCTTTTAAATTTAAAAAAAAGTACTGTTTCGAATATAGTAAGCTTGCCATATGCCGATCCTTTCTTTTATTAGGAATGGCATTTTGCATTTAATTCTCTGATTATTTGTGACAGCAAATAACTCAATTCTTTAATGTAACAATCATTATGACAAGAAATGCTCGAATTGAAATAGGCAATATAAATTTAGAATGTAAAATATGGGAAACAATAATAACCAGTTAATAATTGTACTCGAGCGTCATATGTGCATTGAATTAAAGCACCTGATACTTCCAGGATAAAATTAAATTATTGAAAACCTTATAATTTAATATACAAATCACATAAAATCCATAAACACTTGAAATGTTCTGTTGATTCTTATTCAGTCAGTATCACTAGACATTCCTGAAACGGGAGGAGTAATCTAATTAGATACTTGAGAAAACAAAATAGTTGCAGGGTTAATTAATACTTAGAGATAAACATAATCAAAATGTATAGGAATTTATATATTTTTAGAGAAACATGTAGATTTCTAAATAAGATATAGTCTTTGCCACTGTCTTAATCAATTTTCATTTCGTATTATTTCATCAAATATTTTGTAAGCTGAATTAAAAAAGCACACTAAAATATTGAGTAATATATCCATTACGCTGAATGATTGTACTCTATATTCTTCAATTTTTGATCAATATGCTTTATTCTAGTTATTATTATTAACCTAACATACTATTAACCTTTTGCACTGGGATGGTACCATTCAAGACGGTGCATCATTTTGACGTTTTATTTATTTATTTTTCAATTTTGATTGTTAAAATGCTCATAGAATGGTAAAAAGCCGTAGATTAATTTTTAAAACAAATTCGACTTCAAACAATAATGTATATTTATTTTTCAGAGCAATAAGCAAACCTTTGTATAAGGTAAATAATTATGCATCGAATTATTAATTAAGGGTTAAATGCATTCATAAAATACAAGATAAATGTCCCGATCCATTTTATTGTTGAAATAAATTTCATTTTTAACATTAGGTTTGCCAAGGGGTCATTTTGATCCCTCTGAGAAAACTTTTCGTTAATTTTCTTCAAGAAAATTATTGCCGTATTTTATGAGAATATTTTAATTAATTTTTACTTACATTTGTAAGACATATAATCGTATATCTTATCCTTCTTTTAGTTTTGGAGGAATGTATATAGTTTACCTATTTTTACAGGGGGGTCATTTTGATCATTCGAATAAATATTGTTAAGAATACATACATTTATATTTAAAATGTAATGGCTTGATAGAGACGAACATAGATATAGGTATAAAAACAGAAATATGTATGTGTTAGTAAAACGTGTGTATATAAGAAGCAAGGAAACGAAGCCGAAAGTCAGTCAGATAGAAGCTGTTATATGTTGTTAGTAAGAAGACGTGTGAGTCAATGTCTTGGTAGAAGAGGATGGTAGAAGAATAGATAGTCTTGAAGACCTGGATTAGAAAATAAACAACTTTTTTAGTAAATAAACTGTGTTTTCATCACACCACACTTCAACAAATATATTGAAAATATTAAAGTTTTTTTCTACTATAACTTCATAATAGATAGGCCAATTTATATATATTTTTAAATAACAAAAGGGGCATTTTGACCCCTTTTGGTATTATGCCAACTCATTGTAAACCTAATGTTAATATGAGGGAAAAGAAAATGAAGTTAAGAGACGCGTTGACAACATACAGGTACGATAATAATATTATAGATGAAGCATACTGTAGTATTATTATCTTCGGAAATTCAAGAAAATGCAACATTATGCGATTTTACTCTCTCACAAATGTGTTTGTTGTTGTTGTTTCTTATGGCACTTGCCACGGACAAGCCTGCTGTTACGAAGACAGCGATTTAAGCCGGAGGGGGAGTGTCTCTTGTTTTTATAGTAGCACCAACTAGGGCCAAGAATACGACTTTGCTACTCACGCATCACTCATTCGCTTGCACAACCCCTTTCTACAGGAGGGCAATTCATACATTTCACAGATAGAACAACGGAAGAACAACCATGCCCAAACCGGGACTCAAACCCGGGATGCCCAGATCACGGGGAAGACGCGCTACCCCTATGCCAGGACGCCGGCCTCACAAATGTTCTGGTGCAGGTACCTGATAAACAAAATAGGTGTAATGTTATTACAATAAATCTATTTAAATGTCTGTCACAATTTGTTTTAAAATATTTTATTGAGCAAATCAAATCGTCAATATAAGTTATGCATATGATTTAATTGAAAATAAACATTGTTAATGTTTTCAGGGAGTCATGTAGTGACCTAAAATGGTTAATCATAAAATAAACAAGAGAATTATAGAAATTCGGACAAACTAACTTAAAATTTTTGTCAAATTATTTCATCTCAACCACTTTAATGAATGAAAACTTGTTTACATACACACAGTATGAACAGTCTGCAAGTTGAATCTGGCCTTTCTCGGCTTGTAAAAAAATCTTGGATCATTTAATCGTTCCTTATTAACATGTCATGTTATATTATCCTTTTTTCCACTTGGTTCCCCCCTCCCTTCAATTTCCGGTAGCTTCAAAAAAAAAATCACTCGATACTCATCATATTTCAAAAGTGAATGCCCCTTTTAGTAAAAGGTCAAATGTCACCAGTGTCTGCAGTGATTGAGAATGTCGTCTTGTCATGTTTAAGTAAAGGCAGCCCGAGGAGGGAATTCTTTCGATTCCACTTTTATTTACTTAAAAAGGAGCGAAGAAATTGAAGAATATGTCGATCGTGTCGAAAGGATTTCCCATTTCTCGGTGATCATTGTTAAAATTGGTTATTATGTAAAAATTTTTTTTTCGAAAACAGTAATTTAATACGCGCGTATTGAAAGATTTCATCAATAGATTACGTGTTTTTTATATGATAATGGTTTTTTTTTTCTTTATTTGAAGATGATTGTTATCTTTATGTCAATCAAATTCTATCTAGACAAAATTGTTTTTATCGGTTAATGATTATTTATTTTTTTTAAAAATCATTTTAAATTGAAAATAAATGTTTGCTTGGAAATGAATGTTTGAAATATATCTAAAAATTTAAAAATGTTTTATATTTTACGATACATTTGCCGCCTTTGTCGACCAGCTGATTCAACGGGATTCACGGCAGCTAAAAAAATTTTCAATTAAATATTTTATATAAATTAGTTTCTTTAGCAAAATATTTTAAGCTTCAAATATTTATAGTGATTTATGTGAAACTATTTTAGAAGTCTTCTACCAATCTGTATATTGTCCTATGCATTTCCCTAAATTTTTGTCATCTTCCCTAAGGTTTGAATTTGAAATCACAGGGATTAAATTTCAATTATTGAAAATATATTTTTTTTTCCAAAACCCATCTTGTTTTTTCTTAAAAATATGAGTAGGGAAAATAGAATCGTAGCATTGAAGTTATATGTGTACTCCAAAATATAATTTATGCAATGTCTCAGAGAAACTTTACGTTTTGAATCATCTCAAAAAAATTTTCTTTGATTCAACTATAGAAAATAACCAATGTATCAACTACAATTAATAAGCTCTTATTTTAGTACAATTAGTAGGCAATTTTCAACTGATAAAAACGATAATATAGTTTTATACATCCAATGATACAAAGAATGTTTCAAGATTTTTTAGAGAAAATTCTGAGTTGTTCTGATTTTAAAATAGAATAATTTTTAGAACAAAGAATAAATTAATATTATTATACAAATATAAATCTGGCTTTGATAATAATTTTTTAACTAATTTCTTGGAAATATTATTCATCTATTTTATTAAAGCTCTAAATAACAGCTCATTATTGTTGAGAGAAAAATAGTTTGAAAATTACTTTTGCATACAATATTATAATGCCCCAAATCCTCGTATCGTCTAAAATGATTTTAATTAAAATGAAGCTATGAGACGATTTTTTAAATCTGCTGTTAGCTAATTTCCTTCATAAATTATAAATATATGTTATAGATATAATTCAACTTTTCTACAATTAATGAAGTAAAATAAAGATTTTGAATGAAGTTTTGGAAGTAATAGTTAATTTTTCCATTAATAAAAAATATGAAAATAAATTAAATTCAGAGTTATTCCTAATAAAATACTCAATCGTCTGTCTTTAAAATTTTCTTTTAGTATTCTTCCAGAATTTTTCAAATGTACAGTTTTTCCTATGTATTCTTGTTCTTCAGCAATAAAAAATACCATTACAAATTGTTTATAAAATTAATTTTGAAAAATGTACTAAAAAGAACGAAACAAGTTCTGTGGAATTAAAATTTCAGTTAAAGAAAAATTAATTTTTAAAAGTTTAATGGATTTTAAAATATTGTTCTCAAAATATATATTATCGCGAAAAAAAAAAAAGGACAAACCTCTCTTAATTTTAAATTAACTGATTTTAAGATCATAATAAATTTTACTGGGGGTTATTTTTTAATCTAATTAAAGAAACTTCAGAGTTTATTTAAGCCCAATAAAAACATTGCTAAAAATATTTTTAAAAATATGAGCATCAAAAAGTAAAATTGGAAAAGATCAAAATTTCACTGCTGTTTAAAAAGGAATAGTTATAATTCTCCCATTTAATGAGAAAAATTAATTGAAGTGAATTGTTACAAATTGCGTTTAAAATGAAATATTAATGATTTAATGAAATTAAATTAAAAATCATAACGCAATGAATGTTACAAAGTTATTCAAAAAGGCAAGATTTATAATGTGTGTGTAATACATATTTTTAAAGTTGATGATGAAAAATGGTGCAAATTACCTTAATTATCGATATTTAACTAAATACCGTAAGAATTAATTTACTTCGAAAGTTGAAAATACGTCTAGAAATATATGCCAGAATATCATATGCAAATTTCGCATCGTTACTATTCGTGTAAATAATAGGCACGACACACAATACACTCATTTAAGTATTTTCTTTTCTATATGCATTATCGATGATAAATCATGAAATAGCTTCTTATCCTTCTACAAATTAACAGTTATTTTTCGTACGGAATATATTTGAACAGATTTTTTTATTAACATTCGAAAATTTGATTAGTTTATTATTTTATTTTCATTCACTTTTAACTATTTTTTCTTCAATGCAAAAAAATATTGCTGAAAGTTTTTAATTTAGTTACTGAAAAACATTTGGTTGCATTCAAAATTTAATAAATAATTTGAGTTCTTTAAAACAGTTTAAAAAATTAAGTACCTTAAAGCAGTGTTTAATTTTATAATTTATCATTATGAAATGTATTTAATTGTATTAAAAATCCAAAAAATAACTGAATGATTTTTTTTATTTAAAATAGGGTAAGAATTTCTAAACAATATTTGTTTTTTAATTTGGATTAATTTAATCACAGAATCCATGAATTAACAAAACTTTTCTTCTCTTTTCTAATTATTACTGTTATATTTTTTCAAAATTTTGCATGATTTTAGATCATTCAGCTTTGCTTCGTTAATTGTAACATAAGCTAATGAGAAAAAACTTTTTTGATATAACATAGAGTTATGCTGAAAATGAAATTTCTCTATACTTTAGTTTACTAGTAAAACTGAGAACATGAAATAAAAACAAACTTACTTTCGTAGTGTTCTTTTTAAATTGCTCTAAGAAGAGTTTTATTTGGAAAGAAACTGAATAGAGAAAAAAAATCTGTCAATGCGAACGAAAAGTATTTTCCTGCTACTACCAAAACTTGATCTTACAGCTTCAAATCAGTTTGACTTTTTAGAGAATCCATCATTCCAACACCTATGGGGAATTTAGTACCACATAATTTTTTTTCCTTCCTTTTTTTTCCTTTTCTAGCTTCGAATGCAACATAACTCCTAAGTCAATTTCAGAACTTTGGAAGATTCATTGCGCCGTAGAATCTTTCGTTATTTTGCAGACGATTTTTCTTTTTTCGGGACAAAGAGTTTTCTTGTATTCCTCCGGTGTTTTGATTTAGCGGAACGGAAGTGAAGGGAAGGAAAAAAAATCACGTGCGTCGGAACTAAACTAAAGCCTTGTTGTTTATAACGAAAAAGAAGGGGGAAAAACTTTTCAGTTTCAGTTGAAAGTTTCGACTTTCGTTCGCGTTGATTTCCTAGTTCGTCAAGCAAGTGAGGAACAGAGTAAAAGGGTAAAGAAAAGAAAGCGTTAATGAGGATCCGTTTATTTAAGAGAAGACAAATCTTGGTTTTCAAGTTTTTCTTCAGCGATTCTTTGGAAAACATCAGATAAATTAAAGTTTGAACATGCCAGGGTTTTATTGTACTTTTTGGTGTTTAGTTTCTGGAAAACTTGGGAAGATCTGGTTCAATTGTGATTTTACAAGCAAACGATTGCTTCAAAAAAAGTACAGGCACAAATTACATGGGGTCTAATCTTAAGTAAAATCAATAATTTGTCAAATGATACGAAAGAAAGATAATTTTTTTTTCTTTCATGATAGTTTTTTTGTCATTCTCCTGTTGTTTTAGCAAATATTCATTCTTTTTATTAATTATTTAATAAATGTTTTTATTTAAAAGAGCAAAACAAACTTTAATGAATTAACTTAATTTTATAATAATTTGCTTCAACTAAAATCCATCTGCATTTACTCTTTCAGTTCTTTTTTTTTATTTTCGTCTTTACAATTACACAACATTATGTTTAAGTAGATATGCTTAAATTATTAAATCAATAAAGCAGTTATAAGCATTGTAACTTCATAAATGCTCAGCTTTTGCACCATTCCCTATTTTCCCTTTTTCGTTTACAAAATATACGGAGCATCTGAATTGTAATCTGAAAACATTTTGAATGAGACTTTTTGATAAATTTCTTATTTAAAGACTTCCCTAAATCCAAAATATACAATTTTGGAATTATATCTGTATGTTTGTGAATATAATAACACACCAATGTTTAGAACTATACGAATGAAATTTGATGCGTGGTCTCAGCACGAAATGAGCAGACTTTCATCAAATTTTAAACGAAATCCATTTTACAATAAGTCTGAGTATGAGAAAACGTGACACCTGAAAACAATTTAAAGAGCTAGATGGGTTAAATTTGGTACACAGATTTAGCGTCTGGAGTGTAGATTTGTATCAAAGTTTGTACGAAATCCTTTTTTGAACCTGTCTGTTTGTACTTCCGTATATTCTGTATTTCGTATTTCGTCGTATTTCTATTTTCCTAAACACTATGACTCAAAAAATGCAACGATTTAGGTAAACGAAATTTAGTATGTGAGAAGATGCAGCTCTGTGTTAAATTTTGGTTTCAATTGATTAAAAAGAAGGTGCACAAAATGCAAACTGTAACATGCACATGTAAAGCATTGTAACAGGACAAATTATATATTCTGTAAATTATTTAAGTAATCCGCAGATTTTTAATACAATGTGAAATCGTTTATATGATTATGAGGGCAGGTTTTTTATTTTTTTTAGGAAACCGAGACATAGAAATTCTGTTCTATTGGATTCACTTGTTAAAATCTTATTAAAAAATGACCCTAAATCAGAAATGGATGAATTAAACCTCATATTACAACTACAGTATTTGGAAATGAACAATAAGAATCCTTCTTACTATGTTCTATGACAATTGATCCATCCATTCTAAACAAAGGGGTAGATATCATTTTAAAGGACTCATTAAAGGAGATTTAACTCTAAATTGGCTGATTAGAATATGCGAATGAAATTCCGTGTCAGTTGGTCCTCTCGTTCATGTGTTACCGTTAAAGCTCCAATCGCTTAATGCGCACATTCCAGAATTAAATATTCCATAGATTACCAAAGTAATTTATGGAATATTTGATTTGCTCTTACAGTGCAGAATCGTCTGCAGAATAGAATTTTTCCGCACTTCTGGTAATATGCACATTTTAACATATTCAGAATCGTTGAAATGCGAAGTTTTGTTTTTCTGACTTCTTTTTCGAATTAATTATATGAATAATTTTGTCGATTGATTGATTCTATCAATCTTGTTTATTATATGTTGACACATGAAAAATATTTGGTTTATTTTTCGATAATATTCCCAGTATTTTTTTAAAAGTAAAAGCACTGGTTTAATTCCAAATATTTTTGAACTTACTATCTGTTGATCACAGCACCAAATTAATCGGCAAATAAATATAACCATATTTCAACAATTGTCAATATTTCTATACTGCTGATTATTATATAAAATCAACGGGGTAGGTCTCCTCAAAGATTTCTCGTATACTCTCTGATAAAAATTTCATTTCATAAAAATGTTATCCCAGGGAATAAACACCCTGCATGGCATTGACCTACAATAGTTACGAAATATTAAGCTTTGACACGAATTTAGCATTTTCGCTGAATATATCGTGTAATCCTTGGCGAGTTTTTGGTGAGTTTTGGCATGCGGTTAATAATATCCAAAAATTGAATTTGTGTTTTAGACGGTTTTTCCCAATCGATTGAAATAAAAATTTGACAAAAAACTACACTTGTAGTCAAAAAATCACATACCAAATTTAATATATTAAAGTCATTGCGACTTTGTATTATCGCGTTTACATGTTTCTGACAGCACAGACCAACAGACAGTTTTCAGGATTTGGCTCAAAATCCGACAGGTGTCAAGACTATAGATGTCAATTCCGTGAATCGAATTTTATCTATCTAGTTCTCTTCGTTTTGTAGTTATGTTAAATTATATTAGAACAGCATTACAGACAGACCTCTTCGGAGCGAATTTTGTTCAATATTTGATAGAATTCTACAAATTTGGTATAAAAGCAGAATACCAAATTTCATCCGTCTAGATTAAAGCGTTTTTGAGTTGTCTTTGTCACAGACGGACATTTTCCAAAAATGTGTTTTTCGAATCCAGGGAGGTTTAAAACGTGGAGATTCGTTAGAATCTCCAGTTCGAATTTTTTGACGATTACTATACTTTTCTATACTACATATACGAGAAAATAATTACTAATAATTTAACGGTATTGAAATCTAGAGTAGTTTTTAGTTAATAACAAGTAATATTATTATATTGTTTATCTGAAAGTGAATTTTAATAAACAAAAATGTTGCCGTTCAATTTGACTAGTGCATTATCAATAATGTGAAGATCATCTAAAGAATATACATATTAACTGGATAATATAAGAAATGAAATAATTTTCATTACTTTAACGTATCTACCTTGTTAGTCTGCAGATTATCAAAATAATCTTTAGATTACCCGATTTCCACACTTTAACGCCAATATATGCATTTAAACTATTCAACTCACTCCAACCAGAGACGGGGAAATAAAGGCTGTCCCAAAATTAATACAAGATTCGAATTTGCCCCCATTTGTGCAGTAAAGTGTGGAAATCCTATTAAACTAGCCATTTGACAGCTGATAGTTTAGGGTTATTAAAATTGGAGCGTTACACGACAGAGCAATGCGTTTTTATTGTTGAACAATAATTCAAAAATAATGAAAGTCTGGCGGTCACAGTTCGAAAATTTGAGAACTGGCTCCCCAGATCATTTGATTTAACACCATTGGATTTCTTTTCATGGGGTTATTTGAAATCAAAGGTCTATGCCAACAAGTCCACAAACACGCGTGCATTGAAGGAGGAAATTCGATGCTGCATCAACGAAATTCAGCCACATTTATGCAAAACGGTGATAGAAAATTTCGACGAAAAAGTACGTAAGTACCAGCAAAGCTATGGGGGCCATTTGCCCCTATGTGTTAATCCATACATAACCCTATCTTGCGTATTTATAACTGAATAAAAATATGACAATTTGAAGAAAAAAAACTGTGTTATTTAATTCAAATCCTTCGTTAACACGTTCCTCCATCGTGTAGCGTTCGGTTTTTACTAACCCTAAATTATCAGCTGCCTTTCTGTTTTTTAATAGGGTTGCCAACACTTTACTGTACGAAGTTCCATCAAAATTACCTCGCTCAGCAAGTGATTTTGATTAATCACATGTCAAGATGTGGTGATCTCCATGTTACTTATACACATTGACATTTATATAGAGAGATAAACAAACTTCCCTTTATTCAATATAATTTAATTTCATTAAAACAAAACGTGATAAGAGAAAATAGTATGCAAATGACGAATCAATGTAAGAATGCGTTCATCAGTCATTGTCCATATAAATGAAAGCAATCAAGTTTGCAAATAGAGAGCGCTCATTTAATCGCCATCCGATGGATTTAAATTTAAAGAATTCCATCCAGCAATTCATCAGGAATCGGAAGATGAAACTAGAGGAGCGAGTACGTTTCTAGCCATTTAACTTTTCTCTGACTTCCTCGTCCTTCGTTAATTTATATGATGGATGGAATGAAGCCAGTCTGGATGCTCGTTGATTTAATTATTTAATCATGGCATGTGGTGTAATCATATAAAACTTAATGATGTAGTCTCGGAATTTAATCTGAGTTCATGATGAATTTATCTGCATTTAAAGTTTTTCGTCTGACATAATAAAGCATTGAATTTTTCTTAAAGAAATAAGTTATTTCTTTTTATTCCTCGCATAAGAGGTATATTGTAGTCGTCGAAATTTCAATGAATTTTTAGACCATCGCAAATCCGAAAAACACATTTTTAGCATGTCTGTCTGTCTATTCAAGTTTTGAATAAAATTCATTCGCAATAAGTCTATCTATTTGACTATCCGAAAATAGATGAGCGCGAAAACTACATAGCATAAAATGCAAGACCGATTAAATTGAGAATATAAATTTAGCATATTAAGCACAGATCAAATTTTGAACCAAATCCATGAAGAGGTTATCATCTTCTGTGCTTTTGCATTCATATAAAAAGGATAACTAAAAATACAAGAACACATATAAAGAAAATTTTGCATACAATTTTAATATTTTAAGAACAGTTTGGCATTAGATATTAAGCCAGATTTATGAAGAGTATTGATCGTCTGTACGTCTATATTTTCTTATGCATGTAAACGCGATAGTTCAAAATAGCGCATTGATTTAAATAAATTAAAGTTGGTATATGAATTTGTTACAAAAAATTGTAGTTCTATGTTAAATTATAAATTTAATCGATTTAAAAACTGTGTCTAAACTATATATTGTGTTTTCTTTACTATATTACTACCTACTAAATTCTAATAATCGGAAGAAACTGTAATAACTGGGTAATAAAGTCTCAGGTTCGGGATTGGAGGATTCCAAGTTTGAAACACACTGCCATCGAAGAAACGAAGTGTAGCAAATAAATTTAATGATGCACTCCGATGATCTTAATGTTACACATTAATTTCATAGGGGCCGAACCTCCTCCATTGGTGTCGTCCTACGAAAGTTTTGAGAGAAGTATATCATATCAGGTATCTCCTCGTCATCCGGCCGAGGTTCAAAATTATGAGTTCCATCTCAAAATAGAACTAATGTTGCTTTAAAACTTATCCTTAACTAAACTTACAGGCTGAATTCTAAAAACAAAAACCTGATCTCCCGGAAAACTCAAGGCCTTGATCAAGGCCAGCAATTTTATTTAGAGGAGAAAGGGGTTAACACCTTTATTATCAGCACTCCGGAATGTTTCTGTGGGGTCCCTCCCGATGATTTTATACATTTTAATATAATGTGTTTTATCTTATTTTCTACAATTTTGATGAGAATTCGTAAGAATTCTGGGATGTGTTTTTGTTTTATTTATAAATAATCATTCAAACTAGGTAACTGTTAATGTTCTATATAAGGATTTCCTATTGATTTCTCCAAATCCCCTGTAATTGTCTTAAAATGAATAAATAGCATTAAAAATATTTTGAATCGATATAGCTTAAAATATCATTCAAAAGATCAATTATTATAATCTTGAATATTTATCTAAGGGGCTTTAAAACAAGGAACCTGTTTATACAAAATAGTCACTCCACTGGCTCATTAATTCCATTATTTATCATTTTACACCTCAAAATTATATATTAATGCGCAAATTATTAAGAAAGGTCCAATAAAAAATTATTACTTACTAATTATTTCCGATTTGTTTAAATTATTTTAATTTTCAGTTGAATGTGATTAATTTTAAAGGAATTTTTTTTATGATTTTATAAAGTTAATATAATCATGAGTTATCTACTGATGTCTTGCGTTGAAGATAAAAAGAGAACATTTTTGTTATATAATAAAATATTAATTAAATGAATGCATTTATTCTTTCATATTGTTGAATAATGCGTGCTATTTCAGTTGTCGATGTTTTTCATGTTCTTTTGTTGTTGAACTTATAAACCTTAATATTATTGGCGTCCTAAACCTTAATAACATTAATGAAATTGCCCAAAAAATCAATTAACCTTCCAGAATTAGATTTAAAATATTATTATTAAATAAAAAAGATCTAAATAAGAAGAAAATTTGCTAAATTTTTAAGAAATTTGGTATTTTTAAATTTTTGATGTCAATGAAAAGTTTCAATTACTGAACAAAACACTAATACATCAACAAACGATAATAGAATAACTATGATACTGTATAGTAAAATACTATGATATTTTTCTGTCATTTGTTATATTAAGAGGAAATTTTAGATAAAACTAATGAAGACAGCGATACAGATTGTAAACTCTTGTTAAACTTTCCTTCTGAAAAAAAAAAAGATTCTTGTTGACAAAGAGGGACATATATTCAAAAACAATTCTAAATTTGATAACATATAGGTTATATAAATTATTCTGAAAGCAAATTAATTTTCAGTTTGATTTTTAAGTTTTCAATGAAAGTAAATGAAATTCAATCAATCCTTTACATAATCTATTTCACAAATTCTTCTTAACTGACCAAACATTACGCATACTAAGACAATGAGATAATTCTATCATATTGCTAATTTTTTTGAAACATTAAATTGTGTTTTAATTCTATGTGAAAATTCTCTTCAAAAGATTGACTACAAAAAGCTTTTATTCCCGAATAAAATCATTGTGACTTAATTTATATTTCCTAGCCTTACAAAATGAACTAAAAGCAGAACAAATAAACTGAAATAATACTGAAATGCTTTGTTTTAACATAAAAAGAAGAAGAAGAAGAAGAGGCAGCAGAGACAATAATTGCTTTCACGAAAGATTTAAAGGCAGTTCTTCCATCAAAGGAGGATATTCAAAAAAGTGTTCCATCGAACGATTCAGTAATGGTTATGCTAAACAAGCTGCTCCAGGAGAATCCGCCACAGGTGCAGCTGCAGATCAAAGAGGAGTGGTTGGTTGCTGCTGCTGCAGCAAAACAAAGCAATGGACTACGCAAAGAACAAAGGAGGAAAGAAAACAATGGATTTATTTATTTATTCATGAAAAAAATCTCACCGGAGGGAAAGAAAGTCGCATCTGCAGATGTGACTGACAACAACAAGAAACAAGTCCAGGAAGAAGAAAAACTGTCTTCCATCTCCCCCGTCCTTTTCCCAATGGCATCCAGAGGTAATCTTTAAGTCCCGGTAAGGCTATTGCTTTTGGACTGCCATTATGCAATGGCAGATTGCTGCCGTTTCCAGTTTTAAAGTAGGAACGAATGGACTGTTTTGGGGCCGAGTTAAAGCGCTTTAGGAGGCCCGGATTATCCTCCTCATGCGCCTCGGCTTAGAAATGGGAGGAAGGAAATGCAATTTAAAGAAAGGATTCTTTTGAAATAAAGATAAAAGAACGGATCCCGTTTCATTGACGCGAAGTAAATTGTCACAGATAATCACTTGAGGAACGGAAATAACAGGAGGAAAGGATTTAAATTTTCAACTAACTTGAAATTGTAAATAAATGGATGCATTAAATCAGAAAAAGACTATATAATTTAATGTCTGGCAATGGCAACCAATATTACATTATAGTTAGCACCGACGCAGAATCATACTTAACGAAAATGTATGTATCTTAATATAACCAAATAATGTTCAGGTAGTTTTAATTTTGAATATAGAATTTAAACAGAATAAGGTAAATGAACGTACATGGAATTAATTTTTTGAAACACGGGTGTGAAGTAATAATATTATTGAATTTTTGTATAAAATAGATTGAAAAATATTCATGAAACTTAAATATACGTTAAATGCCACAGTTTTTAAAAGGAAAAAGATAAGTTTTTTCCTCCACAGAAAAGAAGTATAAAACAAAAATCTGCTAGTTTAGAAATTTATCAAAACGATTTATCTTGAATTTTGCAAATAAGAAATATATTAACGAATTTCTGAAGTAAAAATAATTTGTATTTCTATCCAATCATTAAATTTGGGATTCGATTGATAAATAACATAAAATTCTCATTTTCTCTTTCGTACAGTTAATTATTAAAACAACTATATTTCTAGATGAATAGATCGTTAATTTTCCAGCTCTAAAGCTGCAAATATATTAAATAATCTACTGTTCTAAATTTTAGTAAAAAATATGCATTGTGCTTTAATAATAGATTTTTCGTTTGAAAATTCTATCAAAAAGCAGAATTTGATTAAGGAGAGTAAAAAATGCATCAAAACGTATAAATGAAAATTAAAAGATCAATTATTTTCCCTAAAAAAAGGAAATTCTCAAAGTTAACGCATTTCTATTTCCATTTGATTCCTTCAAAGCAGAATTCCTTAAATGGTAATATTTTTAATATTGTTGATGATATGAAATCCAACTTAATTTAGATTTTTGCCAAAGGAAATCAGAAATTTTTATGAAAAGGGAATTATGACACTTCCTGAAAGATCACAAAAGGTCAGCGATAAAAACGAACAATATCAAACTTAATATATTATTATAGTTATTATAATAGTTATATTTTAATTTTTAGTTTATATATAATAATATATAAGGTATTATAATAGTTATATTTTCTATTAAAATTTTGAATTATCTTACTTAAAATCCGCATTTTCTTAGTTGCCATCCAATACTTAGATAATATGAAACAATGATTTAGTGAGGAAACAACACATTTGAAAATCTTTCTTTTGATCAATTAAGCGCAAAATGTGTTATACTCCTATAACTTTATTGATGATACAACCTATCAAGTTTCATTCATTTAAATCCTTGTGTCATTTGAGTAGTAACGTTCGCATAAATACGAATAAACAGATCATCAAGAAGTCAAATTTTTCATGGTAACGTCTAAAAGAAGGAGATCTACAATTCTAGTAAAATTATATACCAAATTTATTTTAAATTTCATTTCAATTCAAAAATTTAAATTTCAATCGACTAGCCTTTACATTTTTTAGCTAATATATTTTTAGGTAGTTGAACTCATATATAAATATAAGACGAGAAGTGGTTTTACCATTTAAGAAAAATCTGAAGTATGGGGATTAGCCACATTCCCAAGGTCAAATTTTTGACGATTATTATAATATTCGTTATGTCATCATTTGAATTCAAAATCATGCAAGTTAAAAAAAATTGAAAATTTTCAGGAAACATTAAATGTTATGAACTGTTAAAAATGACATTTAGGAACACTAATTAGGTATATTTTTAATGTCCATTAGAAGCACTCATTTGATGAACTGGATTTCGATAGTTTGAAAATAATATTTCACGATTTTTTTTTCTATTATAATCCAAATAAATCGCTTTTTCATAAAGATTTGAACTCAAAAATTTTTTAAAGCAAGTCGATGATTTATGCTTCACATATGAGAAAATATAAAGTACCGCAATAGAATTATTCAATAAATAAACTTCGTTCAAAATCCACTATACAGTAAAATAATAATTCAATGGCTTTCCTTTTTTTCATGCTTTGAAGACGAAATACAGATTTGCTTTTATTCTTGAAAATAACCGAAGGGTAAACATTATTATTTCTTATGATTTTCCGGGTAATAACCACTATAATAATGCGCAACACTTCCCTCGGATACAAATATTGAAAACTCACTCTAGTGGAAGACATTCCATCTCCTTCTTCCGCATTTTTGGGGGGCCATAAAGCTCAGTGCCGCGCGAAAAAATGTAATGCCAGCCGAAATGGCAAACACTTTAAAATGTATAACCTCATGAAAGTTTCTATTTATAGAAAAAGGATGTGCTGATCTTCGGAGACCATTTCTGGTAAAGCACACTTCCCATGTGTCCCTACGGGCAGCACGGATCCGATCCGATTACTGGCTGTCGAGAGGAGTTCCCTTCCCCCCATTGGTATTGATCCCTCGTAAAACGTCATTACCTGTGCAGAAGATGCTCGCCCCTGATGCCGAGCGTGACTGAAGGCAATAAAGTATTACTATTCTGCAACTGGGCCTTCACCTGAGCGTTGCCAAAATGGGTGTCATAAAACACTGCTGCAGAAGGTAGGCTTCCCCTCTCCTCGGTAACCCCTGGCAACCGAGGCAGAAGGAAATGCTAAAGACAGCCAGCATGTTTGCATGTTAGGAAAAGAAAACTGCCTACCGTCGTTCTGTTTGTGATTTTAATATCAAAGGATTACGTCTCATATTTGATGTTCGTTTTAAAGGATTCTACGGAGGAAAACGAGACATTTCCGTTGGAATTTTAAGTCGAGAAAGTTTTTCGACGTCTCGGCGTTGAGCGCACGGTAAGAAGGTCATTGTACTTAAAGCGATGCTGCGTTTTGCATGTGCAAGGCTTCGTATCTGAGATGATGTTTGGCAGATGGGTTTTTGTTGAAAGATTATGTCAAGGAAGATTGAGAGGAAAAATGTTGATGGATGCTCCGCGAATAAAGATTTTTCCTAATCTTCATTAACTTGAAAGATGTTCCAAAATTTTTTTATTTTTACCCACGAAAAACAGAAAGTAATTCTAAGAAATTTCAAAAATAAAAATAATTTATTAAGAACTTTAATCCAAAATACGAAGAAAAATATCATTTTTTTCTTTGGAATTCTTTATTATTTCTAAATTCTAAGTTAGGATATTTACTGATTGGTCGGCTGTCAGATAATTTCTGAGGTAGTTAATGCAAAGAAAAGGAAACTATAAGAATAGAACGAAGAAAAAAAAGATTTGTGTATTCAATAAAAGTAAATGGCACCGGTGACTTAGTGGTAACATTTTGACAATAAAGCAATAAAAGTAAATGGCACCAGTGACTTAGTGGTAACATTTTGACTATAAAGCTGGAAGGTTTCGGAACTTTATTCTACCGAAAAACTGTTTTCATTTGCAAGCAAAATCCATCGAGGCCAAATTTCTATCTTCTGGTATAGCGCGAAATTTTGAAGAAGGGCTCAGCCATCGTCATCGTCATTTGACCACGGCTCAAAATTATGAGATCTGTCCCAAAATAGTCACCATGTAATTTGCAACGTAATTCCAACAAATCGCTCACTAATAGATTGTTTGAACGAGTGAAGCTGATATGGCTTGCTTATGAGTGAAGGATTTAAATAGGTGGGGTAAAATCTGGAATCATGAAACGCTAGTATCATATTAGCATGATGTAAAGAAACCAGGAATGACCGCTTGACAGGAATTGTTTAACATTGGGAAAACCACATTTTCTGTTCAAGTCTAGACACATATTAACTGTGCCGTCGACAAATCCTATTAAACTATTCGTTTACAACTACGCTTGAATTTTCCACAAATAGCTTTTCCTCAGAGTTTGATTATAAGAAAGAACTTCATGTTTTTAGATGCGCTCACTATTCCGAAAACATTCTCATATTTTATTCAGCTAGATTGCTTTTTTCCGACTCTTATCTAATTGACTCCTCCCAGAAGCCATGCAAGAAATATTCCAATTTCCCAAACACTTGCATTCTCCAGAATTTATTCGCCCATAAAAAATTCCGCCGTCGCCTTTTTTTTTTTTTTTTTTTTTTTACAACCGAAAACTGCTGCGAAATAACAAGGTCTGTTGTTCCGAAAAACTCAGAAAACCATCTCGTGTTGGTTTAATTGACTCCGATAAGACGACTGTAAAAGACATTAATGCTCTAATAAATAATTTTTCCATCAAATAAAAGGGACATATTTGCATTTCTGGCTCGCAGATAGAGACGGCGAAAAAAGGTTCGTCTTGGAACCGTATCTCAATTGGAAAAGGCCTAGCCGTCGGCGAATCGGTTCATGCATTAACTGTTTTACGCTGAACACGTTCTAGTTGCTAGGCGACGGTTAAAGATTCGTCTCTCGTTGCATATTTATTTATTATTTTGAAGCAACGGGGAGTTGGGGGTGAGTCGATATTTAACAACCCCACCACGAAGTTACTCACACAGGTTGTAAGTTTATGAAAGCTGTCTATCGTGCCAGCTTGTCAGAAATGCTCCTTTTTTATTTCCTTCTTTCTTTTTTTTTCTTTGGATTTATAAAAAATATCGATTCGTTTTCTCCTTTTATTTAACTTGACATTTCTTAAGAATATTTGCACTTTACAAAGTGTTAAAGGTATAACAAAAGAAATAATCAAATATGTTTGTTGTACATTTTATTGCATGCAACATAATTAAAATAAAGCTTATAAGTAAATGACTCACCAAAAAATGCTATCACAAATGTTTATAAAAATTTAATTTGAGTTTATCTTAGAATCTAGTGAAGTAAGTCAAAGATTCAGATTTTTTTAAAACCTTTTGATGTAGATATTTTAGTATAAGAAAGTAAAGACTATCTGAGATATTTTAGCGTATCTAAATGACTTTTCAGAAGTCAAACACGTCTTTGAATTAACCAAAATTTGAAAATATGAAATATTTCATTCAAAATTAAAAATTCGAAAAAGCTCATTCCTTAATTTCTTCTCCTGCTTCCAGATTCTGAGGTGTTTTCCATTAAGTTTCCAGCATTAAAATATTTGGACAAGCATCCTTTTCTACAGTTAATATGGATTTCCAGTTTGCAATCCGCATAAAGATTAATTTATAAATTTCCCTCTGATTTAAAGGCATTCTTATTGTGCAATCTCTGAGTTATTATTTTCACACAATTATAACTAAGATAAACAGATAGTTTTAGGCAGGCGAATAGAAAGACGAATTTTGTTCATTCTCAGAATCTGATCTATCATTTTGATGCCAAAATTATATACTAAATTTCATCTACGTAATTTACTTCATTTTCCATGTTTACGTACACAGACAAGCTGAATTAAATTTAATTCTCCCAAATTTAATTTTCGAACTTAATAAGATCTGGAATAAGCATGAAAATTAGTTAAAATTCGAAAACCAAAAAGAAGATGCAGTATTTTCAAAAACAGTGCCTTATTTTAGTTTGTAAATAGTCTAAACATGGCAGGAAAAATAGCAAAAAATTTGGCCAAATATGCAGTTGTACTCAAAAGGAGAAATACAAAGTAGAAAGTCTTAGCATTTTGAACACTTAGGTTTTAGTGTTAATTTGACGGAAAATTATCTCGCGATCTGTTAGAGATTAGATCACGAGATAACTCGACATTTCTTTACGACTTTCTTAGAAGTCGCCTGGTGTGATTTATTGAAACTCAAAGTACTGAATGTGTTTCACATTTATTTCTGTTTATTTACAGTATTATTATCTGCATTTTGACATTACAAAGAGTCACTGTTTCTGTCTTCAAGTTCATGGTATTTATAATGAAAAAGTTGATGAAATGAAAACTCATTATAAGTTGGTTGAAAAAAAGATATGCGGTTACTGATGTAATTTGATTTTAAAAAAACTGTTCCATGAAAATTACTTTAAAGAGTAAGCTCTCTGCCTAAAAAGGGAGAATAAACAATTTGACAAATGACTTCAATATGGAGAAAAAAGTCATTTATATAATGTTAAAATTATAAAAATATATATAAATTACTTTGAACAACACTTATAAACATACACACACAAATATACAAATAAATAAAAGTTCGGAAACGGCATTATAGCATATATTTTGTGCATCTATGACGTCAGATGTAGGCGTTGAGCTATGATAGTAAGTGCTGTCTAGACATCTAATAAACAATCTTTATGTATAGAAATTATATGTACAGAACGAAGAATAATTTCTACATCATATATTAGACTAAGAGTATGTTTAGATAAGCATAAAGACTGGTATTAGAAGAATGTCATCTTGGCATGAAAGGCACTTTAATTATCACTTTGGAGCGTCTGCTAACTTTGTATTAATGTTAAAGAGCCAACACTCTTTAATGATGTGTTTGTAATAAAATTAAAGAAAATATTAAAAAAAACATAATTAATAAAATAAACTATTATTTATATATTAGACTTCATGTAACAGCTTCCATTGCAAAAAAAATTGATTTAATAATTTATTTTCCTGACAAATTTTGTTTATTTTAAATTTATAATAATTTTTTGAATACATTTCTTCGCATTCATTTTTAAATTTACTGTTTAAAAATGAAAAATAATTACTCTTTATAATAATCTGTGTTGCTTTCTAATGACAATGTTTCGTATTTAAACTTTTATTTTGAACAGTTGTAAATAAGTAACGTGCTTTCATTGGTTTTTATAGGAAATCTACAACACCGAATCTATTATGATGGTATTGTAAGCATGCTTCGTGAACTGATTTCTAGGTAATAATTAAAATAATTTAAGAATTAATTAACTAATTTTAAAAATTAAATAACCTTTAAATATATCCTACTTAGTATGTATACGCAGAAACAACTTTAATAAACTTTTGACCATTTTCCAATTAAAAGTTACTAAAGGTGTTATACTAGTATCATTTTATCTAATTCATAAAGCTGTTGGAGATAGCTCAGAATATTTCGTGTTTTTCTGTCACAGAAAGGAAATGGTGTTTAGAAACAAGGATACTGCTGTTATTATGAGTCGCAATTCATTACTACTTGGTTTCTGCATCATTCCATTGTGTCCCCACCCTTTGAAGTGATCGCCCTGAAACCTTAGATTTAAATCTCACTAACATTCTTTTGGAATCACACATTCATCACAAGTCTTTTTAATAGATACAAAACTACATCAAACATTAGATGAGATCTATTGCCGCATCATTTACATGAATCCACACCATATTGGAACATTATAATACCAAAAGAGCATGATTATTAAATTTCCATACTTCATAATTACTTAATTGTATTAAATAATAATAAGTTATTTCTTTGATTCATTTTTAATGGATAATACTATATATGGAAGAAATATGAAACTACTAATATTTTTCAATAAAAAAAGATCAAGCATTTTGGAAAGTAAGCAGTATGCGAAGAAGAAATTTAAAATTTAACCATTTCAATTGAAATATTTCTCAAACATTTTATTTAAAATCAAAATCTTTAATAGCATTATGTAGCAGAAAAAAAAAGTATTCATACCGATGAATTATTTGCTGTAGCAAGAAATTTACAATTGCACTTGCCAAAACAGTCCACTATAACTCGTAGCGAGGCCATACAAAATATTCGATACCTTATAGAAATCGGAAAAAAAATAATAATTTCTAAATGAATTCATTTTTATCTTAAAACTACGTTCATACAAACTATGCTCCTTCAAATAATGCCCGCCAGATAGAACGCGAACATCACTTTTACTTATGTGACAATTGTCTGCTGACGTGTGCGTAGTACGTCGTTGACGATTCTGTTACAAAAGCGTGGGGGGGGGACTACATCTTTCCACCGCAATTGGTTAATAGAATCTTAACCCTTTGCACTATTATTTCGAATCTGACTCACAATTCTAAAGTAGGCGTCGTTTTTATATTATCATTAAATAATGATTATTACAAAAGCAGTATAATGGTAATAATAAAAGCAGTATGATCTAAAATTCGATCTTTTTGTTTTATCTTTTCATTAATTTTTTTGGGATCATAACAGAACAATTATAGCTAGTACCAGAGATACCAAGCTTCGTTCAATAAGTTGTTCTTGTTTTGTAAAATTGTGTTTTTTTTCGGATAAAATATTTAGAAACGAATCACATACTGATTACATATAAATATTTTTCAATCTCACCTACATATGAACTGTCATTTAAATAAATAAAAAAAAACATGAATGCACCTAGTTTAACATGTTATTCGAAATGGCTAACACAATGATTGCATTGTTGCTTTTGGATGCGAATCGAACTTATTCGGATAATGTCATATAGCTTCATTTCACAAAATTTTGAGGTACCAATAGGCCAACATCCTATGGCAACAATGTAAGTTACCACAAAAATTTACGAGATGGCGCTATATGACACTGACAGCATGAGAGCAGATAGAAAGAGGCTCTAATAGTTAGTTATAAAAAAATAGAGGATTTTATACAAAAGGATACAAAATAAAATTGTATCCTTTATACAAAAGGATACAATACAAAATATTGATTATAATAAATGGAGGATTTATCCAATTTTGTATAAAACTGGATTTTTTACAGAAATCCAATTTATCATAAAATTGGAGTTATACAAAGATCCAATTTTATACAAAATCCAATTATTTATTTACAAATAAATAATTGTAAATATACAATTTATAAAATCCAATTTTGTATAAAATTGGATTTTTTTTCAGGAAAGACGCCTATATAAATAAACTTAAAAAGCAAAAACCTTATCTAAATATAAAATTTGATCCAAATCGTTTGGCCGTTTCTGAGATAAACGAAGTGTATATATATATATATATACACACACACACACACACACACACACACACACGAATTGCTTTTTTAAAGTTATAAGATATTTCTGAGCTTCTTAATAAATAAAAGGAGTCTTTGCCTTTAATAAAATTATACTCTAATTACAATTTTATCACTATAATTATGCATCTTATTATTTTTCAGAGGGCAAAGGGGTTAAACTGAAAAAAAAAGCACAATAAAAAAATTAACCAGTCGTTTCTTCTCACAAATAATTATTTCACACGATTTATTTTTATCTAGCAATTGAAAATAATGTGTTATATTTCACATATATCATCGACCTATTTTCATATATACACATTTCCCAATAATAACTAGATGTATTTTATTCAATCAAAAAGGGAAAAAAAATGTAAAGAAGACGCCCAATCAAAGGGTTACTTATTGGTAAGAAAAGAGGGGAAAAAGCGGCTTTCATAATTTTCAAAAGTATAAAATATTCATTTCTGAAAATGAGTCTGGAATTTTTGTGAGACAGTTTTTCATAACAGAAGCAAAAAAAAAAAAAAAAAAAAAAAAAAAAGAGGAAAGATACAACAATTGAAAGAGACTACCGGGTAGCATACATTTAAGAAATTGCATCTCGAAATTTTGCGCCGTAATATGATTGGGGAAGGGAATATTACTGTATCAAAACGCAGTATGTTTCCGAGGAGGATGTATGACTAGGGTTACGTGAGGAAAAAAAGCATGTGTATGAAATTTCCTACACGAAAATTTGATTCTTCTAAATAAGAAACGACTTTCCACAAGAAGCGTGGAGAGAAGAGATTGATTTTACAACCGCTGCCTGGATCCGGCCGAAAGCTCATTTCTTCTTCTTCTTAAAAAAAAAGACTTTTTGGTGTGTCTTTCTTTCTTTCTGTTTTCATAGTTTTTCAGTTTAGGAAACGTTTCTTGACGTTTTTTTTTTTTTTTTTCTTTTCTTTCTGGCTCATCCATGATTGGAATTCCTTTTTTCTTTTTTCTTTTCCTCCCCTCAATCAAATTTTTAAAAGAAAACAAATTCAATCTTTCCGTAGGAAATATCATCGCATCATTGGATTTGTTGAATGTGCTATTTTTGCGCTTTTTTTCCCCCTCCTGAGGAGCAGATTTGATGTTCTGTAAATATTAGCTTTGGTAGAGAGTATATATATATTCATTCGAAAAAAATGATAATTTTATGTCGCCAAATTCAAATACGATTTTACATTTTTAGTGCATGTTAGAATTTTATTCAGAAATTCTTTCATAGCTATATTATTTTAGTATTATTACAAATTAATAAAATAACCTTATTACAAATTATTAAGATTAGCATTATTATAAGTTATTAAGATTAGTATTTTTACAAATTATTAAGATTAACATTATTAAAAATTATTAAGATTAGTATTATTACAAATTATTATATTGATGTTTAGTATTTTTACTTTCAGTCTGATCTGTTAAACTGCAAATGATGAAAATTGAATTAAAATTAGAAGAAAGTCGTATTAAAAATAGAAGAAAGTCTTTAAGTTCTTATTCATTCACACAATTTTATTTGGAATATAACATAATCATGATTTTAAAGCATGCTTAAGCCGTATAAAGACCAAAGACTTAGAATTTCTGTTTTTATAAAAGAAAATATTGTATTACAATAATCTCCTTTTACATATAAAATGCTATGAAGAACTATCTTTCCCAAGCCGCAACTATTACTCTAGTATTATCCTGAGAAAACTCAGAATATTTGGACTACTTATTAATATAGTTCCCGGTGGAAAGACGAGGATGAGGTGACTTTGTAGTAGATTTATGATAGTGTATTTGTATATTGATTTTATGACTATATGATCGTAGATTTGTTACTGAATTCCATCCTATATGTAGGCCTTATTTATATTAAATCGGCCGTTGGAAATCAAGTATACTCACGTTGGTTTGGCATGGAAGTTTGGACAGCGAAGTATTCCTGATCAAATCTCTTCAGCTGTCGACGGATCGTAATTCCGACGTATATTCCGAAATAGTTCTCATATAGTTCCAAATGTTTATTATACTATGTCAAGGAACCTAAATTTTATGCAGTAGGAAAAGAGGGATGATATCTTATTAGGAAGATAGAGATAAAGTTTCGAAAAGGTTATTTCCACTGGGTGGATTTCATAATTAAGGCACAAGACAATCGATTATTATATCCATAAGCAATAACTATTAAATTATATTTGAGCAATTAAACCGTTTATTACGATGATTTATAGATATTTTTAGATAGAGCAAATATTTATTACGATGCTTTATATATACTTTTAGATAAAGCAACTATTTATTACGATGCTTTATATATACTTTTAGATAAAGCAACTATTTATTACGATGCTTTATATATACTTTTAGATAAAGCAACTATTTATTACGATGCTTTATATATACTTTTAGATACAGCAACTATTTATTACGATGTTTTATATATACTTTTAGATACAGCTAATATATTATTTTGTAAAATATATATTTTTATACAGCTTTTAATAACCCCAAAAGCCGAACATTTCTGGTTTATATTTCTGACACATATCAAGGAAGCGCAATCGTAGTTTTGATTTGAGGACTTTGGGCTATGGTAATATTCGGATATGAAGTAACTTAGTTCACATTTACATTATTATATTTATTGATTGCATTCTAATTGAAAATTGCGACACGGGTGATTCAATATCCATGTTTAAACTATACAGAATGAGTAAGTGCAGGCAGTACTATAAGGCAGATAGCTGGACTTTCAGCAATTAAATTTGATTGGTAGTTACTTGCTGGGCACTCAGTACTCATCAAGAAAATTTTTAAAAACATTAGCTAAAAATTAGTCACATTTTTAGCATTTTCCCTTAATAGCTTCAAAGCATACATATTATAATACTAGAGCTATTTTTATGTCATTTTAAAATTTAAACTATTAGCTTTTCAATGTTAGCAATTTTATTAAAATAGTGTTTCTTTAATTTACCAAAAAATTTCACTTATTTTCATTGTTTTAGTTACCGCATCTATATACTCAAAAATTGTTGTGATATTAAACATATGTTTTGTATGTACAATATATCATCGCTGCTATATAATTAAATGCAAGTTTTAAAAATAAAATTAAGAAAGAGAGAATCAAGTTAAACATTCTATGGTCCTTAAGATTAAAGATTCGAATCTGATATAAATATCTTTTTTTCCATAAAATGTTTCTATCAAAATGTGACAGTATTTTAATTGAATATAACTTTCGTTACAATGTTCATATTCGACAAAGTATTGCATTGTAACTATTAAAACCGTAAAAATTCATCTACAGATTGCATCCAATTATAAAGAGCATGTAGAAAGCATCATTCAAAACATAAATGACTAAGTACATGTGGAGTGCTTTTCATTCCATTACATTAGCTTAAGGATGTTTCATATATATTTATTGCTCAGAAATATGCTCCTGAAGTAGGGTTTTCTTTCATTTAAAAAAGAAAATGGTTGGTCATAAACAAGAAGCAGAATTTAATTTTCAGTGAACCGCAAATGCCATTTTCGCTTTAAATGAACCGCAAATAGTTCATGACGCAGAAGCAATTTCAATTATATACTTTAATTTTCGACACTTGGTACAATTATTTAGAGGTCTGTAAGAGATGTAGAATTATCATTTGCTGTATGAGCTGCGGTTAGCCATAAATTTTGTTTGTGTCATGATCAATTAGGCAATTAAATGTTTGTCGCAAAAATAAACTATATGACATTATATGTCTACTGCAACTGGTTTTTTAAAGTATGTGGACTAGTCCTATGAGTTACAATCAGCCGTATAAGGATTATGAGCCATACAATAATCCGGACAAGCCTTAATGCAAATTTTGCTTTTCTTTTTCTCTTCTCAAACCAGTTATTTTTTGTTGATCTTAATTTTATCAATATTTTAGCAATTTTTAAGCAATAAATATTATAACGAACTTAACAATAAAAAAATTTGTTGCTGATCAGTTAATCAATTCGTTAGTTTTACATTCCAAGAATAAGAAAGTTAAATTATGTTTAAAATTAATTTTAAACAAAGTAATAAAAAATAAAATGTTTTTAACGCAATATAAATAGTTTAATCGAAAATTTGCCAGAGCTCTTGACTTATAGTTTAGTCAGACAAATGCTGAAATATCTGAATCACATTAATCTTGAATAAATGATAGATAGTATCTAAAATTTAAACGGCAGTTGATTTTAAATTGAAATATTATAATAATTTGTATCTTTTAAATCAGCTAACAATACAAAGGTAAACTACCCTTATAATACCGCATAAGAAACATATCATCAGTCCAAAGTTGCTGGACAGTTACACAATTGAGTACTAAATCTATTTGATAATCCGGCCGTGATTACAATATGAAATTGAATGTTTTCAGCAAACCACCAAAAAATATTTTTATGTGTTTTTGTAAAACACTTTATTAATTAACGGATTAATTTGATAGCCATTGGACGGATTGATTTAATTGCAGCAATATCTGTATTCGTTATGAACTTTGAAAATTCTTTATCATTAATCGAACAACTGTCAGTTTATTATTTAATTTGAAACTGAATTAAATTAATGGCGATAATAGATAAGTCAGACGCTTCAATGAACATTCTAATTTGCATGTAGAAAAGCTACATCAAGGCTGAAAATTGTCTCTTTTAATATAAACACCTAATTATCACTCTATTATTAAAACCAAAATCGACGTGCTAGTAACTATGTTGTGAAAGGAGTTGCATCTATAAACAGTGCTTTTTTAAACTGTTTAGAAAATTTACTTATATAGCTTTGAAAACTTTTCAATTTTACTCTTAATGAATTCTATACGAATTATGATTTTGTACAGATATTGAATATTACTACGAATTTGTTATATTACTTCCCTGCTTAGTAAGTCTCTAAATAAGCAAAAAATATTGCCATATTTAGTAATGCTGCTGAACGGATGCCAAGTGATCCCCGACCTTTGCAATGAATTTAGCGGCAAAAATCAAGGACCCAAATATTTGAGAATATTGTCGTTGTCTCGATTAGAACTCGAGTTCCACCCTTTGCTTTGAACATTCTTTGCTCTGTCACGGAGACTATAAAAATCTGAGATACGAAGCTAAAGTGATTGGAGTCAATTGAATTGAACTCAAAAGAGTAGTTGAGCGAATTCCTTCCTTGTAGTATTGATCTCTACAGCTGAACGCTTTGTGCTGTCGTGATTGTTTTTTTAAAATAATTTCCTACTTGAGTGCTACTGTTTATTCCGAAAGCTGTTTTGTATGTGTTTCGTCTGTTTTTTGTTACCTGTGTTTTTGTGTAAAATAAGGAGTTGTGATCCGTTACTGATTTTACTGGACTTTTCATCATACACATATCGGATCGGAATTCATCTTCCCTAAGAAATTTGGGTAAAAGTGAATTTTAGTGTGCACCCAGCTGCGCCAACAATGCCAAGTCGCCAATAAAGATGGCGGACAAAATAAACAAAAACTTCCGCGGAACAGTTACGGTTACCATTTCCCGCCATCTAATTAGAACTTTTTACTGATAAGTATTTTTTTTTCATGCTGCCCAGTGCCTTCTACAGATGCCTTCGGCATCTGTAGAAGGCACCGGGCAGAATTTTTTAACCTAAAAAACATCCTACGGCTTCAGCGGGAGCGGGAACCTAGTAGCTTCGCTAGCACATTGAACATAATGACTGTGTGGATAACATAAATAGTACATAACCAAAAGAGAAGAAAAAACGGAGAAATAAGCAATCGGAACATTCTCCATAGAAAATTTCTAATAAACTTATTTTTCCCAACTTCATCA
This sequence comes from Argiope bruennichi, assembly GCF_947563725.1. Classification (NCBI taxonomy): domain Eukaryota; kingdom Metazoa; phylum Arthropoda; class Arachnida; order Araneae; family Araneidae; genus Argiope; species Argiope bruennichi. Next base: position 52,747,119 of record NC_079151.1, on the reverse strand, counting down.
ACACTTTAAAAAAATATATTCCACTCACCCTTCATCCATTCTGCCGGTTCGATATCAAACCATTCTCAATACAAAATTTCAAACAAGCATCCTTTCCTAATTTCATTAACTCGTAAAATATATATGTATGCATATTTAACTCGCCCTTCATCCATTCTACAGGTTCGAAATAATCCCGACATAACAAATTATGAAGGGAACCAACCGTTAGAACACCAAAAGAATTACGAGAACTGCGAAGAATTCCATTTGCAGCTGTCTTTGAAAGTGAGAATGCAGACGATTTTTTAAAGCGCATATTGACAATTAAAAATTGCAAAAGGATAAATATTTTCTGTTCGTATTCACATTAAAAAAAAGAAAGAAGAAAATAACTTTTAATTATAAGCTTAACTTTCTTTATTTAATAAATTATAATAAAGAACAAAATTAAAATCTTTAATCGATATTTTTTTTAATATTTTTAATTTAACATTTTTCATCATGTAATTGTAGTTTATGTACAACTCAACCATTGCAAAAAGTAGTAAACAAAACATCATTAGGGTTGCTATTAGAGAGATCCGATGGGTTGCAATATTGGCGACAAACAGCTGGTGCACACTAATCTTCACTTAGGCCGAAATTTGTTATTTTAAATATTCTTTAGCGATTCCGACAATTTATAAAACAACATAAGCAAACTTTGCCGCTCACAGAATTAAAATTTTAGGCATGGCTCCTTTTTGAATAAATTTCATTATTTTAGGTCCTTCATATTATTAATTAAATATTAATTAACATTTCACCGTTTCAGCTCAATAATTTTGGAGCATACGATTAAAAAAAAGTATTTTTTTTTTTACATGATTCTAAATTTCAAAAAATTATCTTTTCAGTGATAAAAATTTTATTTCCGCGCATTTTTTTAATTTTAATAATTTTTTTAAAAAATTAAGTATAATATTTTATAATTGAATTGCTTGCAACAATAAAAGTAATTGCTTACAAATTAATAGCTTAAATTGCTTGCAACAATACTTTAATTGATTTGTAGAGATGCACGTTGAGACACAAATACATTTTTATGAGCTTCCTATCGCTGCTATCAGGTAAAAAGTAAATTAATATATATATATATATATATATATATATATATATATATATATATTTATATATATATATATATATATATATAGAGAGAGAGAGAGAGAGAGAGAGACATATCAAGCTTAAAACATTTCAGACAAAATATTTGGTCAGACATTAGAATTTCTTATTTATTCAACAAACATTTTTGAAAGTTGTTACACAAGAAATTTCAGTTTAACACCTCCTTTGCTTAATAAACTATTTATAATGCAATAATTATTATCCTAAAATAATTATTGAATTATAAATACTCTGTTGAGAAATTGATTGAAATCAGTTCTATATTGCATAGAAATTTACCCTTACTTATGTACAAACTGGATGAGTTGACCGAAATTCATTAACATATCTCTGACATACAAATTTGTTTAACTTCCAAATTAGATGACACTTCCTATCTGAGACATTTTTTGTTATTTTAATTCCTATAAAAATTTAAGGAACTTTGAGATATTGAAAAGTTTTTAGGTGACTTTTGTATTTTAAATTACTTAATACTTTCACTTAATTGCAGATTTAAAATTAAAAATTCAGTAATTCGATGCGTATGTCAGACACGTCATTGTATGTAAAGGAGGTTAAATGATAATTTGCTGTCCAACTGCATAACTGTAACCAATTATATATACAAAATCGTAGCATTTAAAATTCAAAATGATTATAAACAACCGTTTAGGTTCTCTATTAAAACTAATCAAGAAATAAAAATTTTCGCAATACATGTTAAGTACTACAAATCACTTGAACAAGCATTTTAATTTCTGATGCTCAGGAACTTACCTTTTCTGAGAAACTCATGAGTTTTATCAAAAATAATGCAAAAAAAAAACCAATAAATGTCACATCTTTAACATCTTACTTTACTATAATCACCCATAATAAAGCTAATAAAAAACAGTACTAAGAACTCACAGAAAGTTATTCCAGCTTCCAGTCTTTTTTGACATTAAAGTGCACTTTTGAAAATAAAATTCCGAGTTTCGCCGCTTTGCTGCCTTAACACGTGCATTGACAGCCTTTCTTCCCACGAATTTTTCCTCTCACGTGCGAGTACGAAAAAAAGAAAAACGAGGATGAATAGCACCATTCTCAGAAAATCAGACGAGTTTTCGAATTTGCTTGGGTTCTTCGCCGGTGGCAAGTAATGAGAAACGGAGCATTAAAGATAATTCAGTTCTCATTAATTATTAAAAATTTGTGTTGATGGCGGAAGTTGATACTGCCCATTTCTTGAAACGTATACGTCAGAAAATAATTACAGTAAATGCTTTTATGGATTATATTTATGACGAGAATTTTATGGACGATGTAAATGCAAATTATAATAACAACGAAGAATTCCTTTTAAAAAGAACCAAGTTTTGGACTTGAATATAATATAATAAATCAGAAGAACATTCTCTTTTGAATTTCTAGTACTTAGAATGTTGAATGCCAAAATTCCTCCTCCCAATATCCTTTCATATCGCCAAAAATTGCCAAATCGCCAATCCCAAAACGCAAGGTTGCTATGGTGAACAATGAAATGAAGCTGTCATAAGTAAAGATTAACTGCTTGAAGTTTTAAAAAAATCAATTTTACCAGACAGCTCATTGTTGATGGTTGAATTGTGGTATTTGAGATTTAAGTTTGCTTTCAGGTGCTTTGTCTGCAACCGAAGAAAATGGGATCAAAACGGAATAGTCTTATGAGGACTTTAGAATATTTTATTTGGCAAGCTGGTGAAAAAAATATTTTTGAAAAAACAAAAATGCATTTCATTTTCTTGTTTGACAACTCCGATCGATCGAAAATTCTGTCAAAGGCAATGGGACACTTTCAAGTTTAGTTCGATATTCTCTTGTTTTATATATTGAATAAGTGTCATATAATAAGTTTTGTATATTGAATAATTTAAGCTTTATAGTTACCTATAGAAGCTGCTTACTGAAGAAGAGAAGTCTTATCTTTTATAGTTATTTTTTGCATTTTAATATTTCTTTACTATTAGATATTTCGGATAAAATTAAATGGACTTACAAGCCAGATATGTTCCAAGGACTTATTTGATTGTCAACTTTTAAGGTCAGTGTGGCGTCTTCGATACCTTCATGGCCTAATGTTCTCTATAAGAATGCTATCGTGTAATTATACTATGGTGGATGAGATAATGAATAAGACCAAAACCACTTCAAAGAGAAAATAAAAGCCTTATTTCATATCGAATGGAATTGGTGCAGAAAGTTATTGCCAACATTGGCTTATATATATATAAAGTTACGGTTACAGCTAAGATATATGATTACAGCTAATACATGGGCGTGGAAAATCTAGTTGGAATGCTGGTGGATAATCACTAAGATTCGAATCCGAGGTTCGAATCCGTAGATCCCCACAGTACTAAAAGCTATGTAGAAGTATATAATACATAGAAAGTTATTAAAATTTCTTAAATCTCTTATTATTAAAAAGTATTAGGTATTGTGTTTACGTGTTTACAGCAAAGAGATACAATTAAATATTTTTCAAAATTTTGTTCATAAAATTGCTGTTGAAATTGAAAATTGTTCTTGAAATTTCTTCATTCACTGTGATATTAACTGCTGTAATGGAGTTTTGGTGTTCGATATTGGAGGTATCTGCTATAACCGGGATGTTATTTTTTTGATGACATTTCTTATGATTTGTACGCAAAGAAGATATTACACTATCAGAGATTTTTCTGCTTGGAAATCAAGATTAGAAAAACGGAATTCGTATTTTCTTTTATGATTATTATTGTATGAATGGATAAGGTTTTCGTTTTTAAAAGTTATGCTGTTTGAAAAAATTTTTAGGGACATCTTTAAAGAAGTGGTCCGTTTCAGGTATGTAGCTACGTTCTTTTTCCCTAATTTGTTAGATAATCAGGTTTTTTTTCTGTTTTCGAACTTTTATATATATTTTTTTTACTTTATTTATGGAATCGAATTTTCGAACTTTAAAAAGTCGTGACAATTTAGTCATTCTCAATCCATCTAAAAAATTATAGTTTTCTTTTGTGCATTGTTATATGTAACATCTCTTAAGTTACCCTAGTATCAAGATATTTAATTTCATCAAATGCTCAAATTATAGGCGTAAACAAATTTAATAAGCGCTATGCATCTTTAAACTGATGTTGTAACAGTAAATAACTGTGTTTGATTGGTTCTTTAAGCAGATGTTTTAAGGTTCTGTTTAACTTACTACATTTGTTTTTGTTGAAAGATAAAGATAGATAAGATAAAGAGATAAAACTTTTAAACTAAACTAAAATAAGAGATAAACTTTTAAGATAAAGTAAGTCATACATTTTTAATTTATAAGAATTTTTAATCTAATTATACACAAAGTAAATTTATCATTTTTATAATATAAGTACTTATTGATTATTGATTATAAAATTTAATTTAAAATGCATAAGTAAATTCACTTTGTTAATATTGCTCTTAAAATAAATGCTATCCATGATCGAAATTGCATTGCAAATAACAATATTTACATAAACGACCTCTTATTGCAAAAAGTTATATTTTAAATCGTAGTATAAGTTTATGTAAGTTTATATGTTATGTAAGTTATGTTATGTTTTAATAAGTATTATGTTTTAAATTTACGACCTTCTGAAAAATGAAACAATTAACATTATTAACTATTCAAAAATAAGATTTGTAAATAAAGTAGCATAGGATGTATTGATGACTTTGGTATGTAGTAGCGAATATGAAGGAGGAATCTATTAGCAGATATAAAGCGATTTAAATTTTAATACACCACTTTTTGAACTTTGAGTAACGATATAGCGTTTTGGCTTAGCCGAACAGTGACGAAAATACTGTCTATGGTTTAGACATTTTCCCATTGCTTAATTGTCTAAATTAAACACAAAGATTAATAACCTTGGTCTTGAAACCCCTTACCAAATTTTATATATGGTGTCGTGTTTTTCACTTATAGATTTTATGTACTCGGAAATAGGTAACCGACATACGGTCATCCACTTACTGAAATTGGTCGAAAATATATTAGTTATACAATTCTGGATAAAAGTGAATTTTAGCATGCTCCTTGCAGGGCCAACAATGCCAAGTCGCCAATAAAGATGGCAGACAAAATAAACAAATACTTCCGCGGAACAGTTACGGTTTCCATTTTCCGCCATATAATTAGGACTTTTTACTGATAAGTATTGTTTTTTTTTTCCACACTGCCAGAATTTTTTAACTTAAAAAAAAACATCCTACGGCTTCGTTAGCAGCGGGAGCGGGAACCGAGTAGCTTCGCTAGTACATTGAACATAAGGACTGTGTGGATAGCAGGAACAGTACATAACCAAAAGGAAAGAAAGAAGCAATCGGAACATTCTTCATACAGCTAATACAAAATTTCAAACAAGCATCCTTTCCTAACTCCATCAACTCGTAAATATAAATTACATATTTCACTCACCCTTCATTCATTCTGCAGGTTCGAAATACTGTCTTCCATCCCATTTACTCGACATCCATTCTTGCACAATTGCCGACATAAAAAATTATGAAGTGAATCAACCGTTAGAACACCAAAAGAATTACGAGAACTGCCAAGAATTCCATTTCAGCTGTCTTTTAAAGTGAGAATGCAGACGATTTTTTTAAAGCGCAAACTGGTAATTAAAAATTGCAAAAGAATAAATATTTTCTGTTTGAATTCATATAAAAAGAAAGAAAATAGCTTTTAATTATAAGCTTAACTTTCTTTATTTAATGAACTTTTAATTATAAAAAGGAACAAAATTAAAATTTTTAATCGATATATTTTTAATTTAACATTTTTCATAATATATTGTAGTTCATGTACAACTCAACCATTGCAAAAAGTAGTAAACAAAACAGCATTAGGGTTGCTAGAAGAGCGTTCCGATGGGTTGCCATATTGGCGACAAATTCGGGGGCGCACTATTCTTCACTTTATCCCAATTCTGTATCTAACCATAGTATTATTCATCTACCTTGTTGATGCTTTTAATTATCGCATTCACATGCATTGGAACAAATAGCCCGCCAGATTTTGTTTAAGGGAATAATGCCCCAAATGTGTCTAAAATCTAAAATTTTTGCATTAAAACTATCGTATCAAATAGTTTTTACGTTTTCTGGTTACCGTGTTCATAGATAAAGATTCTGAAAATAACTTTTACGTGTTTAAAAAGGTTTTTAAATGTATAGATTCATCATCATTTTGGGGTCGATTTTTCTAATCTTAACAATATTTTACTTTCTGTTAGTTACATCTAATAAAATATTCTTGTCATTTTAATTAGAACTAAAGATTTTAAGTTTAAAAGATTCTACTCTTTTTGGGTTAAAATAGACGATTAAGAAAGGGAAGATCCACTAGTAAACAGGATGCGTTTACTCAATTCAGCCTTGGACTTGTTTAATCACTTGTGATGGCAAGAAATTCAAAGTTATGTCCAAAAACAGTCCACTGTAACTCACAGCGAGGTCATACAAAGTATTCGATAACTTATAGATATTGGGGTAAATAACTTATAGAAATTTAAAATAAATTAAAAGTAAAACTGGGCCCCGGTGGTCTAGTGATAAGGTGTCGGCTTCGGAACTGTGGGGTTTCATATTCGAGACCTGATTCCACCGAAGAACCGTCGTGTAAGCGGGTCTGGTGCACGTTAAATCCATCGGGGAAAACGTCCTCCCGCTGATGTGGCGTGGAAGCTTGGAGAAGGGGGGTGCTGGTTCAGGTGTCGTCCACGTCATTTGACCGCTGTTCAAAATTACTAGATCGTCCCAAAATATCCCTAGCGTTGCTTTAAAACGCACGTTAATATAACTAAACTAAAACTGAATTTTCAAAAACAGACCACTGTAACTCGCAACGAGGCCACACAAAGTATCAGATTTTTTTTTTGACTTAGGACTGTGCTCCTGGGAACTATGCGTCGACACACAGTTTCAGTCAACGGATCGCGCGAAATCATTTATTCTTGTGCGATAACTGCCTGGTGTGTTGGCGATTCTCTGACATAAACCTCTCTATGTGCGTAGTCCGTCTTTCCCCAGTAAGTGGTTAAAGTTAATGTAGTTCAAAGCTGCATTTCTCAAGAAGTTTGTCGTAGGAAAATAGCACTTTGTTTATAATTTTAGTCGTATTTACCATAATATTCTTGATACTAACAAGACCGTATAAAAATTCAAGTACTTCAATTTTTTCTACTATACATCTATTGATTCAAGACATTAAATATACTTCTATGTTATTTAAAGCATTTTTCAGTTAGAAGTTTGTATTTATTTTCAATGGATTAGAAATTAGTAATAAGACCACGATAAGTGTAAGCAGCCTATATATTCTTTATACACAATTTTAGTATATGCATTCCCTATCATTCAAGGTTCTTCAGAAGGGGGAAGTATTTGTGGTACGCTTAGTGTATTTTTAGTGGATTAGGAAAAAGAACCTCACTACGAATCTAGGAGAAAACTTAGCAGCTGCCACTTCATTGCATTATATCTTTGCAACTCCAAACTTTTCTTATCTTGCCTAAATTCTGAACGATGCCCAAATGACGCGTCCCGAATTACCGCATCCCCTTTGGAGAGACAGAATAAAAAATGAAATCTGGTCCTTCTTTCCATCTGATGAATACCGGCACAGAGAAAACTGACATTCCCATCTGCTTTCTTCTTCTCGCCATCTATCTATTTGCCGTTGTCTTCGAACGATAGTTCTTTTTTTCTGGCCCCTAGAATGTCTTCTCATTGTGACAGCTCAGATGAAGTATAAAATTTTTCCCATCCTCCTTTTTTTAATCTCCCTCGGGCCATACTTTTCCCGATGAAATCTGTATTCGATTATTTTGAAGCAAAAGGTAACGTTTTCTCGGTTTGCTGTTGGGAATCGAGGGAATAGCCTCCGTGGAGAAAATCCATAAATCCGGAATAAATTTTTCGGATATTCATTGATGTTTGTCATTGTTTCTTCGCCCATTCATGTTTATTGGAAATACAAAACAATTCTCTAGACACGCCTGATTCATTCGAATATTTAAGCTCTTTTCTCCTTCATTGGTTTATGATATTCTTTCAGAAAGAATGCACGGAAAATTCCTTTCTCAGAGTTTGAACAAGAGTTAAGAATTAAGAGTTTAAACAAGGGAAGAATTATTTATGTCAGCTCAAATCATGACAAAATTCAACGCAACTCCAGGCAGTTTTTATATACAAGTGGTCATAAAATAACTTTCTCTGTTTAGCGGCATCTATAGTTAAAACGGAAGAACAAAATGAAACTACATTTCATTAACAGACTGGAGAAGGCATAGGAAGATGAATTCCGCTGAAAAAAAACCCCACCAAAAGTGGGCGATATAAGAAATACAGGCGCTGTAGGAGCGTACAGTTATGAATGAATTCATGAAACTCACAGAAAATTCTTTATTTAATTAACATTAGGATCCCCTAAATTCTGTGCAACATTTTCAATTTACTGACTTTTCCTGTGTACAACATATAGCATACGGTGCATGAAGTTCTCTGTTGTTGCGTGTAAATGTCATACACAGTCAGTTTTGATGTTCATAGCAATCCGTCTTGTGTTCTGTTTCAATGCATGCAGGTTTGGAACGCCACCAGTGTACCCTACGATTTCAGGTACCTCCACAGTCAAAAGTTACTTTAGGGTGATGTACAGGAAATATGGTTTCGTTTCTTTCTTTCGTTTTTGCTGTAGATGCCGCCAAACAGGGAAAGTCATTTTGTGGCCACTATGTATATTAAATGCATATTGCAATGTTTCAGATGTTCAGGTAGCAATGATATAAAAAGGGCTAAAAATAAATGGATATCTTAATCCGGCTTTATATGATGCTTCGAGCGGAGATGCAAACATTTGAATCAAATGATTCGTCAATGGCATAGGCAAATGTTTCTACTGCATGGTGTGGTGAATATTTGATTCAACGTCTAAAAATCTTAGTGAACTAGATGATGGTGGATGAAGTTACTGTTGTTTCTATTGTCTTGTTTTGATTTGTGAATTAAAAGAATTAGACTAAAATAATGATTATTTACTTTGATTAACAATGACAAGATAACTCGTGCCATATAGCCGTAACTAATGAATAACTAATGATAATAGATAACTCACACTTCAATGGATGTATTGTAGTGACTGATGTCTGTCTGTTTTGTATGTAGAAAAGCTACATCATAATTGATGATTGTATCAAACGAATAACTCCGCATGAGTTTCTGAGATACGAGTGTAAATGGCCGTTCGCCCCAAGATCTTCCAACTCGAATATTAGGCGCTTGCCATTAGAAGTTCGTAAATTTCAAATGCCGGCACTGGTTGCTACAAATTGCATAGCATCCAGTGTTGGAATGTGCTAGTAGTACCATGGAGTTCTAGATTCAGTATGCATTATATGGTAGGAAACATCTATGAAAGTTATATAAGTCAGCTGAAAAAATATGAATAGACCAGTTTACAGTGATGATTGTGTTTAATTGTTGAACGCATGATTACTTCTCCGGGTTGATGAACATTGTTCGAATAGTGGGAAGATATCGAAGGCAAAGAGATAAACGGGCAATCATATCAAAACTAAAAATAGTCAAGCTTGGCTTCACTTCAAGTTTAGGAATTAAATCTGGATGATGTCAAGACCTTACTGTTAATTCAATAAAGTCGAAAATATTTTCGTCGTGTGTGTTAGTTCTATAATAGAATAACAGGATAATAACCATGTGTATTATTATTAAGCTCATTATTACTGCTGGCAACTTCATTTTATATAAGTTAAAATATAATGTTCAGTGCTACTGGAATTTCATTTGCAATTTTTTGAAAAATTAATTTTACCAAATGGTTAAATGTTAAATTTTGGTATTCGAGTTTTGAATTTTTTTCAGTTGCTTCGTCTCTGATTGAGGAAAAGAGGGCCAAAACATTAAACTTCTAAGAAAATTTTGGAATGATTTATTCAGCAAGCTATAGAGAAGTGTTTTTTAAAAACCAAAAAATTGAAACTGATTTTCTTTCTTTGCAGCTCTGATTGATCTAAAATTTACTGGAAAGATATAGGGATAATTCCTTGTTTTTCATATGCAGTACTCTCCATGTAATAGCTGCACGCTGGAAACGGTGATAAACAGCTTCTGGATAATTATTGGATATTCTTTGGTGCTGAAAGTCTGGGTTCATGAATGTGATTTATAAATTGTGATCTATATTTCGGTTTAAAAGAAGACAAAATTTGTGTGTAAAACAATTTAGATGTTGGCAGTTAGTTTTCAAAAGTAAATCCACGTACACTCTTTAAAAAAAACATCTGTTTGGTAGATTAAAAACCACTATCTTCTATTCAAATATATTTGATTGTTTGAAAGATATAATGTAAATTTGTTGATGTATATTTTGTATCAATTTAAATTTCGGAAAATAAGCATGATTCTTTAATTTGGGAAACTAGAATAACAAGGTTATTACCAATTATTGAAAAATGGAACTGTTAAATACGATAGCTTATCAAATGGTATCATTTTCTAAAACATTCTCTTTTTTTTCTGAAAAGTTGTCTTTGTGTCATTTTTTCGAAATCTTAGTCAGTTATTAAAAAAAAATTACGAGTTGAACCTGCAGTAAAAAAAATGAAATAGTTCTCTAGTTTAAAAGAAAATTGAATCTAAAAGACAGTGTATCACGTGAATGGCGAACTTCCATCGTAAAAGTCCCTTTTTAACGAAAGTACAAAATGTGGGGAAATCGGACATACAAGTCTTTTGATTCCTACAGCATTTCACCATTCAAAAATTCAAAGATGTTCAGGTGGAATAAAAATTTCTTATCACACATTTCCTCCGTACTTTAAAATCGTCTCTGTCCCATTTCTTGCCGAAAGTTCTGTACTTTTACAGATGTTTGAGATTTTTATTGCGTTTCTAAGGCCGCTTTTTTTGTTCCTTATAACTATTTTAAGTTTTCTCTTTAGTAAAACAGAACTGAAAACTTCTAAACTAAGAACGTTACATTGATGCAATTCTAAACTGTTCTTTATAACATGAATAAGAAAATTTCAAAAGCTGGATATCTTTATTTCCAGGCAGCATTTTTTTAAGTACTAGCCGTCCTTGTCGATCAGTTAGTTCACAGGGGTATTTAATTTCAATTAAATTGCTTAAACTTATATACATGATACCATCAACAGGCTACTTCATATCAAATTGTCATAATAAAATCAGAATTATTTTAATAGTCTTGATTATGTTTTACTCAATATGTAGGCGAATGTTTCTAATAGTATTCTGTTTCATGGCATCATAACTCGGGTAAAAAAATAATTATCTGGTTAACTTCTTTTTTTTTTTTTTTTTTTTTTTTTTTTTACTGTAACTGTACTTTTTTTGTCGTCGCTTTTGGCTTTTCCGCCTGGTTCGCTTGAGATATTGGTTTTCTTAAATTTCAATAAAATCGTTTAAATATATCATATCCTTGATACCGTTATATTGCTAGATAATAAAGTTGTTTTACTTGTCTTAATTATACTACGCTCAATGGGTTATAGAAACTTTCTAATAGAGAATTCAATCACATCATGGCGCTATCAAAAATGTGAATGTGTTTCATCTATCGCATAATTTTTCGCAGTATTTTAACTTAGTATTTTTATAGTCTCTTAAACCACCTAGATAAACTCCTTTGTCTTTATCTTTCAACATTTGAAAAATATTACTCGAAATAATAGATGAAGCAATAAAATTTCAAGGCAACAATGTAATCTACTGTCGGAAATTAGGCAAAAATCTTTAAAAAAACTACCAAAACTTCAACAAAAAATTACACATATATTAAACTGATCTCATTAAAAATACAATTTTTAAAATTTTAAAACAGTGGGAAAAACTTTTTTGCAACATTTTCGGAGGTTATTGATAAAAAAGATCAAATTTTAATTAAATTTTTTGAAAAATTGTTCCGAAGTATACATTACCATCTTCCAAGATATGAGTGTGCCAAATTTAGTAGCTGTATGTAAATATGAAATTAAAAGCTGTCAATTTATAACAATACAAAATGAGAAAAAAAACTTGCTATTCGCGATTTCCCCAAATGGATAATTTTAAAAAAATTATACTTATTTATGGGATGTTGGATAAATGAATGAATTCAAAGCTGTTGATACATTAGCTACCCTCTCTTAATTTAAAACTGTTTTTATCTGCTTTCCATTTCTTTCTTTTCTTTCTTTTTGAATAAATGAAAAGAAATTTGGATATTTGTGTAGTTTTGATAGACTTAATTTAAACTGCGAAGGAAGAAATGATTGGATCAAACATTAAATGGCAACAAAATTTAAAAAAGGAACCTGACTTACCAAATTAAAGAGAAATAAAAAATAATTTTTTTTAAAGTAAGATAACCTATGAAAAAATAGTGAAACATCTGCTACAATAAGTGAATAGGAGAAACTGAACTTTATTTTCTAAGTTCATAATAATTCTGATATATTGCATTATCATAAGATTCCTTGCTGTATTGAATTTAAAGCCAATTTCCGAATAAATACTCAGGTTCTAGCGAAGCATTAGTTCCAATAAATTGTATATTATCTGATGGATATTATGTATTCTATCCAATGCCATTTATGATCTAACTGTTAATAGACTTATTGTTAATAAGTCTTGCAACAAGAAATTTCTGCACAGTTGTGAAAAATACAGGAAAAAATATTAATAATTTAGTATTTCTAACAAGCAGGCGATGTTTAAAACTGTAAATTTTGTGACTAAATAAGACGAAATTCTTCATAATGTTCTTTAAATTTTACAAAGAATTTGTAAATAAAAATTGGATTAATTTAATTGCTTTGATTTAGCACTTTTTTTGCAATTTTTACTACGTATTCATGGCAACAAAAGATAAAAGCGTTAAGTAATTGGTTTGTAAAATTATCTCACTTTTGACATTTTTAAATTGATCATTCGCCTGCACAATATACTGAGTAAAATCTATTTAAATTACTGAGAAATATTGCAAAAGGTGTTAGTTTAAATTTCATTTTTTTTTCATTGCAGGAAAATCTTCATCGCATTTTAGGTAAATTTTTTATAACTTCCTAAATGTAGAGTTAAAAATAAGACTGAAATAGCTTACATTTCCTAGAAAAGAACATGATCACATCATGTGTAAATTTTGGTGCTCAATTTTTTTGGTGAAATTTTATAAAAATAACTTCGAATAATTGCCTAGTTGATCTAATATTCATTAATAGAAATTAGAAATATTAGTTCATTTTTAAAGTTGGTAGGAACAAATCACTTTGATATATTGCTAATTTGTTTTAACCCTTTATTTACTTAATTATTTTTATCATCAGTTTTTCACATTTATTTTTCAACCATTGGCTAAATTTTGGTACAGAATAAATCCAGGAAGAAGAAAAAAACTTTTTTATTAAAATAATTTAATTAAGTTAATAATAAAAGTTTTTAGAAGTTTTTTTTTAGTTGATATCTACTGCTTTTTATTGGAAATACTTTCGTCTTGTTCTTTTAAATACAGTTAGAATAAAGTCATATTAGGAAGATATCAACCGGATTTAAACGGTATTTTAGAGTACCGAAGGTTTAGAAAGGATTAACCAACTTTGTCACTACTTATTCTTGCGTCATAAGAGAGCCTTCAGTTCAAGCATAAACAATTAATACATAAATATTTCACATAGTTAACTGATGTGCACTTCAAAAACAAATAAATACGGTAAATTTATACGGAAAAATTTAAGACTGATTTGTGTGTGTGTGTGTGTGTGTGTGTGTGTGTGTGTGTGTGTGTGTGTGTGTGTGTGTGTGTGTGTGTGTGTGTGTGTGTGTGTGTGTGTGTGTGTGTGTGTGTGTGTGTGTGGATCTGTTTGATTACCAAAATTTTATTCAAACGTTGCAACATTCTAGAACAAATTATACTTGCAAATTACATTTACTTTTTAAAATAAACTGCTGATACGAAAGTTAAGTCTCTATCCAAGTTATGATAATTTTAAAATATTCAGGAAATATATATATGAAATTTTGAAAAATACAAATATTCTATTTTTACATATTGAGTTATTCGTATTTTCTGTCGTTTGAAACGCCTAAGAAAAATTTTAGACAACTTCTAGAAATATATAAGAAATCAATTTTCCTTTAAAAACTATGAAAAATATACATTCTTAAAAGCTAGGTGTATTTTTTCTTGCTAAGATTAAATAACATATTCTAGCAAATAAATATACTAGTATTTTTGAAATATGATGAAAATTAATATATTTTTTCTGAAACCTATTTTTTTTATAGTTAGTAAATAAATCTTCGCAACATTATGAAGAAAATATGAAACATTTGTAAATAAATATTTTACATGGGCATAACATTATAATATAAAAACGCATGGACAGACATCTTATACAAATTACGCAAAGAGAAAATATTAAGTACTGTAAAACGGGAAGTAAAGATTAAAGTAACGGAAAGTGTTCAAAAAATTCTACCTCGAAATTTTAAAGACTCTCCACATTTCAGATTTTTACGAGTCCCTACACCCCACCCCACACAAAATATTTCAAAAATGCATTGCAATTGGCTATAAAACCGATGAATTAATGTATTGTCTTAATACTAAACTTGTAGATTTCTGTTCAATTTTGAACGAATATTTATAAAGGAAGTCTGTTCGCTCGTCTACAGTGAATATGATAATTTAAAAACGATAGCAGCTAAATGGGTGGAATTTGGTATACAGATTTATCATCAGGATTGTAGAATAGAGTTAAATTTTGGACTGATTCTATAAGCAGTATCAGCATCTGTCTGTTTATTTGTACATATGTAATAACTGTAAAACAGAATGACTTACAGAAATTAAAATTCGGGGTGTGGTTTTGTAGCCAAAATTATAGGTCTGTTTTAAAATTTCGATCAATTGTGTGAAAGGAAGACATCCAAAAATTCATATTCGGTTTTCTTCATTATATTACGAACCACAAAACGTGCCGTTCTCCATCGTTATACATATGCAGACTGCTGTGACGTCTCGGGGTTTCCGGCCTTCTTCTCAATACCATCTGCTATATATTCAGGAAGTATAGAGGGTGTAGGAAGAACAGAAAAGGAGGTGGTATATTTTTTAATAGCGAGGGAAGGGCCTTATGCCAATTAATATTACCTTTTCTTTATATTTTGTATCTAGATAAGCAAAGAGCTATTTTATTGTTTCTATCCGCGGGGATCATACAATGTCATCAATAATAGGGATACTGAAATTCATAACACTGCGAAGTGCAAGGATGTATTTCTGCACAGATTTCGCAGAGGTCTCTGTGGTCTAATGGGAAGGTCTCGGTTTCGAAGTCGGGGGTCTTAAGTTCGAGACCCAGTTTCACTTAAAATCCTTTGTGTATGTGAGCCTGGTCCACGTTAAATATGACGTTCTGAGTCAAATATTTTCTCGTTGGTGTGGTGCAAAAGTTTGGAGAAGGGGTGCTAGTTCAAAAAGGTCATCATCATCTAACCAGGTTTCAAATGACAAGATGCGTCCCCAAACAGCTCTCGTGTTTCTTCCAAATGGATCGTTAATATAACTAACTTACAATCAACATATTTTTCTTTTTTTAAATTTTATTTTAAATAATTTAATTAGTAGTTAATAAATAATAATTAAAAAATAAAATAACTTATTTATAGAAGTTTTTGGAAAGAAATATATCTAGACAAATGCCAATTTTTTAACAATTTTAATTAAAAATATGAATTTTAAATTTGATTTTCTTGGTTGCTTTTCTTATTGTTGTTATTCCAATTTTAAAGATTGGATTGGCTTGATGTTCTGTAAGCGAATATAAACTGTTTATAAAAACGGTAGCAAACTTTTAAAGTTTGAAATGCAATTAAATACTGAATGGCAACCCTTTGAGAGAAAATCGCAAAGTAAATGAAGGTGGATTTATCCTCAATAATTTCCAAATTCCAGATATTTTTCTATTTATAAAATTTGTGGCTAATCTGAAATTAAACACAAAACCAGCCAATTAAGAAACAAAACATTAAAATGGCTCGTTTGCTATTATTAACATAATCGAGCAAAATAAAAAGCATGAATGCTAACAGCACAAAAATATTGTCTGTTAGCAGTTAATAACAAAAGCATGTCATGAAATGAGCGTTAGATATTTATGGGAAGCGAATTATTCATCAACTTCAGCAGACGGGAAATTAATTTATGTCAACGGCGTGGTTAATTTTAATTATCGCCAGATAAGAAATTGAGGTGAGTCACGTGATGTTTCAAAAATAAAAGTTTGACAGTGATATGCGTGCAGATGGTAGATAAGACTCTAATTATTATTGCCTATCTGTGGATCCATGCGTAAAAATGGAATGATTCTGGGGACATCAGAAGGGCCATAGGTGTTTTCACTAAATGTATCAGCACAGATAATATTCAACAGTAAAATTTCGGTCCGCCGTTTACAAAATCTTCAAGAACTTTTTTTTTTCCGTCCTATTCTGAAACTCAAAATTTAACACTTTCCGGTGGTGTTGGTGGCAATGCATCCCTCCCTCCCCTCGTTATACACCGATGAATATTCCTATTAGACCTATTAGCACGTTTAGTGGGCAGATGGGAAATGGCGACGGTGTTGCAATTACGTTTTAATGATGCAATTCTGACCGTATGTGCTCTTTGGCGCGTCTATTTGCTGGCCTTCCGCTCTGGGAGTGGGGGAGTTTTCGCGGGGAAGTATAACCCCTCTGTGCCATAAATTTTTATTTCCTACGAAATACTCTTTGGAATGCATTCGACGCTTTATAGCTGAGATGTTATTGAGCGAAAGAACACCAGCGGGTGAGATATTTCCTGGAATGCCGCAGTTTGGTGGTAGTAGTGGTTTCGTCGCTTCCGTCTTTTGTCCAAAAAGTAATATACTTTAAATTGCGAATGCGGATGAATTGTTCCAATAAGAGAAAAGGAAGGTGTTTTTTTTTTTGTTCTGGAAAAAGAAAGAGGTTAATTTTGCTAATTTTTATCGAAGCTTTAAAAAAATTGTTTTATTATTTATTTATTAAAGTGAATTTTATTATTATTAAAGAGAGGGTATTTTGAGTCACCATAAAAATTTGACCTTCAGAAATGAATGAATCATCACATTTTTAAATCTCCCTTAGTTCGAAAATATTCGTTTTTCTTGAATTATGCCCCCTGTATTTCTCTATGAATATGACGAAATAAGAGAAAAAAGGAAATTTGACGTGCACTCTTTTTATAATAATCGAAGATTTGTATAAAATGGCGGATGAAATCCGTCAACAAAAATTCAGTCTTTGAATACTTTCATGCACATGTATGTAAACACAAACTCGAGAATACAATGATATAATTTTTGAGTTTGCAATGTAACATATATCTTGGACAAAGCCCATCTATTTATCTCTGCTAGTATTAACAAGTTTTAATACAACAAATTACAATTAAAAGGTTTCTCTTGTTATCGAGTCACGTATTTGACTGAGAAATATAAGATTTATGCAGTTATATCTCTGAAATTACATCATGATATTTAGAAACTGAAAATTTATTCATATAATATTCTTGTATTTATATCGTTCAATTTATAGAATGTATCGCATGTGTGTAGAAGCTCATTTGTTTTTTGAACAAAAACTTTCAGCCACTATTAGATTATCAGCTATTATATGTATGCTTTTCTCTGCTTCAAAATAACATTAAATATCATTTCGTCTTAGCAAAATCTAATCTGAAATTGTTATACTTTTTATTTCAACCATCGATTTAGAATAACTTTAAAAAAATTAATGTATTTTAAGCCAACACTCAAAGAAAAGTATGGATGACGCAAGTGATGAATTGAAAAGGAAACAAAAGTTTATATGTCATTGCAAAAAATGTTTAACTACCAAGAAACTAATCTTTGATTTTCGTTCAGTTTTAATTAATTGAGGCTGTATTTTTATTCGAAATAAGAACTTAAATCGTCGTCCAAAAAATAGAAAAATGCATCTAAAACTTACTTAAAAAAAAAAAAAAAAACTTGAACAGATCAAATTTTTTTTATTTTATTGGAATACGAAATTAATATCCAGAGTTATATACTATATATATTCATAACTATTCATCTGAAAGTTGAGAAAAATAAAGTTTCTTAATAGAGAGTTGTAAAAAATATTTAGCTAAAAAACTTAGATATAAAAATTGCTACCAGAAAGCGTATTACTAAATATAATAATTCGAAAAAATTACTCTGTTGAGTTAGATTCGTGAATTCAAATCATGTTTAATATATTGATTATTATTGTCAAGAAATCTCTAAATAGTTTGTTCAACAATCATGTGGGGAAACTTCCTGCAAACGATACAAGCTTAAAAAGAAATCTTTTCAAAAAATTCTGGTTAAATTTTTGAGTTATCACGACAAACCAACTTTTTTAAAAGGCCCCAGTGACAAGAAGCATAGATTCAGTATGGGAGATCATGTAAATCTCATATCTCCCATACTGAATCTGTGCATAATATGGGAGATCATGTCTCGAAGAAAATGGCAATTGGTCACAAGTTCGTCTGTAAAAGACGTCTAGAAATCATTTTAATCGAATATTCGAATAAAAATTATTCCATTAAGGCATTCATGTGCTTATGGGACAATATCATTCCTTTCGCTGTTCTTTTACGAAGCATATTGCTAGACTGTTTGAGTTAATACTTAGAAAAAAAAACTGAAAGAGCATAAAAGTGAGCCCTTACCATACCGTAACTGAATGATTGCAATAGAATTATTAGAATACAATGAGCAGTTTTCTCATGGTATGTACATTCACTACACCATTCAGAAGAAAATGTGCTTCATTAATCCAGAAACATTCTAATGGCGTCTTCGCATTAAGCAATTACGAAGGATAACCAATCATTTTCGGTTTTCAATTTTCGACGCGGAAACACTGCATTCGTGATTTCATGCTTGTGTATCCATTTAATTGATTCACTGACAAACAACAAAAGTCAATTTTAAATGCTAAGGATTATGTTTGTTTAAAATGCTTAACAAATTTGAATAACCTGGTGCGTGTGAGTTTCCATTTTGTCATCTACTTTTTTAATATTAAGAACGTTAAGCGAATTTAAATACACAGGCAAATTTGTGAACTTCAGACAAAGTTTGATGAATGACTGAATGATAAGGAGACGGGAGCAAAGTTTCAATGAGGGACGTGAAAATGTTTGCGATGAAGAAAGAAGTGAGCGGGGGTCTCTAATTGATGATGGGCTTACATATTTTTTTTTTATAAAATTAAGGAGAACCGAAGATTTACAATTATGTAATAGGCAATGCATTCTTATATAGGCGGCATTTTTTGCATGAATATACAAAAGCTTGTATGAGGGGTATACAAAAGCTTCTACTTTGCTAAGATAAATGTTTCAATAGTGGTTACAATTATGGCTAAAAATAACCTAAGCATTGTACATCATTTTGCAATAAATGTGTTTTTCTAGTAATTGTTACCTTTTTTAATTCCTTAACGGAACTTAGTTTCTTAATTATCTCTCATATTTAAAATCCAAATGTTAAATGATGAGGATTGTCAGTTCACAAAACCTACTGAACGTGAATTTAAATGAATAATAATGCATAATTTTCTGAAGAGTCTTATGACTAATAGCACTCGACTGATCTTATGTTGCGAGGTGTCAAACGCTCGTGCAGCCCATAAATTTGAGCCCCTATCTTTTTCCTCTAAGAAGGCAACACTTTGAATGACCGCCACAGAAGCATGTTTTTTTTCCACTTCCAGAATGAATACCCAAAGATCCAGTGTCCACGAATGTCCTGGACATTTTTTTTCGTTTTCCTTTTGTAGTCATCGAACTTCTACGAATATTTTTTAAACTCAAAATCTGCAAAGATTTTTGTGCGGAATCGTCATTCTGATTTTCAAAAAAGTTTCCCCAGTGGAGCACTTTTTTGCAACACACGTTTTATTAAAAAAAAACATGAAACCGATAAAATTTCTTGCATAAATTTATTTAGTGATCTTTTCAGTGTTCTCCAACAAAGGGATTGCTAAAATGTTTATGCAGCATTGACATAAAGCGCCCTCTGATGTTACATTTGTTTTTTTTAGCTAAATTTTTTTCGCATCTTATCATTAGAATGTTTACCGCATCTTATAGCATTCAGAAAAATAATTAACATATATATGTAGATATAGAAAGATAACATAACTCAATAGATTAATATAAATTATATTCAACCCGCTTGAAGACATTTAGAATTAAACTGAATGATTGTAGCCACTACGAAGAGGGGTAATGTTGAATATTAATGGCCATCATCGGTCACGGTATAATCCATCCCGTAGTAGGAACGTTCCATCATCGGAATAGAAGCATTTCGACCCTATTCCATTATAATGCTATCCAGATAAGAGAGAAATAATTACCATATCTGAAGCTTTGCGTCCTTTTTTCTGAAGTTCCCTGTGAAAAAATTTCCTAGGAAAGAATATATATTAGAATTTGGAATAATACTCGAATAAGTAACTATTCTATGTGCAAAATGAAACAATGGAACGAATCAGAAAGAAAAACTTATTGCAAATAAAAGAACGAAGGCAGAAAAACATGAATCTCAATAAAATATTATTGTTATATATATAAATGTTATAATAATTATTTTTCTGTTCTTGAAAAAGAATTTAATATAGAATTAAATTAAACAAAAAAAATTAAGAATACAGAAGTTTCTGAATAAAAAATATTTAAAAAGAATCATTCAAAGCGCATATTTGATCCTTTATTAATTATAAATGCAAAAAGTTTATGTAAAGGGTAAAAAAACAGCATTATACTGAATATTTTTAAAAAATTTATTTGAATAGATAATTGCAGAATCAATTCCATTTAAACAATAAAAAGCGAGACAAAGTACTGAATAAACAATGAAATAGATTAATTAATAATGCAGGAATTAATTTCGTGTGATGGAAAAAGAACTAAATGTTTTGTATAGTCTGAACAAAATAGAAATAGAGTTCGTTATATTTAAAATTCTATAAATTAACGATTATTATAATAATTATAATAATCGCTAGAGGGTTTTACGCAATTTAGAGAACAAATCGTAAGAATATTTTTTTAGTATTCTCAGTTTTTCAGTATTCATAAGCCTCTTATTCAGAAGAAAAGACAGCTCAAATGGCAGTATATGGCTTAATTTTCTTTAAGCCTTTATAGATAAAGGAAAAAAATGAAATTGGCTGGAAATTAGTTTAAGAAATAATAAACGGGGAAATGAGAATTATATTTCTTTCAGTTTCTAATTATTTAAATCATTTAAGATTCGTGTTTCAGTCAAAAGTATTTTATATAAGTAGAAATTTTTCCTTAAAAATAACTTTGAGAGCAACAAATAAACACGAATAAATCTAATAAAAATAACAAAACTGAAAGGGAATTATTTAACTGGGTAGAATTTAAGTACTAGTGATAAAAATTAAAAAGAAAACTCTTTGATTTATAATATAAGAATTGGATTTAAAAAAATTTGGAGCAAAAAAATAAAAATAATTATTTCAAACTGCTAAAAAATTATTTCTAGCTATACTAATATTAAATGTAGGAGGCGTAAGGGATGACTAATTTAAATTTGTGAATTGTTCACATATATTGCAAGAATATGAATCGGTTACATATCAAAGCTGAAAGTGGTATTCGTTCTAGTTCAAAGCAATGGTTACTGCTTTGAACTTAAACTTTTGTTACTACAATACTGATATAGGTTTTATTTAAAACTAGTCGCCTTTGACAACCAGCTTGTTTGCCATGAATATTGATTATATTTAATTTTATTAAAATAATTTCATCTTCATGATTCTACTAAATTATCAGATATTAAAGCTGTATTATTTTAATTGTCTTGCATATGCTCTGTTTATTCTGTGCATGAACCCTTTCTAGTGGGGATCAATCCCATGCCGTCATAGCACAATTAAAAATGGAAAGATCCAGTTCATCGAACTTCTAAACTTCACGTATTGCATCTTCAGTTTTTTTGTTTTTTTTATCGGTCTCGTAAACTACACACATATAAAACAAAATCCTTCTTTAGTTTTCACCAATGGGGAATGATGAAACAATGAAAATGGTTTGAAATTCAGAGCAATAACGTTGTACTAAAGAACTATTGTTGAAAATTCGATAAAATTTTTTTTAAAAATAGCTACAATTCAACAAAAACTATCACGTCTATTAAATTGGTTATCACTAAAAAGACAATTTTAAAAATTTGAAACAGTGTAAAATTCATTTTCTTGCAATAATATTTTCAGAAGTAATCTCGGAAAAATGCTAAAATTCCGTGTAATTTTTGGTAAATTATAATTCGAATTAAAAAATTTTAAAAATCACTCTGAGACACGTATTTTCATTCTCCCAGACATATATGTGCATATTTGATAGCTATGGGGCAAAGGGTCTGGCCTGTACAGTACCGATACACACGCATATTCATCTTTATTATTAGTAGAGATTGTACGGAAAAACAAAAGCTATGAATTTTGTAATTTGATATTATACCCCCTTTTATTCTCTTGATAGAATTAGACATGTAGACAGAGTGTACCAAGAAGTGGAACAAGTGTTTAATTTCTCTAAGTTTTGCACCTGGGCATATACTTCGAATTACAAAGTTTCATTAATAATAAGGTGGGCAATTTTATGAAAAAACTTTGGTTTCTTTAATAAAAAATAAAAAATTTCGAAAAAATAATTTTACACGACCCCCATATCGAAAAGTGTCAGTAATCAAGGCCCTGCTTTAGTTAAAATTAAATCCTTCTTTTGTATTTCCAAATGCACTTTGAACATAAGACTTACCAATTGGCTCTTACCAATACAGAAAGACTCATGTTCAGAATTACCATTTTTGAAACATTCAAGATCCATTCTTCGTACAAGAAGTATATCATCAGTGGCATTTTTTTTTAATAAATATGTGGTGTAGCATTTTTAGCAACCTTTTGGTTTACTTCATTGTGTAAAACAATATGCTTAATAATGACTGATGTAAACAATTTGTTTTGATTGGAATTTTGTCGGAGTAAAGAGATGAATTAACTTTGATAGTACACGCTTCCTATCTTTGTTGATGAATTCCAGAGATGAACTCTATCAAATATACACAAGTATCATACAAAATAATGCAACTTTATGTAGTTGTCGATGATAATCAATAAAAAAATGTAAACATTTCAATTTAGTATTATGTGAGCATTTTTTTAATTGTACAAAAGTTAATAAATGCGTGATTGTTTTGTGATTCTGTTCTTTTAATCATCTTCAGTGATATGTACATTAACTCTGAAAATGACCGCAAAAGCCTCTTTCAAACAACTATCGGAGTTTTTGATAAATGGTCTCTGTCAGTAAATTTGCCTTTTAATATCTCAAACTATATATGATTGTAAGAAAAATATTTTATTCACTGATGCTTTTTCAGTATGGAGAACATATTAAAATGTAATGTTGATTCATAAAACTAACTCTCCTCCCTTTACATAAGCCAAAGTATTTACATATATTTGGGTACCTTAATGGATGAAACTTTGCATTTAGAGTATATGTCTAATTACAATTGTTAAGGAAATAAACTCTTTTTCCACTGTTTTGGGACACCCTGCGTATGTTTTAATCTAATGAAATTAAAATTATATAAAACTATATGAAGCTGAGATATACATACCATATATTCATATGAAACCAAAATGTATCACTGAAATAAAATTTGTCCTTTCATACAAGACAAAAATGTTCTCTTCGTGTTGCATCTGAATTCTGAATTCTGTAATTGAATAATATATAATTATAAAGAAGAAACAATAACGAATAATAAATGGCATGTTCTCATGCGCTTTACGATATGTATGAGTTGAAGTACATATACATCACCTATATAACAAATTAAATAATATAATTTTAAATCCTATATATTTATTAAAATGTTTGAAATGTTTTAGCAACGATGAGACACAGTATTAGTTCTGAAATGCCATATAATAATAAGGAATAAATACTAACTAATAAAAAATTGCATGTTCTCATGCGCGTATATGTATGTGTTGAAGTACATATACATCATCTATATAACAAATTAAATTATATAATTTTAAATCTTATATATTTATTAAAATGTTTGAAATGCTTCACCAAGTATGACAACCATTATTAATTCTAAAATATCCTTTGACTTATTTAAAGAAAATAAATTCTTCTAGACTTGTAGATTAAAATTCTAAGTCGTTGTTCTTCCATTTCCAAACTGTTTTTTTTTATCATATGTATACAAATTTCAGCTGTGAAATTCGCTAAGCTATCATTTCTCAAAACAGAATCGAATTTCAGTTTCAAAAGACTCAAAATGCAAGTTGGGAATAATAAGGCAAAAAAAGTACCCTTTACATAAGTATAGAGATGTATAGCTTGCAAATGT
Organism: Argiope bruennichi; assembly: GCF_947563725.1. NCBI lineage: Eukaryota > Metazoa > Arthropoda > Arachnida > Araneae > Araneidae > Argiope > Argiope bruennichi. The sequence continues at coordinate 52,722,445 of NC_079151.1, read as the reverse complement.
TTGTATATTTATATAATCTGCTTAATCCGTTTGTATATTCATATAATCCGCTTATAACTTTTATTAGTGTATATTATTTTTTAACGCCTACTTCTTAATTATTTTGAAATGCTTCAATGTAATAATTAATTTTAACTAATTCATAAAGCAACAATATTGTCACAATTGTAATAATTAGTATGGAGCTTCTGTTTCGTTTTAAAGAACGATATTTAAAACGTCTATACTTATAACTCTTACAATTCTCAAATATTTCTTTCTAATATTTCTTTTAGTGTCACACACATTGATGACTTTACTTTGAGTCCTATGTTTTTACGAGTTAATAAAAAGCTGTCAAACTTCAATTTTCTACTTTCCAGCTCTCAATAACTTTCATAATTCTGATTTATATATCTTAGAAATCTTATAAAAATTGTACTAAAAATTCACAATTAGATGGCGCCACTTATATGTAACTGAAATTCAATTATAAACTATCGATTAAAACCATTGATTTAGTTAAAATTATGAAAATATGGATATTGAATACACAGAATTGTATAAATTTCTGAATTCTAGTATAACAGAAGGAAAAAAGAAACAATATTAGTTTTCTTAATCTTGAAATTTACAATCCTGAAACAAATGAAATAAAATAAAAGCGTGTAAAAATTAAAATACCAAGAAAATATTCTTACATATTTCCATCCATAAAAATTCGACACCACAAATCTTGGAGTATCACAATAAATTCTATTAATTCTCAGCGAACAGTTCGCAAAATCATCATTTTTCTAGAAAGAAATTAAAATCTGTTAGTTATGAAAAGTCAAACAGTTACAGGGCAAGTCAGGCTAAATGCAATTCATAAAAGTAAAATCATTCTGCTAAGCCTAACGATTAAACTAAAAATAAATTCAAAAAATTATATTCGGTCATAATCAGTCCGACGATTACAAACGTGTCCTAAATTTCGTTTTTAATCTAAGGCATGGGAATCAAGAAAAGAATTGAAAAGAAATTTCTTATTTTAGATTCACAAAGTGAACCTGAGTGAATATGAAAATAAGTAAAGTAATTTTTCGTTCGAATAACTTTTGCAGCGTAGAATTTATTTTTCTACGCTCCAGCACTTATTCTAATTTTAGAGCAGCTGTCTCGCTCGCAAAAGCATCGAACTTTCATTTGAGGCCCTGTAATGACATGGAAGTCGTAAAGTTTCGCATGAAAATTCAGAAACGAGGAATTGACTTTCTTGAAATTTTAATAATCATATTTGCATCGGATGTATGAAACTGAAACGCTGGACGAGATGAAGGGGTTTGTTTTAGTATTGCATACATCCAACAGAAATAACGTTTCAATTAACTGGTGTGTTCCGGATGAAACTGAGTTAAAAAGAACTCGTTTTTAACATTTTATAAGAAATAAAGAATTATTTGAGTGAACGAGTTGTGCAAGATTTCTTTGTACATAAAAAATTATTATATATTTATTTATAAACAATAAAAAAACAAGAACAGTTTAATCTAAATAATTTCATTATAAAAGCTAAAGAAAGCTCCCAGATCCAACTATTGGTACGATTTCTCCGATACTTATTTCATACTAGTCGCCTCAGGTGATCAGCTGTTAGCCGGGAATACCGTTTATATTAAATTTCAGATAAATAATTCAGGTATAATGTCCTACATCTGATTCTGTCAAATTTTCAGACATTAAAGCTGTGTTATTTTTATTATCTAGCATAAGCTCTGTTTATATTGTGTATGTTTCAAATGGTGACAGTCCCATAACATGATAGAGCTATTGAAACTTAAAACCGGTTCTTATATTATTTTAAATTTTGCGATATTGCAACTTTGCTTTTTTATTTGTCTTGTAAATTATACGGATATTAAATAAGATCCTTCATCTTTAACTGTCCCTAAAAAATCACGGGAAAAAATCCCGTAATTAGATAGTTGATAAAACAATGAAAACTCTTTAAACTTCAGGGAAATAGTGTAATCTATTGTTGAAATTAAGGGGAAAATATTCTTTAAAAATGTCCGAACTTAAGCCCAAATTTGCGTGGCTGTTATATTTGTATAATTCAAAAGACAATTTTTAAAAATTTTTAAATGACGTAGAATTCATTTTTCTGCAACAATATTTTTATAAATTATTGGGGAAAAGGGTAAACATTTCGCCAAATTTTTGATTAAAATTCTAATTTTAAAAAATCACTCCGAGGTGCACATTCCCACGTTCGTAAATATATTTGTGCCAAATTTTATAGCTTCAAGTCAAACATTCTGCTTGTCGAGAGGCAATACACATTTTCATCCTTATTATTAGTATACATAAAAGCTCCTACTTACATCCTCAATGGTGATTTGCTATCCTTTGCTCTCCATTATTGATAGATATCTCAAAATAAAACTTTGGCACAACCTCCAGATTACAATTGGGTCGATTTCACCACTTAGTGTATGCATCTGGACAGGCAGTATGTTCTATATTGATTGTGCAAGTATTATTAGAAGTATTTTCATTTTGATGTATTTCATCAATATTATTAATATGATGATCGAATAACTGGTCGACCCTGAGTAAGGTGGAGAAGCCTTACATGGCATTGATGTACATTGTGAATATACAGGGTGTTCATTAATTATTGTCGGGGTTTCCGTACCTCATAACTTTCGAATAAAAAATATTACGCAAAAACCAATTACGTATTCGTAAATTACAACTCAAAGAATTTTATTAATGATATTAAAGTGTAAAGCTTGCACAATTTTCACTTTGTAGGCATTCAGCTGAAGGCGATTCTTTGAGTTGTACTTTACGAATACATAATTCTTTGAGTTGTAATTTACGAATACATAATTCTTGGAGTTGTAATTTACGAATACATAATTCTTTGAGTTGTAATTTACGAATACATAATTCTTTGAGTTGTAATTTACGAATACATAATCGCCTTCAGCTGAATGCCTACAAAGTGTAAATTGTGCAAGCTTTACACTTTAATATCATTAATAAAATTCTTGGAGTTCTAATTTACGAATACGTAATCGGTTTTTGCGTAATATTTTTTATTCGAAAGTTATGAGGTATGGAAACCCCGACAATAATTAATGAATGGAGGGAATTTAGCATTTTTATTTTCTCGTATAGGAAATATAGAGGAAATATCATAACCGCCAAAAAATTCGATTTCAAGAGTTTGACGAATCTTCACTAAAAAGGAGTTTAAAAAATACATTTTCAGAATATATAAGCATGCTATAAATAAATTTTACGCATGGAAAAAAATGTCAGACATGTTTATTATATTTCAAAAGGTCATCGACATTGAAATGAATCTTTTCAGCATTACACTATGATTTTAATATGTAATAATTTTATCAGTATGTTTAAAGACTACACCCTTTGTTGCAAGCTTTCTAGTTTTTCTAGCCCTTGCCTTCAATTAACAAAAATTAGTGCATATTTAAAAACAGATTGACACCCATGACTTACTTATCTTCCGATAGATCCATCTTTGGCATTATTTTGGGATATCACTGTGCCTATAAATTTAAAATTTCATCAATTAAAACAATTAGTATTCAGATTCTGCTTGCTAAATTAGTTACCATTTTTGTTGGTAAAATACGTACTATGGCTTTTTTGGAGGGGAGGGGGGGGGCTAGGAATTGTAACAAAAAAGTATCAACCTCTTTATATATCTAAACATAGACCACAATATTACCTATGTTATGCCTGCTAAATTTCCATGCTATTTTAAATCTGCTAAACTTGAATACAGGCGGGCAGTATATAATCATAGAATTATATTGCTTAATCGACAGTAACTTGCGTTCTCAATCTAAAGTGCAAAAATAAGTACTTTCAAATAAATGTAGCATGACAAAATCGATAATATCACATTTCCTCTGTACTGGAACCAGTTTACCTGGAACCTGGACTACTAAAAAATTCTACTTCACGGAACAAGAACCAATCACATTCAGAGTCTTTCGCTCACCAATAAATTTATATACTCTTTGAAGACTATGTGCGCTTTTAGTAAAAACTAAAAATTTAAAATGGCATGACTGGCACTCATAAAGCATATTTTCCCACAGACTTCACTTCGCATTTCTTTTTGTACCTAAACAAATTTTTAAAATTTCAAAAAAAAAAAAAATGAAAGATAGATCTGCAGTGGTGCGCATCATCAGCTTGCTTTGTTTCCTTCTTTTAAAACTCTTTCTTGATGTCAAATTGCTTCCTGCATGATTTTCAAAAATGGCCGAAAAACACGAAATTCCCAGTAATCGAGGTCTTCGTCTCACCCTTACTTCTTTTTCTTTTTTTTTAAGACCCCTCCATTCTTACCGCTCCTCATGTTTACGCGGTCACGATTTTTCTCTTCTAAATATTAAAATGCCCTCTGAAAGCATCAGGGTGAATTTATTTCTCCCGTACAAAGGCGCTAATCATTGTATTAAAGAGAACGGAAATGAAACGCACGGAAACAGAATGGCGTGCTCCGGCCACCAGGTGTATGTAGTGGGTGGGTAATGTATGGAAAAGAGGGGGGGGGAGAGGTTCGAGTTGAGAAGTCCCTCTTCTCCAAAAAGGCGGGACCACACAGTGAGTCATATTTATGCTGTGTCGCGACTGCCTGGCACCTCTAATTAGTCGGTGAGTGCTGATGGTAGTGTCCGTGGCTAGAGGCTCGAATATTCATTTCATTGGACGAGATACGGAAGTTTAAGAGATTTTCTGAAATTTGATATCGATTTTTTTTAAATTTCTTTAATTTGTTTATGTGTGTTTCCCGTTTTCGGAATGTTTGATATTTAATTCGTTTAACCATTTCAAAATAGTATACTACCTGTAATTCTATTGGCCAACAATTTTTTTTTCACACACGCACACGCACACGCACACACACACACACACGCACACACACACACACACACACACACATGTATCTATGAAATCGAAAGGAAATTGAAATAATTTTATATATTAAGGTATACAAAAAGACATTTTATAAATAGCTTTTACACACACACCAAAAAGAGAACGGTTGGTGTTATTACAACATGAGGTATTATGTAAATGAATACATTTCATCACTGAATATCCTCAACTCAATTGAACATTTTTCATGAAAGCTTGTATGAACTATACAAGGTGTTCCATTAATGGACTGATAAACTCTGAAAAGTATTAATATATATCAAGAGAAACAAAAGTCGCAATGGAGCATGGTGTTCCAAATTACGAATTTCAAATTAAGAGGGTGAAAATCGCGGAAAGCGCACGCAAGTTTCGACGTTACACTGGGAAGATAAAATACTGTAAAAACTACAAAAAAATAATTATTTCATTAATTATGATAAATGATGGGAGCGGTGGACGCTTACCTCACTATGTAATTTAAAACGAGGATTTTCGGATTTTCTCGAAGGTAATAGACATGCTTTTGATGTCTACGGCAGCAAACAATAGTTAGCACTATGAGATCCTCAATTGTGTGTCTAGACGTTCCATAGGCGAGTGGTATAAGATGACTCCATGAGGAAAAAAGTCGCATAGGTTTTGATATTTCAATGGATCACGAGACTCCAGTCCATCTTCTTAGGTATATAACAATGAAATGATTACGCTTTTCGCTAGAAAAATGTTCAGGAGCAACGTCATGCATGAGTCACATGTTAGTCACTTTGCATCCAACACACTTTGCCATACCCTATTGCAAAAAAATAAGGTATGATACTCCATTCAGGTATTAGGGCAGCAAGTATGGCCGCAAAAATAATCACTGAAGATTTCTATCTACACACTGACATCAAACTTCTATTGAGACAGTGCACTGACATGGAGGTTATCCATGTGTGCATTATGTATGTCGACACTTGCATTTTGGGTTTAAAACCTGAATGCGCTTTCCCTCATTTTTCCACCTCTCTATTTGGCATGTGACGCCATGTTCCATTGCAATTTTTGTTCCAATTGATGGCTACTAATAACCATCTGATTATTATACAACTCGTATAGTGTATCAGTAACAATTGCTTGTAGTTACGTTGGTAAGCCTACCAGTAAATATGAAAACCTGATTCCACTAAACGATTCATTGTGTTTTGCAAAGAAAGCTCGAAAATAATACACCCTTCCATCGATATAATGTGGGAATTTCGAGAGAGGGTGGCTATTTGAACATGTTTTAAAATTATGAGATATTTCTTGAAATAATTGTCTCTAAATGAGGCCTTTGTCAAACCAACATACTACTTCATGCATATATATAAATAGATTGAATTTATGTATGTATGTGTTCTAAAAATAATCCACAGTTTTTGATCATTGTTGTTAAAATTTAGTTTATTTCAAATTGAGAGAAAGATTGTCAGCTTTTGAAAAGCCAAAAGTTAATTAAAAATTCAATTGAGTACTAAGCAAGATTTTGGCGTGATTCCGCAATGTCTTCGGAAAATATGTTAAATTAAATATTTCGAAAAATCTGAAAATTTAAAGTCAGCTTAAGGATAATATTAGTTTCATTCTCGTTTAAGAATGGCTATGCTATTGTTCACGTCTGTTGTTGCATGTATAAATATTAAATTCATTTCACCTACAATCTGATAACGAAATCTCCCTAACACTGAATCTTAGAAAATTGCAATTGGCTGATTCATGTACCAACATCTTAGATATATTATAACTAATTCGTAATATTGCTTCCCTGTGCAGTAATCCTTCTGGTAAGGAAACGAATTTTACAAATAGCTGTAACGGATTGGGAATGGAATGGAAACTACGTTCTTGGCGACAAGAATTGAAAACCCAGAATATTCGAGAATTTTGACTATATTTCAATTAGGAAAGAAAATACGATATTCCTTTAGAAGTTTCATAGCCCGTTACAGAAATTACTCAAAAAGTAAGGAAACAGTGAATCAGCCTAAAAATGAGACAGTTGATTTCAGCTCAACAGTTATAGCGTAGAGAGAGAGTAGTTGAATTTTCTTTGAGCGCATTGTGGTTTTGCAATTGCTTAATAAGAGTTAGCAGGTTGTGTGTTGCTGTTGACCTGTTGAAAGTTTTGTTTTGTGTATGCTTCGTCTGTGTTTTGTTCCCTCTGTATTCGTGTTGAATAAAACATAATATCCATTATTGAATCCATTGAACAATTTGCCTTGCACCCCTCGAACAGATTCGGTTTGTTTCCCGTAATAAAATGTTTCAATTGTTCTTAAATTAATTCTTTTATGTTTAAACTTGACTTTGCGTTGACATTTATTTTTAGTTCGCTATTAACACGCTTTATTTCGAAAGTGAGCGTAATTCCTTTACCCCTAAATTTCAGTTTCTATCACGTTCATATTTTTCTGTCCTATCTAACAACAAACATCGAGTTTTAAATAAATGCAATCTACGTTAATAGTTTAAATACCAGGAAAGTCAATATTCCGGGCGAGCTATTGGATGACCGAGAGTGGGTTAGTTTAAAATAAAACGTCCATGATAAATATTTCTCCTATATCATTCGAGATAAGCTTCTTAGACTTAATATTCAGTATTTTTTTAATATTTATTTCTCTCCATTTTGATATTTGAACCAAATCAAGATTTACGGATATAGAGAATGAATGCTTGTTTGTATTCTCTTAAATGCAAATACACAATTTTTATAGAATCTTGACGAAAGGTTGGGATGTGTTTCTCATCAGACAAGAAAAAGGTTACTGCCACATTTGCAAATCCAAAAAAACTAATAAAAACATGTTAGTGGAAATTAAACAGGTTTTTTGATATTTCTCGTGTATATCTTTCAAAACTACTAACTCAAAAAATAACTTTTACTCTATCCTAAAATTCGAAAAATTCTTTTTAATGATGCTGTCTTATCAACGTACATTTCTGCCTAAATTTTATTTATTTTTAAAAACATTGATACGCAATTTGAGACAAAGATTGTATTGTTCAAGTAAAAAACCAAATTAATTTCATTGTTTCATTAGATCATTCAATCACGATCTTTAGCTAATGTTGAAATGAGGAATTATTTGATTGGGTAGTGGTATTAATTCTGAAGTAGGGATTAAATTTCCGCTTTTATTGCGTAGAAAATAATTTATTAATTTGTATGCTCTATAATTTGGAGCAGATGGTTTCCTTTGTATAACATTGGCTCAACTTAGCCAGTACTACTGACGTTTGTGCCTAAAAAGATGATATATATAGTATTTGTTTTTAAAAAATATTTTCAGTTGTTTGATATTTAATTTTGTGGTTTATAATATATTTTTACAAATTTTTTTCTGCGCGTTTCGAAATTAAGAAAAAGTTGGCGATATTGACATATTTCGTCTTTGTGCCATAAGAATTTACAAACTTAAAATCCTGTTTCCATTATATTAATGTTATTGTCGCCTTTTCAAACAAGGCGAAATTTTAAGTAAATGTCTTCTATGTTGGGACCACAATTTAACTTGTCAATTTATTTTGAAAGCTGAGCGACAAAAGGCTAGAAATAAAGGAAAGTAAATTGCAGTTTTATTACAGTATTTTTATATCAGCATAACAAGCACAAAAACTGCAAACAGAATCAGTAATATAAAAAAGAATAAAAGTTCCAAACTAATACGTTTAAATATCTACGCTTATAGTAAACATACCGCTTTATTTACACCGCTTGTAAATAAATTTGAGAAACTAACAACATTTTAATTTTTTAAAAATAACAATTTCTGTTGGCACAACATGTATTTTGCAATTACATTTCTTAATTTAAAAAAATAACAATTTATTAGCGCAACATGCATTTTACAATTATAAGAAATAAAATAAAATAATTTCACAATACATTTTTAAACTATTACTTCGTCTTAACGAATAGCTTAACTGTCAGGAAACTATTTCTCTTGAAAAATGGGCTAGTTGCTAAAGGCGACTAATATTAAAATTAAAAGGTCAAAAGTTATTGGAAACCACTGAGAATTTTATTTGAATTTATTATCTTTCTGAAACTCGTAAGAAAAAAAAATATCAGTTTCCCATTTTTCCAAAAGAAAAGAGCTCACAGCCTTAATTCTTCATCAGAGTTTCTGCAAGAAAAGAACTTGTTGTTGTCTAGACATAGAAATGAAATCCATCAAGCTGAAATAATTCTTTTTGACATTTTAACATAACTTGCGTCCGAAAATGATTTCAGCTAATGATCAAAACTAGAAATGTAAAGTAATCGGAATTAATCCTGTATATGAAACAAATGCTAATGTGCAAGTGTGTCAGGTTAAATTAAATGGTTGACTTATTTTCGATCTTTACTTCCCGAAAGATTTCCTTTCCTCTGCCGTGTCATACAATCCATTATTTTGTAAAGTTCGATTCCGTCACTATTTTACTTTATTATTAAAACAAAAGAGAAGTACCATCTTTGAGGCAAAACCTCTTTATAAAAGTGACTGAGTATTTTGGAATTGTATAATCAACTAGTATGCGCTTGGTTGATTTTTTTTGTAACAAATTAATATAATGACATGGTAAAAAAAGATATATTTTTATTTTTTAAACAATTGTGATAGCTGGCACCCATAATATTTCTTTATTTTATAATTTCGCATTCGGCAAAATGGTTTATCATGAATGTTTTATCATGTATGTTCTTTTGTATCTACACTTTTTTTGTTTTATTTTGATGAAATTTGTGTTCATGCTCTTCAAGATAAGAAAACCTTTCAAACTCGAAAACTTTAAATGATTAAGTTTTTAGTTGTTTTTTTCAATAATATCTCAAAAAATGAATTTCTGCACTATATTAAAATTTTTAAAAAATTACTTCTAAATAATGTCTTTGCTTTTTATAGCGCCCTTGATAACGCAGTGCTCTAGATTAATTTTGTTTTAGAACAGCCTTGGATAGCACATCCTCATGGTGCTATCGTCAAGATTCTCGAATATTCTGTGTCTTCGGTCAAAGTCTTCAAAGTCTCAAGGTCGGGGCGGACTAACTTGGTGTCCTTTCAGCATCCATTACAGTTATCTTTAAAAATCTTTTCCTTATCGGAAAACTAATAAAGTATGGAAACGGTATTACAAAGTCATAGCAATATATAAATATCAAACATTTATTTTTTGACCAAAAAATTCGAGAACTTATAACCATTTTCTGTTCATCCCTTCATTTTGTGCTTTACAAAATCCTTAATAAGTTTTTAAAAAATGTTTTATTTCTTTTCTGTTGATAATAGGATTTATTATTATTATTCTTCACATGAAACAAAAATGCATAAACATTTTTTAAAATCTATTTGCTTTCATATTCAGCAAATAGAATTCAAATCTATTGGCAGAAGAAAAAAAAATGCATCTGAGAAACACATTGCAATCGAAACTGCATGATGATCCGTATTGTAGGCACACTTAACAGGTCAAAAAGTTTTAATTTTTGACGTCGCATTGAAATATTTACCGTACGACCAGAATTGCAATGCAAATTACCCAATGAATCAAAACCCGAGTTCGTTATAAACACCAGATTTGAGCTTCCCTAACTGCTGATTCTTGGTTTTCAGGTCATTGAAACTGTGATACATAGAAAGCCGAGATCTTGCCATGAATGCACAATAGCTAAGCTACTCGGGATTTTTTATTTCTGTTCATAAGGCATTACAAGTACTTATATTGGCACAGTGTGGATATTAAAATGTTTTGACTAAAACGGAGCAGAAAAAAAAACAACCTACAATTATGCTTTTATATATTGAAATCAATATATAAAAAAATTTGTAGTCACAATAGTCTTTAAATATGACGACAAAAACGACAAAATTTTCGAGAAAAAGTGATATATAGAAAGGTTTGATATATAGAAAAGAAACCTAGAATAGATCAGATTTGGAACAGCGATATACTTAAAATTTAGACAATATGAAATGTATAATTGATGTAAAGTAATAATACAGAGTTTATTACATTATTTCAAATTTAACATCTTAAAATATATTTGCAATAAGTAGTTAAGAAATGTTAATGGCTGGTAAATATTTAGCTATTAATTGCCAAACAATGGTATCAATAAGTTCTTTAGAAACTGCAATAAGATTTCATGAATGATATTCGGAGAATGAAAACTCATTTGTCTTCAAATAACATAAATAAAAGTTAAATACAGAGAAAATATTCTATCGGATTTAAGTTTGATATTCGAATTTTTAAAAAAAGCTTCTGGTACTTATTTACAGATTAAAATTAAAAAAATTTTAATAACAGTAATTCTTGTTTAAAAGATGAAGCTTAATAGCATGAAATTAAATATCCGAAAAAGATAACTCATTTGTTTATTATTAAATGCCATATTTCCTTTAAGTAACAAAATTTGGATAAGAATTTGAATTTTTTTCAAACAATATTAATAATTTATTAACTATTCGTCATTATTTTTGGGTTATTTTCAAGATCTACGATTTCAAATCGTAGCCTACTTGACAACATTTTTTTTTTTAAATTTTTCAAGAAATTTCTTAGAAGCAAAACAGGATACCGGATTTTCCTTTTCTTATAATATCTTGAGGAAAGCAAAAAGAATCTTCTTCTAAATTTAGACGAATGAGGCAAACTTCCGAAAACCGTAAAGTTGCAAATTTTATGACTGAGAATACAGCCAACTCGTAACTTTTTACAGAAAAATAAATCTTCAAACCAGATGCCCTTTTTGAACAACGTTAATTCCAGCTTCCGTTAATCGCAGATCAGTAATAGGCTTATTTTCAAAACTAAAACGTTCGGAAGCCTTTTCCGTGTTTACTAATAGCAAAAAGAACACGGGGAGTACAGAAAACGTCCAGATGCGGTTATGTTTACAATGGAGAGTTGAATATTTCCCCCCTCCCCACACAACTATCCCTATCGGTCGAGCAAATCGGTTTGCCTTGAACAGATGCAAACGAGATTTTTTTTTTTAATTCAAATGTTCCAGATTTGGCGATTTATCTCTCGAAGAACTATAAGAAGTGGTCTAAATTCAAATGCAATTCTGAGATAATCGTCGATGAAAGATTGATTTTGATAAATAAACACAATTGTGATTATTTGTAGCAGGATTAACAAGAATTTACAAGAATTTATTTCATTAAAATTATTTATAAATATCGATATTTTTCTTTCGCGCCAAGAAACGATATATCGACAAATTACATCAGCGAACTTGGCGAAGATTGATTTTTGTAAGCATAACGAAAATTTAGAATGGACGTGGGAAACTACAAAGCATTTTCTCTAATACTCGAAGTTCTTTTATGATGTGGATGATTTTTGACTGATATTGTAATATTATAATAGAAACATAAAATACTTATTTTACATTTTAATAGTAAAGTTCATGTAAGAAGCATTTTCTGATTACACAGACTAAATTATTTGAAGAATTCAAGGCTCAGCCGATATCACCACACCTATGAAGTAGTGGAAGCGTTTTTAATGGAGAACTTCCCAGTTATTTGAAACTTTTGCTGAACTTGCAATCAGCCAGTATCTGTCCCACAAGTTAGTAAGGTAAATTATTCGTTTAGTAGGAATTATTGAACACAGCAAAGCGAAAGCAAAATTTTCTTTTTCAGGAAAAGAAAATATTTAGCAACGGATTTTCTTCGAAGTTCTGGAAAGATGAGGTTTTAAATTTTACTTTTCAATATAACAGTTTGTAGACTTTTAAATAACAATTTTTATTGAACCAAAAGTTTTCATTTTCAATTTTTACTTTCTCATATGTGTAGAATAAAGTATAATAAACGTCAAAAACTTCGAAGTCGAGATTTTGACGAATCTCCAAGTTCATATATGTTCAAAAACACATTTTTGGAAATTATCCGTCTTTCTGACTGTGACAAAGATAAGTCAAAAATGCTTAGAGTTAAACGAATGAAATTTGGTATATACGATCTTTACATCAAATTTGTAGATTTAAATCAAATTTTGATCAAAATTCGTTCAGAGGTAGTCAATCTGTCCGGTTGTTCGATTATAAGATAGTATGTTACCTACAAAACTAAGAAAGCTATTATAAAGTTGAAAGAAATTGTAAATGTGATATAATGCAGATGTAATAATGGTTTCTTTATCCTAACTTTTGCGTGGTATTATATAGTGGGTATTCAAATTCAATGCATCTATAGATGATCAGAAGCGAATGATTATTATGAACTCGATACGTTTTAACGATGATCCTTCCAGGACAAGATTTCACTGATCGTGTAAGCAAATTTTATTGTTTTTTGGGTTGAATAGAAATGGTCATATATCATGAAACAATTTAATTTGAAGAAAATTATATACACTCATTTTATATTTTATGTTAATTTATAAAATATCGTTGAAAAATTGAAGTATACAAAAATTTTATTTTCTTAATTTTTAGTTTGTTTTCTTTACTATTTATATTTATTCCTTTACTATTTTTATAAAGAAAATTAAATATAAAAAGAAATTTTATTCTAAAAGACACGCCTTTTTTTTCTGGAGCTGAATTCTGAGTAACTGAAAAAGCAGAGATGGAAATTTGTTCAGGCGAGAATGAAACGGTGGTACGCAACGGTGCAACAACCATCAATGAAATAAGAGAAACACTGAATTGTATTGAAACACTGAACACAGTAAATTATTGCATTGTATATTGAGAAGCAATACTCTGATAAGGCAATAAGTATGCTATAGCAATCTTCTCTAATTTGTTTAAAGTTTTGTGTTGGGAAGCCCATGTGAAATTCTTTTAATATAATCACCGATTTCTGTTCAGAAATGGAATAATCAATGAAATTATTAAACTTATGTAATGAGGGGTATTATAGTAAAAATAATTTATTAATTGGTGAAACCAGCAAAAACAGCAATTCTTTCTTTTTTTAATTCTCTTTTTTTCATGAAAAGTAAATATGATCTCCTGCAAATATTTCTGAATATATCTGAAATTTAAAAAATATATATATTAGCTCTGACAGTTTGGTTGATAAATTTCAATGCAAAGAATTTCCAAATGTTCAATCATAAGAAATAATCTGCTCTAATTTGTTCTAAAAGGTTTGAAGTTACCGGTACAAGACTGGGAAAAAAAATCTTAAGACATTACTCCATGAATAATTTACCTATAAACGTCAAACGAAAGGAAAAGTTTCAACCCATATTCTGACATACCTCAAATACCTCATCGGACGTCATTCTGTTCGAACAATCAACCCAAACACGCAGCAAAAATCACTTGATCCTTGCATGATACCCATTCGGAATGGTCACTCCATTTAAGCATATAATCTACGTCCAAATGAATGGTCACGCGGGATTATGATAATGAGTCGTTTTACTTCCCCTGATTATTTTCCATTGATTCTGGCCCTGTCTTCCCTTGAAATCATTACAAGCTACTCCATCCTTGTAATACATTAACATGAACCGCTTTGGAAACCGTCCAAATACTTCATTCCTTTAATGTGCGGTCGCTCGTTTTTGCCAGAACAATCAGTTTACAGAAGAAACTCTTTTTTTTTTAATGTCTCTATGAATCTTTTAAAAACAAATAGTCAGATCTATCGAAGAGGCGACAGGCTTCATTTGATGGAAAGCATATTTGATTAATCAATCTCCAATCAATAATGTGATGTGATGTTTCTTGCAGCTACTTGCTTCTCCTGGAAATCAATCACATTTTCTTTTTCGAAACATACACTTAGTAGTGTATCAGTCGATTAATGTGTCAATCTACTTAATGTATCGTTTTCAGCAATTGTGAGTGATATCTATGGATTAGGATTAATAGAAATTTATTTTGTGTTTCGAAAGATTTACTAAGACAAGTAATTTTTAATGATTTTTCGAAAACTTCCGTATTTATTTGATATCTTCACATTTCTATTAGTGAATTTTCGTTCAGTTGAACCTAGGAGGTAATCGTTCTCTTAAAGTATGATGTTTATAAATAATTATTTTTTTACTCTATTATTATTTTTTTTAACTTTATTTTGCCTTTCTGAAAGTATGATTATCGTTTGAAATATATTCAATTCAAGAATTTTAACATAAAATATTGTTAAAATTTTATGAATCAATTTTATATTTAAAATTAATTTCAAATAACAACTACTATTGTTTTAATCAGAGTATTTTAAACAGCGGATTT